>NW_006777583.1:6026010-6042521 GCF_000442215.2 Lipotes vexillifer | reverse complement strand
ACACACACACACACACACACACACACACACACACACACACACACACACACACACACACAGTCAAAGAGGCACCCTTGAACAGGCCAAACACTTGGCGGTTGCATCTAAATCTGGTATAAGTTGCACTCTATGGGGCCGGGGTTTCTGAAGGAGCCACAAATGAGTATTTCCCCACTCATGTTCTGACTAATTTAAACACAGAATTAATGGAGAGGCCAAAATATCTTTATCAAGCTGATTTTTGTAGGTTTGAGGACACAGATTCTATCCATGGGTAGGGGGTCCTACAGATACTGAACCTCAGAACTGGGCAGACCTACCCACCTGTTGGGGATCCAGAGCCTGGAGCAGGCCTGCCCCATGTTGCTGTGCCAGTCAGTGAGGGTCCCAGCAGGGTTCAGAGGCCACACTGAAATTAGGAATAATTCAAGAAGAATCCATCAGAAGTGTAGGCAGGGAAAGTACTCTGAGGAGAACAGCACTGTCTGAAGTCGGTGCCCCAGGAAAAAGGCTCTGAGAGAGATTAGCATGCAGGAGGTTTACTGGGCGTTCACTTAAGAGCTACACCTGTAGCAAAGAACTGGAATTGGGCCCAGGGAGGTACTGAACTGCGAACAAGCGGCATCCAAAGCCTCATCTGACCCAGAGCCTGAGAGGAACCTGCCCAGATGTCCTGCCTGATGAAAGGAAGTTTGGCATTTACACTGACCACTCGTTGGGTGCGGGCTGCGCCTGGGAGTGGAGTGTGACCCGTGGCTCTCTTTAGTGGAAGCCAACTCCTGGAGAGGCTTCATCTGAGAGGCGCAAGTCACCAAGTCACTGCCACTCTCAGAAGCTGGGAGAACGGTCTCCTAGTCCTAAAGGGGAGTCTGGGCAGAGCCCCATAGCACTCACTGGGCCACCTGGGTCCACCGTCTTCCCTTGTAAAATCTGAGAACACCTACTCCAGGATTCTGGCTGGCCTGTTTTCCCGGTTAAACTTACAAGGTTAGTGACATGAATTACAGCCCCTGTTGTTGCAGCTGCTTTCAAGGGAACTGATACACATCATCTCTCCACTCTGCTACTCATTTTAGATTCCTGGCCCCCTTGGCCAGCACCTCTGTTGGTCTAAGTGGCTTACCTGGTGGGGTCACCCTGACCTTCATCAGTAAGATGATCTCAGCTCCTGGTCACTATGCCCTTCTCAGGCTATGGCTACTCCTTTGTCCATTTATTGTTAAAAGTGGCTAAGGGGATTCCAAGAGACACCCCAGGCTGTAACAGCAGCCCTACATCTTCTAATCACTGGGGTCAATTACTCCTACTAGGACGAAGACTAGTTCCCGGGTTTGGTAGACTTTGGCACAAGGGTCAGTCAGCAGATAGAGCTTAAAACTTAATGGGGCCCCTACTGAGTTTCCTGATAGAAATGTCCTCCCTCTGGAAACTGGACCTCAAAAGTCTAGAAATGCAGTAACAGGAGGCACAAATTCCCTAAATGGGTCACCGAGGGTCATATAAGCAGAGCCGCACCTACTCCTACTCCTAGGTTCTGAGATTCATGCTTGCTACCTACTGGGAACACAGCCCCATATAATGGTTGTTGATGTAGGGTATATACTGTGTCCTAGAGGATGGTTCCAATCCTCAGAGTTTATCATCTCTAAGCTGGATCTTCGGTGGCTGTTAAGAAGATGTTTCATCACAGCCAACCATTTCTGGATGATGCAGTATGTAATAAGGCCAGCGGACTCCATGGTCACATGCTCACTGCCACACATCCTGGTCTATAACTGGGCTCCTCAGTTCAACGAGATCCTGAGGCAGGGAATCAAGCACTCCGTAAGTCCTTTGACTGTCATGCTGGCAGATGCTTTCAGGCAATCTTGTATCTGGTGTGCATGCTGATTCAGTCAAGACGAATGGCTGCTCATTCCAAGATGGGAGGGGTCTGATGTAATCACTTGCCTCCAAGTGGCTGGTTGGTCCCCATAGAGGATGGTGCCAAATCAGCAGCTCAGTATTCATCTCTGCTCCTAGAAAGCTGGGCTTTCAGCAGTGGCAAACCAGCCTTGGTGAGAGGGAGCCCACGCTGTTGGGTCCATGAATAGCTTCCATCCCGGACACCATGTCATGAAGCCCATTTTGCCAGTTACTGGAGTATCCAAGGACTGACTTCAACTGGCTAAGTCATTTCATCAAGTTGGTTTTTTAGTGCCTCTTCCATGGTAAAAAAATGCTCTCTGTTGAGCACTAATATTTGATACAAAGTTTGTCACACATAATGCTCCAGCCCATAGATGCTTCCACATGCCTCTTCCCCAGACCTCCTGGTCCCTAATCCTCCAATCTTTCTCTTTCCAGGCCTTGATCAATCAGATAAACCATTGATTACTGACCACAAGCCCTTTTTTTTTTTTTTTTTTTTGGCGGTACGCGGGCCTGTCACCGTTGTGGTCTCTCCCGTTGCGGAGCACAGGCTCCGGACGCGCAGGCTCAGCGGCCATGGCTCACGGTCCCAGCCGCTCCGCGGCATGTGCGATCTTCCTGGACCGGGGCACGAACCCGTGTCCCCTGCGTCGGCAGGCGGACGCTCAACCACTGCGCCACCAGGGAAGCCCTACAAGCCCATATTTATTGTTACTTTGGGCTACTTCTCTTTCCACACAATGTGGTAATCACATATACCTCCCAAATCTCTGTTTGGAAGATTTCTCTTCACTCTTTCTTTCAGGGCCAGCCCTGAATGGAGCTGTAGTACAGCAGCCCATTTTCAGTTTACACCCACATAAAGAGCCAATCCATCTATGAACCAGTTTGGCCTTTTACCTTCTTCATCAGATGGTCACAGGGGCCTAGTGGGAGGAGGTCATGGAGAGGTTCTGACCTCTGGTTGACCAGAGGGCTGGACTTAGGCAATGGAAAGCTCCTCGTCCACTCCCCTTCCTTGGGATGTACACTCCCCCCACCGTTCCCACAGCAGGAGCCATTTTCAAGGATGCAGCCTTGAGAGGACAATGTTGTTGAGACCATGTGGACATGACTGAACCCAGTTAAGGCCTCCATATAAACTTTAAGATTCTGGCTGTCAGGTTCAGAGACCTACTCATCTGTACAAACCTCCTATGTAAATTCCCTTGCTCATGAAAACTACCACCTACCAATCTGGAGTGGTCTGCCTCTGTCTTCTATCTTTCCTTGTCCTCCTGTTAGGGGGCCAGTTTGCTAACCAACAGACCTCCCCACGCCCCTGCAGTCATAGGTGTGAGCTGAGGGCGAGGCACCGGTGCAAGGGTGGTAGGTAAAAAGGGGACTAGGTTACCTGCTCATGTCTCTTCTGTGCCCTGACCCTGCTTGTGCCCCCTCCCAGATGTAGCCCTTCCATCTTACCATAAATTACTGTTGGGAGTGTATGATCTTATCATATGGTGAGTCTGACAGAGGTCAGCCTCCTGGAGCCCAGAGCAGGGTAGAGAAGGGTAGAGAGTGGATTTACAGGCAAACAGAAGGTATTCAGGGCACCCCCGAACCATGCCCACCACAGGGGCAGAGACCTGGGGGAACTTGTTCTCAGTAGGTAACTCATTCCCAATTATTCTTCCCAAGTTAACCAATCAGTAAAGCATCTCCACCTCCCCAGAGCAGACTGAGTAAAGAGGCAGACAGAAGTCGTAAATGTGCTTAGGGAAAATTCCTCCCAATGGAAACCCAGAGTGGGGCTGAACATTTCTGCTTTGATAAGCAGGATGAGCTGAATTCTCAGGTCCAGAAGAACTAAGTGCAGCCTGAAAGGGGGAGGTCCCATTAACAACTAGAATGTTCCACCTCCACTGTTATCCAACAAAACTTTCTGTTAAGTTGAAAATGAATGTTCTAGAAGCCTGTGTTGTCCAGAAAGACAGCCACTAGCCACATGTGGTTACTGAGCACTGACTTGTGGCTCGTGTGACACAGGAACTAAATTATTTTATTTTGTTTTACTATAATTAATCTAAATTTAAATGGCCACACATGACTTGTAGCCATGAGACAGCACAGAGACTACAGAATACAGAGGCCTTGACCCTAGCGATAAAGACCTTTAGTGGCTCAATCACACAAGGTCCTATGGAACCAATGAAGCCACTGGATGCTTTACCTAAATCCCTTGAACTTGACAGAACAGTGCTCTTGGCCTGGGATATGGAATAAGCTTTGAAGTCTTATAAGCCCCGGTCATACTAACCAGCTGCGTGATTTCAAGCAGGCTGCTTTATTCTTTTTTTTTTTTTTTTTTTTTTTTTTTTTTGGGGTATTGCGGTATGCGGGCCTCTCACCGTTGTGACCTCTCCCGTTGCGGAGCACAGGCTCCGGACGCGCAGGCTCAGCGGCCATGGCTCACGGGCCCAGCCGCTCCGCGGCATGTGGGATCCTCCCGGACCGGGGCACGAACCCGTGTCCCCTGCATCGGCAGGCGGACTCTCAGCCACTGCGCCACCAGGGAAGCCCTGCCTTATTCTTTGAGACTCAATTTCCTCCCTTATGAAATGAGAATAATACTTACTTTTTATAAGGCTGTTGTGAGTATGAAATGAGAGGACATCTGTAAGGGATCTGGTTCACAGGGGTCGGTCGTTTCATTCTTCTGATACCAGCCTCCACTCTCTCCTATGCCTCCTGCTTTTCTTTAGTGAATCCCCAGCATGTCAGCCCCATTCCTCAGTCTGAGCTTCTATCCCACTGTGGAAGGGTGAAATAAACAAGGCTCTCTGCTTTGGAGACTCACATTGATTGGCCTCAGAGAACTGGGGCATGGATTACTTAAGAGTATACAATGGAGGGCAATTTAGTTACTTTTAGGGGAGAGGGAATTCACTCTATTATCTCATAACATGGCATTTCCTTCCAACACCATCCCAACTACACTAACAAAATTACCTAATAAAAATCAGCAGCCTCACTGCATCAGTGGAAGTGAGATTCTCACCTATTTTTGCTGCCAGCTCTTAGGAGTAAAATTCACAGATGAGAGGCTGCAATTCTGAGTCCAGGGCCCTTGTCTGGGAAATTACATAATTCCCGCGGGGCAAACAGCCAGAAACCAAATTTGGCAACTCACCAGGGCTTGCTGGAATCTGATCCCACCTCTGTTTGTTTCTGGCTGTTTGGTGCATTGCTTTTGTTTTGGTTTGGGATGTTCTGAGTGATGTCTTGAGCCTGTGTATTCTCAGGCCTGCCTTTTCACCAGCTGTTGGGGGAGGAGAGAGAGCTCCCTTTGTTTGTGGAGTTCAGTGATGATCTTGTTATTTCTGTGGCAGGAGGTGCCTGGAAGTTCAGGGGTTCAAATTTTAATCTTGCTCTACTCTAGGTCTTGCTGATGAATTTATGTTTTAATTTTTCATCCATGTCTCAGCACCAGAAATCATATAAATAAATGAGTACATAAATAAAATCCATGAAGCTGGTCTGGGGATTTGAAGTTGAGAAGTCTTGCTGAGTTTCAGGGACGAGTTTGAGCATCAGAGCTTCCTTATCCTGTTATTAATACCTATGCAAAACCCTGTAATGAAGGAACAAAGTAGGTCAGTCCCAGCTGTACCAAAACAGAAGAGTGAGGGAATTATCAAAGAAATTAAAAAGTCCGCTGTGGCCATCGAAAAGCACACTTGTATAGATTTTCTTCCAGTAATAATCCTGCAAGTCAAACTCATGGCAGTGGATTGACTTTTCACCCTTGTCAAAGCAGCAGCAACGTCAGCATATTCCTAACAAGGTTTTATGGAAAAGGGCGGTGAGTGTTCGTGTAATTAAGAACATGGAAACGTAGAGAAACTTCCACCCCAGTCTGATGTTATTCTTATATCATTTTCTGCTCTTTCTCAGGGTTTTGTCTTCCTGTGTAAAATAATAAAATAACTTTAGTTTCCTCTGAACTCCAGAAAGTCACTCTGTACTCTCTTAGGGAAAAAAAAATCCATGTTTGGATAGAATAAGCCAACATTTCTTCAGATTACCCACATTTAAATAGTCCTACCAGTTTGCAAACATTTGGAAAGATGAAGAAAAAGGGTTTGGTAATATGCCATCTTAAAATGAGCTGAAGTTAAATCTCCGGAGATAAAGACAAAGTGGGATTAATTACAGTCCTAATGTCTAAAAGACAAATGGAATGAATGAAGGCCTAGAGAAAGCAAAAGGAAAGAAGAAATTACAGCTTAACTAGATTATGGGTTTTCCTCTTCAGAGGTTTTCCTCCAAGAAAAGTCCCACGTTAGAAAACATTTTTCTCACAGTAGTCTTAGCAAACCAACGCAGAGGATCCGAGTCGGTCTTCTGGGCCAAGAGGTAGCAAGCCCTGTCTCCTCTGGTTCTGAAAGTGCAGGTGAAGCTGGGAGCCTTGTGCCTGACACACGGCACCTGACAATACTTGTACATTCCCTTCTCACTCATCTCCTTTCCCACCTCCATTCAGAGGACCACCTGGGGAGGAAACCAGCCTCTAAACAGATACTCAGAAAAAGTGAACAAAAGTGCTTCAACAAAAGCATCTTCTCTGCTAAGAGCTTGAGAACCAGTGCCCTGTTGCATATATGCCTAACAGGCAGGATGGTCTAAGTTTCATCCCCCTAAAGAAAAGAAGATGCCTGCACCGCTCCTTTCCCCCACCTCCCCAGTCCCACCCAGGTCCCTGCTGGCCCTATGCAATCAGGCAGCTTATGCAACACATAACACTAGTGTCATTATTCATAACACCTCTGAGAGATCCTTTTTCCTCCAATTTCACTTCAGAGGGGAAAAAAATGCTCAAAGTGGAGAGAACTAGGGCAGGTGGCTAGGAGCAGTGCCTGCTGAGCAGAATAGCCCGTCTCACCTGTGTTTTTGTCCTTCGGGACCAACAAACACACACACATACAGCCTCTCCCCTGCATCAAGGATCAGAGGTGACGGGCTTGTCCTCTGAGAGCATGGGTCTGCCCCTCATCCCACATGCACAGCTGCCTATCTCTAGAGGCCTGGGCAGTGCTCTACACAGGGCCCTAGAGATGTGGTATGATGGAACAATCCAGGGCCAAGTCAGATGTGGATCCGAATCCCAGTTCCTCCCAGATGGGCAATCTTGAGCAAATTACTTAACCTCTTTGAGCCTTCATTTCCTCATGAGTGGATAATAATACCTAGTTCACAGAGCTGATATGAGGTGCATGAGGGAGTGAGAAAAAATACCAGGCCTTGGTCAGAATGGGCATATCCACCCTATTCCCAGCAGTCCAGCTCAGGAGGGTGAAGACAAGTGTTCCTACCTCCACCCCTCAAGTGCTGAGGAGACGTGAGGCCCTGGGTTTATGTTTATACACTTTCTACCTCGGTGTATAATATAGGACATGAAGACACTGAATTCATCTCTAGCTACCCCTTATGACAGCTAACTCATCCATGGTAAGTGGTAAAGGGAGAATGGTCAAAGAAAGAGAATAAAAGAAGAAAACAAGCAAGATGTCTTTTAGGATAGGTGTCTCTCCTTTACCTTGAGTTGGAAACTGGAAGATACCTGGATGGCAGTTAGAGACTGGGTGGTCCTGGAGAACCGCCAGTGACCCACCCATTCAGTGCCTGGTAGATATTCTAAGCAAGCAAAATTTTTTTACGTTTTTGAAAAGGGCATTGGCTTTCAATTCAAATTCAGTTTAGTTCAACAACATTCTCTCCCTTCTTTTGTATTGGCCTCGCGGGGAGTCGAAGGTTGCCTTTGGTGCCTTTAGTTGGAGATTCACAGAAGCAGGGGGCTTTTGTTTCCCTAACTCCAGGCATTATAGGTGCTTGTGCTTTGGCATGGATGAGCCAAGACAGCTGCACTGGACTCACCTAACCTTAAGATACAAGGCTCTGCACATTCCCTAATGAACCTTGACTCTAGCTAACCAGCATCACATAAAATGAAGCCAAACAGTTTTTTGCTGGCAGGTTGAAAAAAAAGAGTGGTATTATTTCTAAAATATGTTTCCTTCACTATTAGAGTTCTTTCCCTTGCTTTTATCTCGGGTGAAATGGCTGTGCTGTCACTGTAAATCTGTAGGAGAGTGGGAAACACAAAACAAATTTCTGGTAAAACGAGTACTGTGCAGGCTTCCCCCACCCATCCCCCCAGAGCTGTGATAGAAGAAATACCTTTTACAATTTCCTCAAATTCTAACTCTGAGATGGTTCACTCGATCCATTCAAAACTGGACCCCAACCTGCACACCCCACCTTCCACCTCTGTACTGGACTATGTCAGCTGACAGCGTTCCAATCATCACACTTGAATGGCGTGACTTTGTAGGGAGCCCGGTGGCATGATTTCACTCTGCACTGTCTGCCCTTTCTTCAATGTGGATTGAATGAAAGAACAGTTGACAGACAAGAGTCCCCCTCCTTTGTGTTACCTCCAAGGTCCTCTCTACTTCCCATCAAGGGTTGCAGAGAGGCTACATCACATGATTGAAGAAACCAGATCGGGTACCATAGTCCCTGGCAGTTTTCCCATCTGGAGATGTAGAAGGAACACACATTTTTACCATTCTGCATTTTTGCCCGTGAGTTCTCTGCATCCTCCCCGAGCAGATCTGGCCATTGTACGAGTGAACACTAATTAGAATACCAAAGCCCGAAGCTGAGCTTTTTGCTGAAAGAGAATCCAACTCACAGACTTTGCAGGGTTGGGAGGCCCAAGTCTCAGGAGCCAGATGAGCTTGTCTGATTTAGTGGCAGCACGAATCTGATCCTTTAATAAACTGTTTCCTAGCAGAATGTAACCAGTTCTTTTGAAAGTTGGTCTGACTGTAATTTGCTACTAATTGTAGTTTTTTAAACAGCTGATAGCAAAGCATAAATTCAAGCGGCTGCTCTTAGGATGTCCCTGGATTAAGGTGAGCTTGCGTATTCTCACTCCCTGAGCTTCTGGAAATTGGATCATTTCCACGTCTATCATATATATATCGCCCTAGTCATCAAATTAAGGTAAGGCCCCAGATGATGGGAAAGCTAAGAATTATCTGGAGAGTGTTTACATTTCATCAAAGAACAACGTCACAGTGGCTAATTGTGCAGTTTGCTTCTATTACACACGCCTTTTGCTGGCGGTCCATCTTCTAAGTTTTTACTGCTCCTTGGACCACTTACTCCTTAGGGCAATATTCACAAAGTGTGGTCTTTGGAGCACCTTGGGTTCTTGCAAAAATGCAGCTCCCTAAGTCTTATTCTATGGAATCAGAACTTGGGTGTGGGGTAGGGGACAGGTCTCAGAAATCCACATTTAAGGTAAGATCCCGGAAGGGTGCTGATGCACACTCAAGTTTGAAAACCACTCCCTTGTAAAGAGATTAGGCGGGTTCATCAGTGGGAGTTTTCAAGTCCAAGCATTGAGTGCCGATTGTAATGAAATCAAAACCAAGAGGAGAGTGTGGCGTGGAGGTGCTAGGATGCGCCCCTGTAGCTCCCTCCAACCTCCACTACTGCTCCAACTATTGTCACTGCCACCCTGAGCACAGAAGTCCCAGCCTGATCAGGCTGAGTCAGGATCACAAACCACCTGTCAGCGTTTTCCATCACTTACTGGCTATGGTCTCCTACTCTCTCTCAAGCACACTCCACTCCACTCAGGTCAGTGGCCTCTCCTGTCCTCACATAAGCCATGTTCATGCCAGTCCCCATGTCTTTGCTCACTGGGTCTCCTCTTCCCATATAGAAAGTCTCACTCTGCCCCCTGATAATCCCAATCCTACACATCTTTCCAACTTAAGTCCTAACTCCATATGAACTTTTTCTGTCCATTTCAGAATACCTTCATCTCTCCATTCTCTGAAACTTTACTTCCCTTAGAATCAGTCTCAGTTTTTTGGTTTTCTATCTTTTTGATTAGCCTTTAATTGTGATATTTGTAAAAGACTCATCTTGCCAGCTAGATTTTGAAATTCTCTAGGCAAGGAGACTATTATTCTTTACAATATTTCCCTCGACTTTTAACACTGAGCACAAAGTAAGCCTATGGTTCAAATCTAATAAATAAGTTATTGTTAAAGTACTGATTGATGGAACACCTCCCTGGCTGCCTAGAGGATTATGTGGTCATTTCAGCCCCTCCGCACCCCCAGATCACGTCTGGCCCCAGTCAGCACTAACTGAGTCAGTGGTGTTACAAAGGCCACTGAGAATTGGCACAAGAAATATGTACAAAGAGGAGAGCACTCAACTAGTCATTATTTATTAGGCACCAACTGTAGGCCAGGCACTGGACTGGGTACTGAAAACACAGTGATTAGTAAAACATTCTCCTTGTGGAGTTCTGGCCCTCTGGGTGGAGATAATTATTCGAGTGATAAAAATCAGTATCAGGACTTCGGTAGTGTAGCGGTGCAGTGGTTAAGAATCCACCTGCCAATGCAGGGGACACAGGTTCGAGCCCTGGTCCAGGAAGATCCCACATGCGGCAGAGCAACTAAGCCCGTGTGCCACAACTACTGAGCCTGCGCTCTAGAGCCCGTGAGCCACAACTACTGAGCCCACGTGCCACAATTACTGAAGCCCGTGCACCAGAGCCTGTGCTCCTCAACAAGAGAAGCCACCGCAATGAGAAGCCTGTGCACCACAACGAAGAGTAGCCCTCGCTCACCGCAACTAGAGAAAGCCCGCGGGCAGCAACGAAGACCCAATGCAGCCAAAAATAAATTAATTAATTAAGTTTTAAAAATCAATATGAGGTTACAGCATGATACATATTAGAAGACAATGATATATGTGAGCTCTGAAAGCAAGATACAGGAGGACCTGGCCTTCCCTGTGGGATTAGAAGGAAGGGAACCATCCTGGAAACAGAACTC
Source organism: Lipotes vexillifer (assembly GCF_000442215.2). Classification (NCBI taxonomy): domain Eukaryota; kingdom Metazoa; phylum Chordata; class Mammalia; order Artiodactyla; family Lipotidae; genus Lipotes; species Lipotes vexillifer. Next base: position 6,031,704 of record NW_006777583.1, on the reverse strand, counting down.
TGAGCCTCCAGGTTAAGACTGTGCAAACCTCTCCCCCATATCCACCTCCCCGATAAATTCAAGTTGCATAACCTTCCCTTTGGGGGCTTCCAAGCAATTAAAGAGCTGCTTGAGTCCATATGGCCAAATTGTGACTGCCAGGTGATTAATCTGCCAATATTGGCCAAATCCCTAGAATTCTCCTTGGACTTTCTGACAATAAAATGGGTATAATAGAGCCCTACTAAATGCACACTGTGAAGATTAAGGAATGAATGTAATGCATTTGAACTCCTGGAAACGTAAAGCAATCATGGCCCCAAACTAGCAGAGATTTATGCCTAAATTTCTTCACTAACCAATCCCAGAAAAAATGTGAAGGAATAAGGCACAAGAACTCTCTGTGTGTGCTCATATGTGTGCACACGCATGTGTATACATGCAATAAACAAAACTCCATTGCACAGTTCAGCTGCTCTCTTGTGACTTTCTGTGGGTTGCAACAAAGGGACATTTTAGGGGGTTCCAAAAGAATCCTCTTAGGGAAATTTGGCCGCCTATCAAATGACACCACGTATTGTTTAATCCTGAATAGCTTTGTCAGCAATAGACAAATTTAACAAGATAGTTACCCTGAAAACTCAGTATGTAGAAAAAGCAGTAACATATGGAGACAGAGATGTGTTTTTATTATCTTTCTTTCCTGTAGAGCTTGCATAACATGTGCTACATGTCCCTCTTGAGAGCGTGTGGGAAGGTAAGGAAGGGTTGCGGGGAGCCCCAGGGAGTCTGGCCGGCCACTTAATATAGCCCTATTCAGTCAGATGGTTGTATTATGCAAACTCACACACCGAAGACATTCTTTTCAACCTTTAAAACATGACATTCAAAATAGCACTGTAATAAGACCCAGAAGATTTAAATAGTTTATGCCTCTGATTTAATTTAACAAAAAACAAAACATTTTCAGTGACTAAATCTAGGATCACCTTTGATTAAATCTGACTTGCTTCTCATAGCCATTTTAATATTAATCAAACCATAAAAGTAAAAGATACCTGTTTTTACAAATATATGCTTTCCTGGTCCATCCGGATGTCTTTCTTTCCATACTCAAATATTACACATCTACAAGACAATTTAATAAGAAAAAGATGTACTGACATTTTGCTTTCTACGTGTCAAGCAACTTCTAAAATCTTTGGGTATCTTGACTCATTTATTACGTGCAATAACCCTAGGAGGAAGGTATGAGCTTTACTTCCCTTCACAGATGAGGAAACTGAGGCACACAGGGGTCAAGTAACTTACCCTACGTCACAGAGCTGATAAGTAATAAAGTCATAATTTGAATACAGGCATGTGGATGCCAGTGTCCACATTCTCACCCTCTCTGCCATATTTTCTCTCTAAGGCTTAGGAACAGAGATGGCTAGTTAGTAACTGTAATTGTCTTGGGAGTAGGTTGGAAAAATATAGTGTTCCCCTAGACCTTCCACAGGTTAATTTTTAAAACTCTTGTTTAGCTAGATGGTTAATGATAAGGTAGTCACAAGTTAACTTAACAGCAAACTAAATGTCATAAATAAATCACAAATGGCTCATTTGTACAACCTAAGTCAGAATTTGCAATGAAAGCAAGGAGGAGAAAATGTTTGAGAAAACTATCTTCAGAGGAAAAAGCAATAAGTTAAAATTGACTCCCTAAGGTAAAAAGGATTCTACTCTTTGCAATTTACCCAAGTGCTCAGAGGTGACTTACAATTCCCAGCCTACGCTCAGATCTGAGTTTAAAAGTGCTTCTTTTAGCAGCCCTTGCAGGATAAATTATGACTTCAAAGCAGAAATGTCTCCATTCACAAAATGGGTTGCTGACAAGAGCTCTAGGGTGCAAAGAAACTATAACAAGCAAAGAAATATGGCAACAAGAAAAATGAATTTTTACCCTGGGTTCTGCTTCCTCTTATCTCTTTCACACTATATTATAGTGAGCCTCACTCTCCCTCTCATCACAGTGGGAGGAGCACAGGAAAGGGGGCTGACTCAATTAATTAAGCCCCTACGTCTGGTGCACACAGAACAATGCTGGGAAAAGAAGAGGCACCATGTACATCTTACAAGGCTTTCGCAGTGAGAGCTGCTGGGCTGAGGCCCATTCGTGGTGGTTGACCAAGACTTGAGGACCAAGCTTGGGGCTGGGAGTCTGGGCCCAGTACAACATACAAACGCCCTAAAGAGGCTTCCCGTGAAGTGTCTCTGACATAAGAGATTCCAGGTCAGCTGAGGATCCGCACAGGACTGCAGCCATTCTTGCTGTATAATGCTGGCCACCTCTACACCAAAGCAGGTAGGAAAAGCCAGTGCTGAAATTTTTAAATTGCACACACCAAAGTAGCTTTGGAAATGCCAGAGTCTACGTGTGGGTCTCTGGGCTTTATCTGTTTCCAGCCTGGTGCTGCAGCTCTTTCTGAGAATTAGAGCATAGCTGGGACTCAGACCACTTGACTGAGGCCCTGACACCCAACCTGGGCCTTACCATCTTCCTCCTTCATCCTCCTGGGAGCACGAACTTTCTCCTACGCCAAACTCCAAGAAAGAGAACTTGTTGAAACAGAGCTCCAATCCACGACCTCTTGGTTCAGAGAGAATCTGAGAGTGTTCCGAAGAAACTATATCCTGCCTATTGGTGCCACTCCAAAAATCATAACTACCTTTAGGTCAGGCTTTGTGCCAAGCACTTAAGTTAATCCTCACCTCTATCCTGGGAAGGAGATATTTTTGTCCCCATTTTGTAGATGAGGAAACAAGGCACAAAGGGGTCATGGCTTACCCAGGCCTGCCCTAAAAGGTGGAAGGGCAGGGGATCAAATCTTGAGAGTTTGCTCTTAAGTGGTACATTTCTTCCAAGACATGCTGGATACATTCCCCCACCCTGCAGTGCTTACCCCCTCCCCTACCCCACTTCTCTCCAGCCAAGGTGCCTGTCTCGAAGAGAAGGTCACTGGGTGATGCAGTGCAAAGTAAACGCGATCTGATCCATGAGTTAGTTCTGCAAGGCAGCTGGTGTGACGGGAAAACCTCCACTGAGAACTAAGAAGACATTTCTCCAAAGAAGACATACAGATAGCCAAAAAGCACATGAAAAGATGCTCAACGTCACTAATCATCAGAGTAATGCAAATCAAAACTACAATGAGGTATCACCTCATGCCTCAGAATGGCCATCACCAAAAAGTCTACAAACAATAAATGCTAGAAAGGGTGTGGAGAAAAGGGAACCCTCCTACACTGTTGGTGGAAATGTAAATTGGTGCAGCCACTACGGAGTACAGCATGCAGGTTCCTTAAAAAACTAAATATAGAGCTATAATATGAATTAGCAATCCTACTCCCGGGCATATATCCAGAGAAAACCGTAATTCGAAAAGATACATGCGCCCCAATGTTCACTGCAGCACTATTTACAATAGCCAAGACCTGGAAACAACCTAAATGTCCATCAACAAATGAATGGCTAAAGAAGATGTGGTACATATATACAATGGAATATTACTCAGCCATAAAAAATGAATGAAATAATGCCATTTGCAGCAACATGGATGGACCTAGAGATTGTCGTACTGAGTGAACCAAGCCAGACAGAGAAAGACAAATATCAATATGGTATCACTCATATGTGGAATCTAATTTTAAAAAATGATACACATGAACTTATTTATAAAACAGAAACTGACTCACAGATTTCAAAAACAAACTTATGGTTACCAAAGGGGAAACATGGTTGGGGGGGTGATAAACCAGGAGCTTGGGATTAACATACACTACTATATATAAAATAGGTAACCGACAAGGACCTACTGTACAGCACAAGGAACTCTACTCAGTATTCTATAATAACCTATATGAGTAAAGAATCTGAAAAAGAATATACGTATGTGTATAACTGAATCACTTTGCTGTACACCTGAAACTAACACAGCATTGTAAATCAACCATACTCCAATAAAATGTTTTTTAAAAAAGGAAAAAAATAAAATGAGACCTGGAAAAAAAAGAAGAAAAGGGAGGGAAGAGTTTCTTACCATGATTTAAGATTTCCCTCCCCACCATCCTACCTCCCCCAACTTTCATGGTAAAACAAGAAACAAGACAAAGTCAACACTGCAACTCTTCCTGCTGTCTTGATTCAGCCAGGAAAACATCGAAAACAGATCCAGCTCCCTGGGAACAGAATATTGACAAGAAGGGATGGAAACAGTTAGCTGGGAGCCCAGTGGGGGGAAAATTGGATGCATCAAGAGAAACAGAAATGAAAACAAAAGTGAGTTCTTTTATCACTACTAATATACACAGTGTCAAGATACAGATGGAGGAAAACATGGGGAAAATAAATAAGAAAAGCAAAGAAAGGGGAAAATTTTTGCAACTGTGTCTCCTTCTCCAGTGGAAAGAGAACCCATTGGCAGTTGGAGCTGACGGTCTGGTCTTGTCTATGCTACTAATTGGCTGTGTGACACTGGCCAAGACAGTGCCCATTTCTGGCCCTCAGTTCCCAATTTTGGTCCAGCCACAATCCAAACAAACACATCCAATCAGTTAATCACTCCACTGGCACTTACCCATCGTAAATTGTTCCTACATTTTTATGTCCATAACATTCAAAGAAGCAAAAGGGAAAGAAGGAAACTGTTAGACTAAGTCACCTGCTTTCTTGTAGGAAGACTGTTTTCATTTCAATACTCATGAAATAATTTAAAAGTCATCTTAACATATTCACACACACACAAATGCTTTCCATGTGCTTTTTGAAAATTTTTGTTTGTACTGACATTCAAAAAATAAACTAGTAGGTGATATACTGTAAAATTAATATTACTGTGTTTCAATTCTGCCATCATTAACTATAGTCAGGCAGGATACAAACAGAGCTGACTAAGCATGTGGGCTTGTAAAAAACAATGCAAATTTCACTTCCAGGAAGAACACAAATCATTTCCTGAAGATAAAACAATGACTCGGGGACTTATCTTACCCTTTTCTCTCTTTCTAGAAATTAGTAAATAATCTAAGCACAATCATCAAGTCTGAGGATATGTCTTCAGAATACGCTCTTTCTTAGCTAATGAGACTATCATCCACATTTTTAAATGTTAAATACACATAGTATAAAGGGGACAAGCATCACTCTGGGGTCTTGTATCAAAATGAGTCTTTCCAGGGCTTCCCTGGTGGCACAGTTGAGAGTCCGCCTGCCGATGCAGGGGACACGGGTTCATGCCCCGGTCCGGGAGGATCCCACATGCTGCAGAGTGGCTGGGCCCACGAGCCATGGCCGCTGAGCCTGCGCATCCGGAGCCTGTGCTCTGCAACGGGAGAGGCCACAACAGTGAGAGGCCCGCGTACCGAAAAAGAAATGAGTCTTTCCACAGTTAATGGGAACTCTGAAAATTCTCTGAACTCTGTGATTAATTTTTGATGGAAGCAGAAAACTTGAAAATGGGAGATAATGTCCATACTCTCCACCCTCCCCTACAAGATGTGATGTGGAGAAACACAAGGAATCGCTAATAGCTTCTGCAGTGACACACTCTTTATTTAATGCACTCAGCTACTTAATTAGTATGCCAATAACAATCCTTAAAAAACTGGGTGTGGGCTTCCCTGGTGGCGCGGTGGTTGAGAGTCCGCCTGCCGATGCAGGGGACACGGGTTCGT
>NW_006777583.1:6020873-6024357 GCF_000442215.2 Lipotes vexillifer | reverse complement strand
AAAAAAAAAAAAAAAAAAAAAAAAAACTGGGTGCAAAGTCAGCAGGGGGTCTTAGTCCTGAGGTTATTTTCCCCACCACAAACGCACTCGTAGGCGCGCGTCCTCATTAGTATGTATGAAATGAGTGGAACAAGCATCAGGAGATTTATACTATACCATATCCAACCTCATTAATAAGAAAGCGAGCTGATTTCTAGAGGAGGAAGTACGTGTTCACAGGTTCCTACATACCTCTGTTTGATTAATAATATAAATCCATCATAAGGAGACTCTAAAAGTGCCCTCTGCATTTTCTCTACCTATTGAACTATTGACTGAACTTTTCAGTAACTTACGGATGTTCAGGTACCATGATCCTAGGTAGAGTTTGCAATTTAATTATACCCTTAGCATCCCTACCCCACACCCAACTCAGTCATTCAGGGAATAGTAAATGAGTGTCAACCCTGGCCCGGCAGTGTGCTGGGTACACGGGACACAGAAATGAACAGGGAGAGCCTGATTTTTAAGTAACTTTCAGTTAAGTAGAGGAGACAAGGATATAAATAAATGTGATACAGGGAGGGACTGTCTGAAGGGGGATGTATGTATAATATTTTGCTAAAAGAGCCTCAGGCAATTGTGACAGGAAGAGCAGCCATAGAGGAAGGCAGGTGGGGAAGTTTCACAAAGGAGCTGATATCTGAATAAAAATTTAAAGGACAAGTGTCCATCTCCCTCTCGGTCCTTAATGCCACGAAGGCAGGATTAAGGCTGGTCCACCAGTGTGTCTCCAGCACCTAGGACAGAGTACGTGCACAGTAAGATGTTCTGAATGAGTTACCCGAGTAAATCTGCCAGGCATAGAAGGACGTGACAGCATCTCAGGGCAGGTACCCAGGCAAGGGTCAAATGGTCCTGGTTCGTTTTGAGAATCACAAATACCTTGTTACAATAGAGAATGAGTGAGAAAGTGATGAAAAGTGGGGCTGGAAAGGGATTTCAAAAATCCTAGTTTATAAAATTGCGTAAAATAAATGGCCATCTTCCAAGAATTTCTTACTCCACTAAAACCTAGAAGCATGTCAGAGCACATGTCAACTCATACATAAACAAAGCATAATATGAACAGTGCCTTGACCATCCTGTATTGTTTCCTGACCTGTTTACACAGCCCAGAGAAAATAGAGCCAGGAGTCTCAACAATAAAGATACGTATTTTTCAGTTTGGAATAATGAAAAAGTTCTGGAGATGGACAGTGTTGCTGGTTGCACAACAATGCGAATGTACTTAATGTCACTGAATTGTACACTTAATATGATTAAAATGGTAAATTTTATGTTATGTATATTTTACCACAAGAAAAAATATTTTTCGAATACCTACCATGCACAAGACACACAGATTTTACCTACAGAATTTTGGTAATGATTGACACCAAGCACACTAGGCTTAGTTCATTATTTCTTATTTAGATATGTTACATGCACACAAGTCTTAAGTATACAGTTCAACACATTTTCATATGTGTACACACCAATGCCCAGATCAAGTGACCACAGCAAGGTGTAGACAACCATCAGCACTCCAGAAGGTTCTCTCCTGCCCTTCCCAGTACCTCTTCACAAAGCTAACTGCAATTCTGACTTCTAGTTGAAGAATCTTTTTCTTCTTTTGAAAACACTGTTCATCTTCACTTTTTCTTGATTTTATTCCGTAGACTCTTTTGGCAGTTGTTGACATTGCTGTCTAGTTTTCTATTACCGTGTAATGAATGACCACAAACTTAGCGACTTAAAACAACGCAAATTTAATTCTTTCTTAATGCCCAGGTGTCAGGAGTCTGGGCATGGGTTAGCTGGGTCCTTTGCTCAGGACATCACCAGGCTGCAATCAAGGTGTAAGCCAGGGCTACTATCTCCTCAGAGGTGTAGAGGTCTCTTCCCAGCTCACTGGTGGTTGGCAGACTTCACTTCTTGCAGCTGAACTCCTGAGGCCCCTGGCTTCTTGCCAACTGTCAGCCAGGGATGGCTCTTAGTTCTTAGCTCCTAGAGACCACCCTCAGGTCCTGGCCACACGGCTCCCTCCTCTCCCAACAGGGTAGCTTCCTTCTTCAAGACCAGGAGAATAGGGCTACTACTGCTACTGCTGCTTCTCCTCTCTTGCAAGGGCTCACCAGATTAGCTCACTCCCAGCCAGGATCATTTCCCTTTTGATTCAGTCAAAATCAACTGATATGTGGCCTTAACTACATCTGCAAAATCTCTTTTGCCATATAACATAACATAATGATGGGAGTAATATCCCATGATATTCACAGCCCCACCCACACTCGGGGGAGGGGATTATACAAGGCACGTACACTGAGGGCAGGAGACTTGGGGCCATCTTGGAATTCTGCTGCCACAATTGCTTTTCAGCCGTCTCACCTAACTGATAAGGCAATGAGATTATTTTTCTATTTAAGATGTTATAAAAAATTTAGAAAATACAAAGAAAAGTAAAATAAAAAGTGTAATACCATTCACTATTATAACCAGATATAATCACTCCTAGCACTTCAGTCAATCTTCTTCCAGGGTTTTCCTGAGTGTTACAACTATACATATATGGGTATTTATAGAAAGGAGATCTCACTGTATGGACTGTTAGATAGCTATTTAAGTTGAGGTTTTCAGGCTGGTTCTTCACTGTACTCTTGGAGGACTATTTTCATCTTTTGGGTTTGAGCAAACATTATAAAGTAGCCCTATGTTTATGCAACACTTGCATACACACACACACACACACACACACACACACACACACATAATTCTAAATTCTGCTAAACCAGAACGTGCAACAAATCAGCATCAGCAAAATATCTAAAAAGTTCTTCTTTCCAAGTAGCAAACATAGAGAAAATGGTCCAGGAAGCACCTTCCTCAGCTTACGGGTTTGCCCAACAGAGTTTTACTGGCTAGCAGAAGGTACTATTAATGAGCAGGGCAATGAGGTACAATAGAGCTCATTCGTTACTAATAATTTTTTTCTTTTTAAACCTGTAGTGGTCATTGGGCTTTCATATGAGCGAATGATAGGACCACTTTTTGCTGTTGGCACGTTGCGTGGCCTATGTGACTCATCTTGGTCATAAAATGGGAACGAAAATGATGTGTGTCATGTCAGGGTAAAAACATTAAGAGCGACTTTGGGACTGGTGATGCTGGCTTCGCCCATCTCTGTGACTGTGTGAGCTGCTTCGAGATGGCATCTTGTCAGCGGGGTCCTTGGGTGATTTGCAGGGACCCCTCCACTGTAAGCTCACACTGAGTAAGAAACAAAATGTTGTGTTAAGCCACGAAGGGTTGTTTCATACTGCAGCATAATCTAGCCTTACCTGAATAATACAAAAACTAAAGTTTGAGAATAACTTTTCTCTTTTTATAAATTAGAGCAGATTCAAGTTCATGCCTGTAAATATACGTCTCTCATTTACTTGCTTTTTTTTTTTTTTTTTTTTTT
>NW_006777583.1:5999975-6020859 GCF_000442215.2 Lipotes vexillifer | reverse complement strand
GTGGGCCTCTCACTCTTGTGGCCTCTCCTGTTGCAGAGCACAGGCTCCGGACACGCAGGCTCAGCGGCCATGGCTCACGGGCCCAGCCGCTCCACGGAATGTAGGATCCTCCTGGACCGGGGCACGAACCTGTGTCCCCTGCATCGGCAGGCAGACTCTCAACCACTGCGCCACCAGGAAAGCCCCATTTACTTGCATTTTGATGTGTTTTTGTTTCAGCGGAAGGGAATGGTTAAGGAAACATGGATGTACTGCAAGGTGCACATGAGAGCCCGTCCTCAGGGTGAACATCTTCCTTAATGAGTGACTTGGTGGGAAAACAGTTGAGAACAACAGATTATCACACGGGGGCTGGCAGGCCAAAGGGCTAAAGTGCCTGTCCCCCTCGACAAGTGTGTACCCACTGCTAGTTCATCAGCTTAGTTAGGATTCGAAAATGAATGTATCTAAACACATATCCAAGCTGTGAAAGCCTAATTCCACCAACATTCTCTTTAAAAAGCAGGACACCATAAAGAATTACTTTAAAAATATATGAATAAACCTTTATGTGCACTTAATTAGCCCTTTAAAGTTATGCCTAGTTTAATTAGCAAAGGGTAGAGTTTCTAACTTATTGCTGTGGCCAGTTAAAATTCCAGGTGGCCACGACAAGTATGAATCATGATACTTGCTGTTAATACAGAAAACAAACAAGCAAAAACAAAACAAAACCAGTCCTTTTGAACATAATGAGCCAAAATGAGATTTTTGGCAGAGAGCAAAATGCTTTTAGACATTAAAATTTAAAATGACATTAGACATTAAAATCTAGGTTCTAGTCAGGTGGCACAGTATTGTATTTGATACTGAAATCATCGCCCTAGCATCCATTCCCCTTTCTTTGAGAAACATTTCTGATTTTTTCCCAGGTAGCCACAACTCCCATGAGCCCTTGTGCTTTGAAGGAGTGAATGGCCCCTGCTCCCACTAGGGTGGGGTATGTAGCACAGGCCTCAGCTAATCAGTGTGACCTCCTCCCCTGGCTACAGTGATTGGCTCAAGTAGGGATGGACAATATGGGGGCCAATAAGATTGGAGGAGATGCTTTCTGTACATTCTAAGAAAGAAGCATCATTGCCCTTTCCTGAGAGCTTCTGAATATTACCATCTCTCCAGCTGTCTCCAAGGATACATGTGAAAGCAAGCATCCTATGAATTTGTTAGCAGCCAAATTACCACCATGGGCAAGACCAGCTCCAGGATGAACCCACCATGGTAGTGGGCAAAGAGGAGAAGTGGAGAGAAACCTTGATGACGTTGATGAGCTACTGAATTAAAGAATCCACAGGTCTGTATTACCTGTAGATTGCCAGCTATCTAGACCAATGTATATGCTTCTAATGTTTGTTTAAGCCAGTTTTTGTTGGGTTTTTGATTCCTTGCATCTGACACACACTTAAACAGATACAATTACAGTCTGATTGGAAACCCAGTGGTCTGAAGACCTGGCTGGAACACAAAAATCAGAAAGCAGGTGCCCATCTCAAAGTAATGGCTTTAGGGACTTCCCTGGTGGCGCAGTGGTTAAGAATCTGCCTGCCAATGCAAGGGACACAGGTTCGAGCCCTGGTCCGGGAAGATCCCACAGGCCGCAGAGCAACTAAACCCGTGCGCCACAGGTACTGAAGCCCACGCACCTAGAGCCCATGCTCCACAACAGGAGAAGCCACTGCAATGAGAAGCCCACGCACCGCAACAAAGAGTAGCCCCTGCTCGCCGCAACTAGAGAAAGCCCACGCGCAGCAACGAAGACCCAACGCAGCCATAAATAAATTTATACAAAGTAATGGCTTTAAGCGGACCACAAGCCTAAGCCTCCTAAAATGACAGATCATAGTAAGTCACTATTACAGTTCCAATTATGTTGAACAGAATGCTAAACTGTAAAGAACTGTAGAGTCTTTCTAGGTGTGATCAGGAAAGGAATAACAGACAAAAAAGAATAGAGATCTGACAATAATAACACTATATTGTGCTTACTGCATGCCTGGCAGTGTTCTAAGCAGCAGACCAATTAACTCATTTACTCTTCATAATAATCTTATAATACTATTACATATATCTCCATTTTTTCAGAGAAGAAAACAGAGGCACCAGAGGTTAAGCATGGTGCTCCCACCCCAGGTCCCACAGCTCATAAGAGCTGCAACTCAAGCCAGAGGTTGGCTCCAGTGCCGGCCTCATCACCCTCTGCTGCTCTTGCCTTTTTGGTCCTTAATTTAAGGCTGTGGTAGAAATTTCCCACTACCAATACTGGGCACTCCCTGAGTACTCTTTGTTTGTAACTTCCTTTGAAACTCAGCAGGAGACATACCTAGGATTCAACTGGATGAAGCAAGATGTTCAGACAGGGTCATACCTGGCAGAGCTAAGTGGACAGTGTTTGCAAGTGACTCATGCCGAGGAATTAGGTAAACAGAGAGAGTTCTCCTTCCTGCCAGTTACGTGCACAGACTTCGCTGCCACCTACCTACCTGTTGATGTCACTGAGAGCCAAAGCTCTCTGTAGACAGATCCTACCTTTCTTCCTCACTCCTCTCTACAGACAAGGATGTGATGTGAGGACGAAAAAGCACCCATTTGGAAGAGGATATCTTTTTGCTTACACGGTGACCGTGTTAGTTAAGACTAATCCAGCTATAAAAGTAAATAAAACAAAATACTGCATTAAAACGTCAGATGCTAGAAATGGATGCTCCTATTGTTTTCATTGTACATGTAAATCATGAGCTCCATGAGTTACATGAGACAGTCTTTATTAAGCTCTTTCTGCATCATCACTAATGCTGGGAAGGCACTATAGAAAACAACAAAAATTGCCTGTGGATGGTTACTATTTTAAAATATTCGCTTACTTTTTTTCCCCCATATTTTTCGTTTTCTCCTTCTTTCTCAGTAAACCTCTCCCACCCCACCCCATTCCAGCACCAGATCAGATCTCCACTCATTCAGGACAGGCACACAGCAGAGCGGAAAACAGGGCAAACCACAAGCTTTTGTGTCTTTGTCTTCCAAAAGCCTCAACCTACGGGAGAGATTCTCTCTTCACATCCTGAAGAAACAGGAATGGAGCAGTTCCTCTAAAGTCTCCCAGTTCCCTGGGCTTGGGGAAGCGTGGAAGAGGCGGGGGCCCGGGACCAGTCCCAAGAGCAGACAGCAGCGCCTTGCATTAAGCAGCCCGCTAGGAAGGCTGCCAGCCCCGAAAGGGATGGCTACATTGTGCACATTGACAGAAATATAAACAGCCTTCACGAAGATTCCTGAGCTCCCAGCATGACATGGGAACAGCAGAAGAGTATTAAAGCTGCGGACAGAGATGACAGGCTCTCAGGCTTACCCGGTCTGGAGCACCAACAGAGGACCCAGTGTCCCCCGCCTCCCCAATACTCGGCTCTGCGGAAGCTCCCAGAACCATGGCACAGTTCCAGAGTAGGGCTTAGAGCAGCCCAAGAAGAACTAAAATCTAGCTGTGTTTTGCTTGTTGCCTTGTTTTTCCACAGGCCTGACAGAACGGGCGCATCAGTCAATTCTCAGGTTGAGCTACAGAAAGCGAAACGATGAGGTTATTGCTTGTGTAGCAGAGTTTGGGGGTTGGATCCCGGGGCTGCTAAAGGAGAATGCATTACTCTACCCTAAGAGCTCATGCTCCCAGTACGCAGAATACGGAGACAAAATGAATCTGAGAGCAGCAAACACAGAAAACGGTTAAATGACAGAATGTGGGAGAGGAGATATGACTTCGAGCTGGGGACACACAAGAAGCCCGCTGGAGAAGGTGGGTACCTGACGTGGTACCTCAGCAGAGGGTGTAACAGTAGGATGTACAAAGCTGGAGCCAGGACTCAGATGGAGAGAGAACATATGCATTCAAGGGTGACGATAAGAAGGAGATAATCTGACAGAATGAATTGAGGGAATAGTGGATAACCAGAAAAATAAAGGTGGGCAGCCCTGTAGAAGGTCTCGGGAGCCTGGCTCAAGTTTGTACTGGATACTCTAGGCAACCAGATGCCAACCCAGAGTCTCAAACTGGACTGTGAAATTGTTTTTTAAAAATTACGTTCTAAGATGAGCATGAAATTATGTGAAAAACTACTGACAGCCAGTGAGATTGGAAGGAGGCAGAGTACATGAAAAGCCATTTCAGTAATCCAGGAGAAAAGGGAGTAAAGACCTGCATGGGGTAGACGGAGAAAGAAATTAGTGCCTAAGGTAGTGGAAAAACACGTTTGGAAGAGTGGAATTCCTTTTGGCAAGTTGGGAACTACGATGTAGCATCCTATCTAGCTGAGCCCACAATCATCTGAACATACTGGGCCTAAGACAGGTCACTCCATCTAAGTAATGTTACAGGCCAAAATTGTGAACTACATTGTAGTTTGCTATTTTAAGCTGCTGTTCACCTCAGTCCCACTGGAAATGTGTTGTCTTGGTTTGGGCTGGGAAAGAATTACAGAAGTGAAGAGAAAACAAGTGTTTCCATCCTCAGAATGTTTTCATTCTTGTAACGTTTGGTGCTACTGCTGTTTTATGTCCTCTGACACTTTGACTCACTGCTGCAAAAGGCAGCTACAAAGACAAACAGAGCTAATTGCAGGAACAAAGCCACCTCAGAGAACTTGCATCTGTTAGTTCTCAGGAAGGAAGACGGAGTTCATAAAGAAACAAACAAGATGTGTGCAAAAATTACCTCTGGAACATAAAAATCTATTCAAAAGGACACAAGGAATTTGCTTCAACAGTATAGCAGAGTTTTTAGATGGAGAGTCTTGGGTTCAAATTCTGATCAGCCACTTAAACACCACCCTAGACCTGAGCATGTAACAACTTGAAAGACTGGCCCTTATGACCTCCGGGCAAATTAGAAACAGGCGCTCCTCTGGGCAGATGAAAGCCCAAGGAGGGTGGGGACCCATTTTTGACTCACACCCACCCACTCACATGACTAGGCACCCATGTGCAGTAAGCAATCCACACAACTGTACACAGTGGCTCTATTACTCGAAATCTCTGAGTTTTCATTTCCTCTTTGTGTATTGAAGAAATGAGAGTATCCATCTCATGGTATTGTTTTGAGGATTAAATTGCTATAGAACAAACATGGGAAGTGTTTAGTATAGTGTCTGCAAATTTTAAACATGCTGCAAATCTTTACTATTATTATTGCATTTTTATTCATCTAAATCTCTCCTATTTCAGGGCAGAGCAAACTATTCAGCCCACCGCCTGCTTTTATACAGCTGGACAGGTAAGAATTGTTTTTATATTTTTCAATAGTTGCAAACAAATCAAAAGAAGAATATTTTGTGATATGAAAATTACATGAAATGCAAATTGTATCGTCCATAAGTAAAGTTTTCCTGGAACACAGCTACGCTCATTCATGTATGTACTGTCGACTGCTGCTTTTATGGTGCAGCAGCAGAGTTTAGAAGTAACATCAGAGATGGTAGGGGCCATAAAGCCCGAAATATTTTCTCTCTGGTCCTTTGCCGAAAGGGTTTGCAGATCTTCATTTTAAGGTGTTTTTTTTTTCACCAGCTCCATTCCCAAGGATTAGAATTAAATCAAAAAGATTTTTCAAATTCTTGAGCATGAGTGAGTATCATGCTGTTGAAAAGAGGCATTCTTCTTTTTTCCAAGTATTTTGCAGTATCTTTCAAAACACTGTCACCTTTTTTCATGGGTAATGACAATGTGCTTAACATTAATCCTCCTTCCGATATACAAAGATAGTGGCAGCACAGTGCTGTGTCAGAGCCAGAGCAAACACGTGCTTATAGAGGCTGCCTGAGTGTTGTTATACGTTAAACAGGTTCAAGTTGGAAACCTATTTTATATTTTATGTGGACAGGTGCCGAGCCATCTTTGGCTGTCACGTGATGTCAACATCTATACAAGCAAAGCAAAAAGTTCAGTTGATCATTGAGATGTTTTATCTATTTGGTGCCAAAAATTCGGGTATTTGGAAACATCTGGATAACTGATGACATTTTTCACTTTTCATCTAGATTTGGCAGTCAGCCTATTTCAGCTAATGAGAACAGCCCAATATTAGCTGTTTTCTAGATACTAACATGGGAATAAACCACGTTCTCCCCAACTTTTCCAAGATAAGATTCCTGGTTCTTCGTCCTTTTTAATGCATTCAGCATTTTTTTCTATATCCCCCTTTGTTTCTCACCTCCTTTCTGGATCTTTTTTATTTTTATTTTTTGCCTCGACTTCCTCTCTAGCACAATCTCTACTGTAAAACTTTTAGAGTGTCATCTTCCTTCCAGTCCCTTTTGTCCCAAGAACAAAAATGATTGGCTTCATAATAATTGAAATTAGCCGTTAAAATCCAGCTTCAAGCCTCTGAAGGTGTAAATGGTTTCTCAACTGCTGGAGACTGCTCTGTGTCCAGCTGACCAGGCTACATCCATGGCAGGATTCAAGGGAAAGGTCACAGAGACAGCTATTGATTTAGCCATTCATACTTTTTCTATTATTTTCAATTGATCTTTAACAATCTGTTCAATGTTTTAAATGTAGGTAAAACCCCTATGATACAATACAGACTTCTCTGGGCCACTTATTTACAATTATGGCAATTACACCCTTTCTTTGACTTCGGCAATTTCGTGAGGCGTGGTTATGGTCTACACTGGCCCACAGTCTTCTTTGTGATAACACAGACCTTGCCAAGATAAACGCAATCCTTTCCCCCTACTCCACTAAATTCTTGATTGATGCTCTGCCTTTATGAAGCCTTGCTGTGAATACAGCATTTAATCCATGACGCTCCTGTCAGGATGTCTTTCGCACACTCCCTGTGAGAGCATTTTCTTTTCCAACAATACTGTAGGGTTAGCTGCAGCTCCAGAGCACATAAACAGGGCTATAGCAGCTGCAAAACCGTGACTTTTACTGTCTTTGGACCTTTGCCCACTTTTTATCTATTTGGTGCCAAAAATTCGGGTATTTGGAAACATCTGGATAACTGATGACATTTTTCACTTTTCATCTAGATTTGGCAGTCAGCCTATTTCAGCTAATGAGAACAGCCCAATATTAGCTGTTTTCTAGATACTAACATGGGAATAAACCACGTTCTCCCCAACTTTTCCAAGATAAGATTCCTGGTTCTTCGTCCTTTTTAATGCATTCAGCATTTTTTTCTATATCCCCCTTTGTTTCTCACCTCCTTTCTGGATCTTTTTTATTTTTATTTTTTGCCTCGACTTCCTCTCTAGCACAATCTCTACTGTAAAACTTTTAGAGTGTCATCTTCCTTCCAGTCCCTTTTGTCCCAAGAACAAAAATGATTGGCTTCATAATAATTGAAATTAGCCGTTAAAATCCAGCTTCAAGCCTCTGAAGGTGTAAATGGTTTCTCAACTGCTGGAGACTGCTCTGTGTCCAGCTGACCAGGCTACATCCATGGCAGGATTCAAGGGAAAGGTCACAGAGACAGCTATTGATTTAGCCATTCATACTTTTTCTATTATTTTCAATTGATCTTTAACAATCTGTTCAATGTTTTAAATGTAGGTAAAACCCCTATGATACAATACAGACTTCTCTGGGCCACTTATTTACAATTATGGCAATTACACCCTTTCTTTGACTTCGGCAATTTCGTGAGGCGTGGTTATGGTCTACACTGGCCCACAGTCTTCTTTGTGATAACACAGACCTTGCCAAGATAAACGCAATCCTTTCCCCCTACTCCACTAAATTCTTGATTGATGCTCTGCCTTTATGAAGCCTTGCTGTGAATACAGCATTTAATCCATGACGCTCCTGTCAGGATGTCTTTCGCACACTCCCTGTGAGAGCATTTTCTTTTCCAACAATACTGTAGGGTTAGCTGCAGCTCCAGAGCACATAAACAGGGCTATAGCAGCTGCAAAACCGTGACTTTTACTGTCTTTGGACCTAAGTTGCCCACTTCATGTTTAAAAAGAACGAGTGTCAAAAAGAAAATGGAAAATAATTTTTAAAATAATTATTGCATGATTTCTGTAGGTAGTGAGGTATGTTATGTTCATACAAACACTTGGTTTCACTTTTGCTTAAAGATCACTACAAAAAAAAATACCATTTTCCTGAAATATTTAAATTTAAAGAGGAAAACAAATTATGCTTATAATGCTAGATTGGTCAGCTTAATTTTAATGCCAGCCAAGATCACAAAAAATATTAAATATAAAGATCCTAGAAGAATGTAAATAGACATGATGAAATAGCAACCAATAAGACTGTGTAACAGGAGAATCACGGCAGGTCAATTTAACTTGCAGGTAAAATTACATTACAAAATATACTGTTACAAAAATATTTCTGTATAGCTAAATTACCTTAATATCTTGGGGGATAAACCAAAATGACAGTGATTTTTAACTAAATTAAGAATAATCCTATATAACAAACTATTTTATGGAATACACACTTTTCTCTGGTCTCTGCCAGGAAGATTATATACCCAACTCGTATGCATCCTTTTGTCCTTTACCTATGTTGGAAAAACATAGAAATAAAGGAAGACAGTCAAAATCATCTCAGCTCTTTTACTAAGGTTTCTGTTAGGAAGGCATCATTTTCAACTCTCCTTACTACCCAACCACAACCCTCAACATAGGAGGGAGGAGGACACCTCAATTTTTTTCTGGTTTAGAATTTATGCCCTCTTCCCTGACTGATTCACCAAAGTGCCTGGGAAGCAGCTGTGTTGTTTTAAGCCATTAAGTTTGTTGTTTTGTTACAGCAGCAATAAGACACTTATGCACAAGCTGTCTACAATAACTGCCCCTTCCTACTCCCCACTGGCTCACTTTCAACCCCTTACTCTGCCTTACTTTTCTTCATAGCAGTCACCACTATTAAAAATTATATTACTTTCTCACCTATTTGTTTGCTCATCCATCTCCTGCAACAGAATGTAAGCTTCTTGAGAGTAGAGACTTTGCTTTGCCCACGTCTGGATCTAGGTAGGTGAATACTTTTGTTCACCTAGGTATGTGAATACCTACAAGGTTACTGCAGAGAGAAGGAACTCAAGAGATCTCTGTTGAATGAATGAATAAATTAATGGGTAAACCAATACTTATTAAAATCAGACCCCACTGAAACATAATTTGGGTGGTTGTGGAGGAATGTGTGTGTGCGTTTGAGTATACAGTCAGAGTGAAGCAGAAAGACTAGTAAATAGAAACAGTGCCGGAGCGGTAGTAGCAGCAGCAGTAGTGGAAGTGGTAGAATTGTGGAATTTGACCCATGTCTTGATGGAGCAATAACTCTGATTGATAATAGTTAAAATGCATCAATATTTCAAGAAGACTTTTGACTAGATCCCCATATGAAAATGTCCTCCATACATAAGTTCAGAATTGTTATGGACTATGTTGTTACTCCTATGTAAACAACACCCTCAAATGACAGGTCCTGCCCATAGGGCAGTTATCAGTAGTTCAGTGCCCACATGGATTGCATACTTTGAAGAATCTTCCCAAATGATATAACTAAAGAAGTCAATCTAGTTATGATCAAAGCTGTAAAGAAAAATTAACTCCAAGAAAAACATAGGTCAGTATTTAAACCCTTGATTTGTAAACTAAAAGATGGTTCCTATATGAAAAAAGAATAGAGAAAAAGGGAGGTAAGTTGCTGATAATTTAATTTGTACTAAAAACAGACCTTAGAAGAATTATAGGTCCAATTAGTAAATTGGATCTCAGTTGACATTTCTGTTTCCAGTGTAATGGTTTATTTATTTAACTACCTTCAGACATCCTTTGTACTTAGAAAACAACAAATTTCTTTAAAATATTGATGATCCTTCAAAGAAATAAAATGATAATCTCTAACTGTCTTCTGTTCTATGTGCACCATGTCACTGTTCATCCTGCCTCAAATGAATCCTGGTGCCGTCAGTTAAATCAATCTGCTTCATTCACCCATGATTCCATGTGCTGGGCAGTGTGCTCAGTGCTAGGGATTCAGAATTAAAAGGCATAGACCCTGCTTTTAAGGATCTCACAAATAAAACAGCCACTGTGATACAAACAGCCAGACAGTGCCGCCCAGCCCTGGGGTAGTGGGAGGAGGAAGGTGGTGGTGGGAAAGGCAGCGAGTGAGCAAGGTTTTTTCCAGGAATGAGGAAGCACAAGCTATGCTGGAAAAGGGGTGGGGTTAGGAGATACCCAGGGAAGGCTGGGACACCCAACAGCACTCTTTAACTTATACTTCTGGGTTTTTTTTCTGTACTTATATGTGAGGCTGTAGTGTATTCTTTTAAGATCTGTGTTAATATATATAGGTGCAGTTCATTCACTTCAAGTGCTGTTGTTATTTTGGCATCTCAATACAGTCTTCCCTCCCTATGAATAGAGGACTGGTTCCAAGACCCCTATGGACAACAAGACACCAAAATCCAGGGATGCTCAAGCCCCTTACACAAAATGGTGTAGTACAATCGGCCCCTGTAACCAAGGGTTCCACATCCTAGGGTACTGAGGGCCAACTATCTTTTATTTATGCTTTTCTCTATTTACAGACATTGAAACTGTTTCAATTGTTTTGCTTTGTTTTTGCCATTAGAAAAATGCTGCTGTAAACATTTTTTGCTACTCCTCCTTATGCACATGTGTGAAAAATTTTACAGGCAATATATCTGGAAGTGAAAATGTTAAGTATTAGCATATGTAAAATTCAAGTTTACCAGATATTTCCAGAATGTTCTCCAAAATGGTAGTACTCCCCCCCATTGGTATATTGTTTGCCCACACTTTCGCCAACATAGACATCATATTTTTATGCTGATGAGTGAAATGGCATCTCATTTTTGTACCAATTTGCATAACTTTGGTCATTGGAGAAGCTGAATCTTTTTTTTTTACATACCTGTTCATTCTTTTTGAACTTCTTTTGATAATGGTCTGCTTATGACCTTTAAAGATTTTTTTCTACTCTTTGGTCTTTTTCTTACTGATTGATAGACATTCTTATAAACTATATTCTGGATTTCAATTCAGTCTTTCTTATATAATACAAACTCCTTCTCCTCGTCTGTTTTAACTTTAAAATGTTTTGTTTTACTTTATTTATGATCTATACATTTTTCTTCAGCCTTGTTCTTTGACATGAACCTGTTTAATAAACCATAAATCCATTAGATTTAGATCACTAGAAAACATACATACACTTATTTTGGCCTCACTGTCAGAGAATTTTGTTAAAGGTTCAAACTATCTTTAGCATAACCACACTTATTAAGTAGAAGTGCCCTTCTTAAAAGTGTTCTACCTGGATGAATAAGACGTCTCAACATTTAATAAAGTTATTTTCCTTAAAGCTTAATCACTATATTTTCAGAGTACAGTTAAAATGTGCCTATTTATTTGCAGTAATTTTCAGGAAATCTTAATATTCTTTCTACATAAATACATTCATTTTCAGCAGTTTAATGATATCTGTTTGAAAAAAATACACAATATTTAATTTTACTTAGAATGTGGCTAATTTTACTTTCTGAATCAAAAAGTAACAAGCTCCTATACTGAATTAATTTTTTATTTACCACGTCAGTGGTTCTGTTTACTGCACTTGATCTTAGCCAAAAGGCCAAGAAGTGACCATTTGTGGTTCTTTTTAAATGGCATATATTAAGATTGGGTTCATTTTATTAATATTTAACAAGTATATAGACCTGAGGAAACCAAATTTTCTGTCATTAAACGAAATGAAATGAAATGCTACAGATAAGGGACTTCCCTGGTGGCACAGTGGTTAAGAATCCGCCTGCCAATGCAGGGGACACGGGTTCGAGCCCTGGTCCAGGAAGATCCCACATGCCACAGAGCCACTAAGCCCATGCGCCACAACTACTGAGCTTGCGCTCTAGAGCCCCACAACTACTGAGCCCGCGTGCCACAACTACTGAAGCCTATGTACCTAGAGCCCATGCTCCGCAACAAAAGAAGCCACCACAATGAGAAACCCGCGCACTGCAACGAAGAGAAGCCCCCCGCTTGCCGCAATAGAGAGCCCACATGAAGCAACAAAGACCCAATGCAGCCAAAATGTAAATTAGTTAATTAATTAAAAAAGAAAAAGAAATGCTACAGATAACATAACCTTTTGATGTCCCCAGAAGTGTTTAAACAATGCTTTTTAAAGACTATCTAAAAGATTATCACCTCAGAAATTTCTATAGCCCCTCCCTCAAAGAAACAGATGCAAGTTTAACTGACATATGAAATTTAACCTATAGAATTGGTAGAACTGGTAAAGAGATATTATAAATTCTCAATCAGTCACAGAGTAAGGATAAAGTAAATCCACAGAAAATTTGAATCTTCAGTCTGTATTTCAGACCCCTTTGTCCACTGATTCTCCTGTAAGAGCTACTAAAAAGACTCAAAACACGCATGCTGGGTGGATGGAAGGAACGAGCTTTGCTTTATCTTCATTAATATACCAGCTTCTTTTAAAAGCTCTTTTGAAGAGCAAAACAACCAAAAGAAAGGAATGAACAGGTGAAAGGCTGATAAAGACTACATAATCCACAAATAGGATCATTAGCTCCTGAAACATCAAGTTTTAAAGCAGTACTAAATAAGTACACTTGCATCTAGAATTGAAGAACTAGTCAATACCATCTGTGGGAGAGCTTGGACATGCAGGCATCACTGTGCATCAGTTCACTCTATTAAGATTTGTATTTACAGATGGCCAATGGGCACACAAAAAGATGCTCAACATCACTCATCATCAGAGAAATACACATCAAAACTGCAATGAGATATCACCTCACACCTGTCAGCATGGCTGTCATCAAAAAGGCCACAAATAAAAAAGGTTGGTGAGGATGTAGAGGAAAGGGAACCCTTGTTACACTCTTGGTGGGAATGTAAAGTGGTGCGGACAGTATGGAAAACAGTATGGAGGTTGCTCAAAAAAAAAAAAAAAAAAAAGAGAGAGAGAGAACTACCATATGATCTAGGAATTGCACTCCTGGGTATATATCTGAAGAAAATGAATGAAAATACTAGTTTGAAAAGATACATGTACCCCAATGGTCATAGCAGCATTATTTACAATAGCTAAGATATGGAGGCAACCCAAGTATCTATCAACAGATGAAGGGAAGATGTGTTTTTATATATATATATATACACATACATATGAAATTCTGCCACTTGCAACAACATGGATGGACCTAGAGGGTATTATGCTTAGTGAAATAAGTCAGACAGACAAAGACATACTGTGTTATCACTTACATGTGGAATCTAAAAAATAAAAAAACAAATGAATGTAACAAAACAGAAACAGACTCACAGATAGAGAGAGCAAACTAATGGTTACCAGTGGGGAGAGAGAAGGGGAAGGGCAAGATAGGGGTAGTGAGTTAAGAGGTACCAACTACTATGTATAAAATTAATAAGCTACCAGGATACATTGTACACCACAGCAAACATAGTCAATATGTTATAACAACTTTAGAGTATAATCTATAAAAATATTGAGTCACTATGTTGCACACCTGAAACTAATATTGTAAATCAACTATACTTCAAGATAGAGAAAGATTTATATTTAAAACACAAAATTGCATTATTTATGGTGAGGTGAAGCTTGGACAGAGAGGTTTTCTGAAGAGGACAGCCCAGCAGCTCTGCAGTTAGACAGCCACATCCCAGCTCCAGCCCTTCTCTAGTAGCTGTGTGGCCTGTGAAGGTAGTCTCTCTGAGCTTCAATTTTCTTATCTCTGAATGCAGTGTGCACACACTGCCTTTCAGCTTTGTGGTGCAGAGCAAAGACGGTGAACGGCAAGTACCTGTTGGGCGTAAACAGTGCTCCTGGAATCCGGCTCCTGGATCCCATGGGGAGCCAAGGGATCCATGTCTCAGGCGGATCAAGGAAGTTCAGTGCTTCTTCTATCCCTGGAGGCCGTGTGCACAGGTGGCACAGCCATAAGACGGAGGAGGGCTGCCCACTCACATGCGACTCTGTGAAACCAAGAGACAAACTTTTGCTGTGTTAAGCTCCTGAGATTTTACTTTCTACTGCAGCATCACCTGGGAATTGGCTGGAAACGCAAATTTTCAGGGCCCATCCCTGACCTGCTAACTCAGAAAATCTGGAGATGGAGGCCAGGGACTCTGTGGTTTAACAAGCTCGCCAGGTGATTCTGATGTACTCTCAAGTTTGAGAACCATTGCACAGGCATCCTGACTAACCCAATCCAGCACATAATGAGTACTGGAGAAATGGTATTACTAAGTCAAACCACTTGCAACAAACCAGTTATTACAACTAAGTAAAAACACTCCGGGTTATATTCCTCAGGACAGAATACGTTGGTCATGTTTTATAAATGGAATCTTGATTCCCAATTAATATCTGCTCCTTCCTCTATTTGGAAATGAAGATGGGGGAACTCTTCAGATGATCCAGAAACCTAGGATGTGGGAATCCAGATTCAGGAGTCAAGTTTATGATTACAATTAAATTGATATATAAGATTCCTCGGCAAAGTCTGGAAATCAGATTCCCCAAATTTATAAATATTTCATAATCAGTTATGCAACACAGCTGAAGTTACCAAATAGTAATCTCATAAGAAAAGTTGCAGTTGTATAGTGTTTTCAGAATTAGTTATCTAACTTCTACAATGAAGTGTGAGTGTGCGTGTCTGTTATAGTGAGGTTGGCCTTCTTTGATAAAATACTTAAATTTAATTAGGAGATTTCAGTTTTGCTTTCTCACCTTTTCGTTGTTCATTAATGTCAGTTTAGAATTGTAAATTTTGCTTTGGCTGCACCAGTGCTTTAGGTGCTGGAATCACCAGACTGTGATTC
Source organism: Lipotes vexillifer (assembly GCF_000442215.2). Classification (NCBI taxonomy): domain Eukaryota; kingdom Metazoa; phylum Chordata; class Mammalia; order Artiodactyla; family Lipotidae; genus Lipotes; species Lipotes vexillifer. The sequence continues at coordinate 6,005,971 of NW_006777583.1, read as the reverse complement.
TCAAGCAGAAAAAAGCGGGCTTTACACGCTCAGGCTGAGCCATGAATCCATCATGTGATAACTTTGGAAACTTTTTTAATGGCCTAAAATCTTTACACTATGTTGTACAGAGCCTAAGGTTTTGATTCCAAGATGATAGTGCCTCACTCATCATGCCCAGCCTCATTAATTTGATGTGAGAATCCATTTTTCTCTTAAAAGTGCTGCATTACGTATTTATTTGTCCTTATTAAAATGAAGAAAAGCAAATTTTGTTTGAAGAATTTGGTGGCACTCATGGAGCTTTCTTGCAGATCAGCAAAATCAGATTTGGAAATTACTTTTCCGAGGATACTGCAACTTACCCATTCTTAACCAGCATGCACAAGAGGAAAGAACAACAGAATTTTCCCCTCAAGGACTTTTTTTAAGAATTAGAGGACAACTCTGCCCTCTTATTTGGAATGTCTGATGCTAGTGGGAATCAGAATGTTTCTATATTCCCTGTGCTAAGGAATTTTGTCTTTTTAAAGTACCAGGCTATGACTGCCGCAGTTCCATCATTATTCTCAAAACAGAGAATCCCCAACAAATGGAGTTTTGTAACACATTCAATGCCCTGTTCTGATAGTGCTTAAAAATCCATGCTTCCGGGCCTCCCTGGTGGCGCAGTGGTTGGGAGTCCGCCTGCCGATGCAGGAGATACGGGTTCGTGCCCCGGTCTGGGAGGATCCCGCGTGCCGCGTAGCGGCTGGGCCTGTGGGCCGTGGCCGCTGAGCTTGCGCGTCCGGCAACGGGGGGGGGCCACGACAGTGAGGGGCCCACATATCCAAAAAAAAAAAAAAAAAGAAAAATCCATGCTTCCTCACCTTGGAGACTCCATTCATCAATCATTTAACAAACACATCTGTCCTCTCTGGCTTTAGATATTTTTCTATTTTATCTTATTTCCTATGCCCATCCCTCCCTTCTATAAGCAGCCATTCTGATATGTTTAATGTGTACCTTCTTATTTGTATCCTGCCAAGTATGTACTCCTGTTCTGCACATACCTACTTGTTATTTTTTTAAATGGCCTTGTGTTATATATTGAATTTTCTTCCACACCACTCTCACTCAGCTCTATGTTTTTAGATACAACTACAATGCCATAAACACAGCCAGTCCATTATTCCCAATTCTTGTATATTAATGATGGAGCCTTTTTCTAGTGATTAGGTATAAAGGGTCAAACAACAAAATTCATGGTTTCTGTTTCCACAGTTGGAAGAATAGACATTAAGCAAATAACTGCACACAGTATGGTAAAGTGTTCATCATTCATTTTTTCAATATATTTATCAAATGCCTTCCATGTGCTAAATATGATGTTAAGCACTGGGGATGAAACAGAGAATGAGAGAGAAGACATACCTGCCCTCATGAGGCTTACATTCCAGAGGATTAACCAAGACTTGCAGATGGCGGTAAGGATTTAAGGTCAATGGCAAATGATCAAATGGTTTTCTGCGATAGAATGATATGATGACATTTGTATCTTTATTCGAGATGCAGTAGGAATCATGGATTAGAAATGACAGTGGCTTCAATGGGGGTGGTGGCAGTGGAACAGGAAAGAAGAAAGAGAGGGACGTGACATATGTTGGAACCAGAAGACGAGATTTGCAGATAGATTAACTGTGAGAGATGAGGAAGAATCAAGGAGTATCCCTGGGTTTCTAGTCTGAAAAGTGAGACGAGGAAGTCTGAGTGTGGGTCAAGTTTGAGGAGAAAAGCAAAGCCCTGTCTGGGTCATAATGTTTGCATGGCATCTAAATGGAGGTGTCAAGCAGCAGTTGGGTGTGTGAATCTGATTCCCAGAGAAGAGCTGTAGACTGAAGATGCATACTCGGGAGTCATCACATACGGATGGGCTTTCAAATCATAGGAATGAAGACAGAGGCAAAAAAAAGAAGGGGGTTGGCACTGTACAGCCCAAATGAATCCCATCATTTAAAGACTGGATGGAGGAGGAAAAGGGCAGCAGGAAGTGATAATGGAGTGCTCAGGAAGGATCTACTGTGTTAGAGCCACTTAGATGCCTGTATGCTTCCCTAACTAATGCCTTGAGCCAAAGCTGTTTTGTGGGGAGATGCAGAAGGATGCCTATAGAGAATGCTGTATAAAGAGGAAGTGGCAGTTAGGAAGCAGAGATGGTGCGTGCAGATAAATCTTTAGAGAACACAGGAATGAAGGGGACAAAAGGCGGCGGGGTGATATCTGGAAGGGAAATTTGGATTAAGAAAAGGGGTTATTTAGGTGGGTGAGACTTGTGCATGATTAGCACATGATACACACGTACGCAGGGATAATGGACAGTGGAAAGCTGCAGACAGGCAGCAGATGGGAGTCCACGCCTGCGGGCAGAACAGGGCTCCTGGGGAGAGGGGGGCAGCTCCCCTTGGATGGCATCCATTCCACACCTTTCCCTGGATGCTACTGCACTGACCAAATGCGGTAAGAGGAGGAGCCAGTTTGAGAGCTCTGCCTGAATGGGTTTCACAATGAGCGTAAGGAAAGGGGCCTTATTCCTTGAAAAGTAATTTGTTCAAAAGTCACTGTCAAAGAAACGAGGCCTCAGAACAAGAAGACGTCTATAGAATTTGGCAGAGAATCTGATTTTACATTGTCACGGGGCAAATTTGGGTAGCAAGAAGGCTGTCTGGTGGAAGAAAATTACTCCCTTCTGTCTGGGAAGAGATAACAGGCTTTGACAGAAACCCAGAGAAATCGTGCAGCCTTTCCTTGTGTTTGTCGAAAAGCTGAAAGCGCCCTCCTTTTTCCAGCTTGAAGAGGTATATACAGCAGAAGACAGATTCTCCAAGGCAAGTAAAATTCAGGAACATCAGAATAAGTAAGGGGAATGATAAACCCAATGGGTGGTGGTCAGAAGACACATTTGCTGGGCACAGGCCAAGGTGAAGTTCCCTTTGAGAACTTATCTATGAGTCTAAGAGGACCTGTGAGGAATTTTCTACTTAGGCCTTCAAAAAGACCATGCACAAATTTAATAACAGCATTTAGTAACAGCTAAAGGATAGATGCAAATATGTCTAAATATATTTATTTCTTTAAATCGTAGGCTAAAGAGTACAGCTGTTTAATTTTCCTAGTCATAGTTTTCATAGTGTTCCAGCACCTTCTGAGTTGACTTCTTATACATAGTAATAAATTCATCAAATCACATCCTACCATTTATTTTTCTGATGTTTATGCCATGGAGACGTGTAAGTAGTTGGATCCCAAAGCCATAGCCAAGAGGCCAACATTGACCATGGACAGCTACGTGGTAGGCAGAGTAGCCCAGAGGAACTAAGCCATCCTGCAGAGCTAGACTCTCAAACCCAAGCTCGTAAAATAGCATCACAGGTAGTAAACAGAGGGGCAGTATACTATGCTGAAAAGAATGCTTACTTGGGAACCAGGATTCTAGGGCTGGCTGGCCACTAACACAGTGGTATAACATAGTGCCACTGACTAGTGGCCTACCACTTGCCCATGCTGACCTCAGGCAAGTTACTAAGCTCCCTGTCATTTCATCTGTAAAGTACCTCTAGGTACTCCGGAATTTTTAAGGTTTATCCTAGTTTTAAAATACCTTGATCTGATATATTCATCAGGATTAGTTAGGTTTCACGGGGCAGAAGCAGACCTCAAACTGACTTAAGTAAAAGGGGAGATTTATCGGCTCCTGTAACTGCGAAGCTATTGGCAGCCTACACAGCCCCTTCTGAGAAATGGAAAAAGGGACTCCTGAGTGAGTATGTGGCTTGGCACCCAATGGGAGCCTTTGTGTGAAAACAACAAAGAGAACAAAAAAACATGTCCCTTCCTCTAGGTAGATGCCGGCTGGCTCCCAAAGCCACAAAATGGATTCAGCCCCTTTTCCCCCTTTGGCTGAGAACCCTTTGCAATTCACAAACTCTATACAATGGCCCTGAATCCAAGGGGGATCTGGCGTCAAGCCCAGCTGATCTGGGGACTCCAACACTGTCACCAGGACTTATTCTCACTTCCTCCTGGCTCTGCTCGCCTTTTATTGAATCCATTCCTCTGTGCGCATGCATGTGTGTGAGAGAGAAGGTGTGTGTGTGCACGCTGTGTCACATGCTGATCTCCTGGATCTGAGGGTAGGTGGGGGTCCCATTCACACCACGTGGACTGAGAGAGCAGGGGAACTCAGGGTGCTGTTCCTAGAGGAAAGGGAAAGGATGGATGCTGAGCTGGGAAAAATAATCCTTTTCCTTTTATGCATCTCTGGAGTTTTCAATCAGCTTACCAAGTAGTCTTAGAAGAGCTGAGGAACCCCTCAGCTTATTACATCAGCAGAAACCTTGAAATGATACCAGCCAATGCCGACCATACTGAGGTGAACGTGGTATATTTGTACATCGCTGGGGCCATCATTAATTGACACAAGGTTTGGAAGGCTATTGAGCAATTTTGATCAATAAGAATAAAAACTGCTTGTATCATCTGGCCCTTAGTGATTTTGAGAACTTATCCAAGAGAACTAACTCAAATTTAAAAATTCATGTGTGTGAAAATGTTTACTCAACATTATCTATAAGTTGGAAATGGCCTAGATGTCAACCACAGGGGAAAAGATAAGTAAATTCCAACGTAACAACTGAATGAAATATTGAGTAGCCATTAAGATGACAATTATGAAGAGTATATAACAAGTCTGCTAAGTGAAATAAGGTATGTGAAGAATGATATAACCCTTTAGTGACAAGCATATAGATGCAAGCATATAGATGAAACCTAGAAACACCTACAAATGGAAATCATGTTTGCGTTTACAGTGGAGGGTAATGGAAAACTATTTTGTCTTTAAGTTTCTTGCAATGTTGATATAGTATTGTTTTATAATAAATAAAATTTAGTGAGAAAATTCTGTGATTTAAGAATAATTATCTCAACTTCCTCATAGGGGGTTTGTGAGGATTAAATGAGATAATACACATAAAATGTTTGCAGACTGCCTGCCACATACTGGGGATGAAATAAATATTGGCCATCAGTAGTAAGGTAATACATTTAAGACACTATGTGCATATTATGTAGTGTTCGAAGATGACAGAAAGTGACTTTCTCACTTGAGATTTCTCCTTTAATTCTAAGAGAAAGCAATTTCCCCTTACTGTAAATCCCCTTACCCAATTCACACTGCCTTACTTTATTGATCTAACCTCAAGTACCTTCTATGGTGTCTCCTCACAGGTTTGTGGTGAAGAATCCTGACCTAAGGGAGGTCTTCTTGGAAAATTTTGCTGGGAGGCTCAGAACCTAAGTGTCTGCCTAGATTAATACAGCTCAGAGGAAGGTGAGAAGGGGAGAAGGGCAGTTACAGGGGAAGAGGGAAGAAAACTGACTTTAAAAAGTCAATGTTTTAACTACTGTATATAAAATAGAAAAACAACAAGGTCCTATTGTATAGCACAGGGAACTATATTCAATATCTTATAATAAACTGTAATGGAAAAGAATGTGAAAAGGAATATATATATATATCTATATATATATATATATATATATCTGAATCACTTTGCTGTACACCTGAAACTAACACAACATGGTAGATCGACTATACTTCAATTTTAAAAAGTCAAAGTTTTAATCACATACGTAAATGTAAATCACATATGTAAATACATCCTCATTCTAAAATATTAGAACATTAGAACATCACAGCTAACATGCCAGCTAAGGCTAAAACAACTGTCTTAGTCAGTTTGAGCTGCCATGACAGAATATCAGACTGGGTGGCCTAAAAAAGTCATTTATTTTCTCACAGTTCTAGAGGCTGGAAGTCCAAGATCAAGGTTCGTACAGGGTTTATAGGGTTTGGTTTCTGGGGAGAGCTCTTTTTCTGGCTTGCAGAGGGCCACCTTCTCAGTGTGTTCTCACGTAGTGGAGAGAGAGAGAGAGAGAGAGAGAGAGAGAGAGAGAGAGAGAGAGAGAGAGAGGGGGAG
>NW_006777583.1:5961844-5999534 GCF_000442215.2 Lipotes vexillifer | reverse complement strand
GGGAAAGAGAGAGAGGAGGCAAGGTGGGGAAGAGCTAGCTCTCTGGTGTCTCTTCTTATAAGGACACTAATCCCATAAAAGCAGGGCCCTACCTTTATGGCCTCATTTGACCTTAGTTACCTCCTTACTCCAAATATAGTCACCCTCGGGGGTTAGGGGTTCAGCATATAAATTCTGAGGGACACAGACATTCAGTTCATAACAATGTCATCCCCTCCTTCCCCCACCTAAATGCTTCTTCCCTAATTACGCCCTCTATTATCAGTCCTCAGGTACAGGGATGTTCTAGACTTTTTTCTTAAAAACAATCAAACAAACAAAAAAAAACTATTGATTTTATGAGGTCGTTTTAATTCTGTCTAGTTTTTAAAATCTTCCTGTGTGTAGACTTCTTCAACTTCTTAAAAATAAAATATGTCTTGGGGAATTCTCAGAGTGGTAAACAAGTATCTACTATATTAATTTTAGTTGCTGCACGATATTCTAATATATGATTACCAGATCCTATTAGCTATTTTAAATAACTACCACCATATTGATAAACGTTTAAGTCATTTCTAGTATTTTTTTCCCAATTACAGACTATCCTGCAATGAAAATCTTTATACCTGCCTCTCTATGACAAAGGTGAATGAATATTTCTCCAGGGTAGATACCCAGAAGCTGAACTGCAAGATCATGGAATGTGCAGATTATCAATTTTAATAGATACCGTCAAACTGTCCTCCAAGGTGGCTATCCCAATTTACATCCTCACTAGTAATTTATGAGGCTACTTGAACATCCTTGGCAATATGTGAGATTGTCAAACTTTAATATCTTTGCCAATCTGATGAGTACAAAAGTAATCTTATTGTTTAAATTTGTACTTCCCTGATTAATGTGAAGTCAAGCATCCTTCGGGATATTTATTGGCCAACTGCATTCCCTCCTAAGTTCTGCTTCTTTATATGTTTTGCCCATTTTTTCCTATCAAATTGTTTATCACTGTCTTACTCAATTTGTCTGGCTCCTTTACATGTACTATATCCTTTGTTAGTTAGGTTGCATATATTGTCTCCTTTAGAGGTTTTGCTCTTAGGGTCAAAGAAGGCCTTTTCTGTCCCAAGATCACAATCATGTTCTCTTATATGTTCAACCAACTCTCTTATATTTTGTTTTTGTTTTTCTTTTAGATCTTTAATCCGTCTGGAATTTATTTTTGAAAGTGGTGTGAGGTAGGAACTAACTTTACTATTTTCTGGAATGGATAGCCAGTTGTCCCAGTGTAGAGAACTGACTCTTTTTGTTAGAAGCTCAAGCTCTAAAAAGAGAAAACACTTTTGTGTCTCGCTGTTTCTGGACCCAGCTCGAGAGGAAAATGCACTGGTGTATAAAGACATCCCCAACATGCCCCAGAAGAACAGGACCACACCCTTGGAAGCACAGAACCCAGGGTGTATCCATTCTTCATGCGACAGACATATACAGTAAGTGATACTTTAGTAAAGGTTAAACATTAAACTTGAATTGAGAGATGACTTCAATACTGTTGTCTCTCAAAAGCACAACACCTTTTCTGTAAATGAAATTATCAACCCCTGCTTTATCTCTTTTACAATTAAGATTTTCCTCTAATTTTGTTTTGACTGAATAAGCACACATTTAAATTTAAACAATTGTCTGAAATTTTGTCAGGGGGAGATTCACCAGAACATTACACACATTAGAACCAGACTCTATTTTGTCAAGTTAGCAGCAGCATTAAACACCACCCAGCTCAAGGATGTTTTGGACTTTTACTTGCTTCTCGAAAGGGCTGAAACAAGGGATCAGCTGCATGTAACTCCCGTGCTTCTTTGGCTCGACTGCACAGGGCAAGTGGTGGCTGCACGCTGAAGGCCTGGCTCTGAATTCTGCCTCAGCCACGTCACAACAAGAAGTCACTGGCCACGTTTTCTTAAGGTCTGTTTACCTCATCTGCCTCAACTGTTGAATGGGGATAATAATAACACTTAGATATTAGAATCACTGAAAAGACTAAATGCACTGATACCCACAAAGCTCTTCAAGAAGTCTCCAGCATGACCAGTGTTCCATGGCAGGGGAAGATTTCAGACCTGCAGGTGCTGCTTTCATAATGTCCCATTTTTCTCCTTTTTAAACTATGTATGTTTTCAGATTCACTTCTCTTTTCCATTATTAGGACTTTCTTGTTTATTTTCAAAAACAGAGTCTTTGTCCTGAATGCACTGTCAAGGAAAGTTGGGAAATGTCTTTGCCACCAGCCTAATGAGAAGAGCACCCTGATCCCCACACCCAGCCTGATCCCAGGGGATGTGCGTCCCAGCCCTGGACCCTTTCGTAGCCGCCCCAGGCCAGCTCCAGGTCCGCAGCACTCCCGCTCCCCCATGAAGCTTCATGTTTACTGTCTGAGGTCCTTTTCGTGAGCGGCACTTTGGTAGGAGATTTCAGATATCTAATCCCAGATTAAAAAAACTAAGGCTCAGGATTGCCAGGGTCACCTAGGTTTCCTGGGTCCCACCCCTGTGGCCTTTCAGCTCTTTTACAGGCTTCCTCCCCATGTACCAAATGGTATCTCACCAGAGGCCCTCATTTTATACAACCCAGGCCTCAGTTCTCATTCAGGGGCTCCCCCGACAACCCCACCCTGGGGGATGATCAGTTTGGGAAACACTTCGTATGTTTCAGGCTCTGCCCTGAAACTGATGAAGTCCTCGTCACCCAAGAACTGCCGTAAAGCACCCAGGGTCCTTTGTTATGCCATATTAGCGGAGAACCAGAGGTGGGAAGATTAGTCACTGAAGAGGCTGAGGATATGGGAGGCATTGTTCATTCTGCAGAAGTCCTGGAATGGGACGAGAAAAGGGACAAGGACAATAAAGGGAGGTTTGGAAGGGAGGAGTGCGAGACCCAGTCGAGGGAAAATTTCAGAGCCGTGTGGATAGTAAGACACTGGAAAGAATTGCTGGGAGGAAGGGCCAATGTTTGGATGATAACCAAGAATAATAGGGATGTCCGGCATGGTGGATACAGTTCCCCAAATCTCGAAGGCAGTCCCTCTGATGTTGATAGAGGCTAGATGCTCCATTACACTAAAAAAGATAAGAAGTGCTATACCATGCTCATAAGCACTGTGCAAATATTTAATTTGTAAAATAACATTACAGTGGGGAGGAGATTGAGATGGCAGAGCTCACCTTCCCCACAAACACATCAAAAAATACATCTACCACAGACATAAAAAACAAACCTAGAGTTACCGAAGGGGGAAGGCGGGGAGGGATGAATTTTTAACTGGGGATTAACAAACACACACTACTATATATAAAACGGGCAAACAACAAAGACTTACTGTATAGCACAGGGAACTATATTCAACATCTTATGATAACCTATAATGGAAAAGAATCTTTTAAAGAATAGACATATATGTATAACTGAATCACTTTGCTGTACACCTGAAACATTGTAAATCAACTATACTTCAATAAAAAAATAAAAATAAAAGAAATACATCTACATGTGGAGCGATTCTCACCAAAAACAAACTAGAGACTAGAATAAAGACTCTTTTACAACCAAGGCTGTAAAGAAAAATCCACAGAGTCAAGTAGGAAGGGAAAAGAAGCAATCACAGGAACGATGCTCCTAGAAGCGGACAAAGAAGCGGGGCGGATTACACAGACTCAGAGATCCTCCCTGGGGAGTGAGGGGTTCAAACCACATAGTGGGCAAGCCAGCCCTGGGGTCTGACATTGGGAAGACGAGTCCCCTTAGCTGGTTTGAAAACCAGTGGAGCACACAAGCGGGCTTTAAGAAACTGAAACTCTGCTCCTAAAGAGTGCTCATACGCTTGCTTACTCCCAGGAACAAGACTGAGGAAGATGACTGACACTTCCCTGGGGCTCTAGCTGGTTTCCTGCAACCATTCTAGCACATGCCCTTGCCCCTCTAGCTCTGTAAAACTCCCCACTAGGGTGAAGGCTGCCATTGCCAGGGAGAGTGCAAACTTTGGGGAGACAGAGTTGGTTCATATCTAGCACTGCATCTGAACAAGCGAGGACAGCCATTACTGGTGCTCATGAAGGCAGTGGATTGGGAGATGTCTGGAACTCTGACTGGCATGCCAAGACCATCCCAGCTTGCTCCCTGGATCATGTCTGGCACCCGCTCTGGCTCTTCATGCTTCAGCACTGCTCCCCTCTGGGGCAAAAGTGCCATTGCCAGGAGACTGGAGTACACACACTTAGCAGGAACAGAACCAGCTCACACCTGACCCTCAGGGCTTCTGCTCCAGCACCTTGGGCTCTTCCCCTGCCCCAAACAGGGCAGTGACAGCCACTGAGCATAGAAGACCTGACTCGTACCTGGCTCTGGCCCTACCCCTCCATCTCCAGCCTCACCTCCCACCAAGGTGATAGCTGCCAGCACATCCTGGGGAAAGACATGACCTGTGCTCACCTCAGACCCAGCTCTCCCACCAAAGCCACTGAGCACACATAGACTGCATAGCGATGTTCCCACACAAGGACATCATTTTAAGACAGGGACAGGTAACTGGTTCACCTAATTTCATAGAGAAAGTTAAACATAATAAGAAAACAGAGGATTTGCTTCAAACAAAAGAATAAGAAAAAACCCTAAAAACAATTAATGAAACAGATAAATAATTTACCAGATAAAGAGTTCAAAGCATTAGTGATGAGAATGCTAACTGAACTTGGGAAAAGAATAGGTAGACACAGTGAAAATTGTAAAGAAGAACTAGGAAATATAAAAAAGAACCAGTCTGAGCTGAAGAATACAATAACTGAAATGAAAAACACACTAGAAGGAAAGAAAAGCAGACTAGGGGATACAGAAGAACACATAAGTGATCTGAAAGATAGAATAATGGAAATCATCCAATCAAAACAGCAAAAAGAAAACAAACTTATAAAAACAGGGATATTTTAAGGGACCTCTATGTCAACATCTTACTAAAATTCACATAATAGGGATCCTAGAAGGAGAAGAAAGAGAGAAAGGGGGTGAAAATATATTTGATTAAATCATGGCTGAAAACTTCCCAAACCTGAAGAGGAAAATAGAAATCCAGGTACAGGAAGTATGGAAGGACACCACCAATGGACAGATCATCCAAAATGAAAATAAATAAGGAAACACAAGCTTTACATGACACAATAGACCAGATAGATTTAATTGATATTTATAGGACATTCCATCCAAAAACAGCAGATTACACTTTCCTCTCAAGTGCACACGGAACATTCTCCAGGATACATCACATCCTGGGCCACAAATCAAGTCTCAGTAAATTTAAGAAAATTGAAATCATATCAAGCATCGTTTCTGACCACAACACTATGAGATTAGAAATGAATTACAGGGAAAAAAAACGTAAAAAAATGTAAAAAACATGGAGGCTAAACAATACGTTACTAAATAACCAAGAGATCACTAAAGAAATCTAAGAGGAAATCAAACAATACCTACACACAAATGACAATGAAAACATGATGATCCAAAACCTATGGGATGCAGCAAAAGCAGTTCTAAGAGGGAAGTTTATAGCTATACAAGCCTACCTCAAGAAATGAGAAAAATCTCAAATAAACAATCTAACCTTATACCTGAAGGAACTAGAGAAAGAAGAACAAATAAAACCCAAAGTTAGCAGAAGGAAAGAAATCATAAAGATCAGAGCAGAAATAAATGAAATAGAAACAAAGAAAACAATAGCAAAGATCAATAAAACTAAAATCTGGTTCTTTGAGAAGATAAACAAAATTGATAAACCATTAGCCAGACTCATCAAGAAAAAAAGGAAGAGAACTCAAATCAAAAAATTTAGAAATGAAAAAGAAGAAGTTACAACAGACACCGCAGAAATACAAAGCATCCTAAGAGACTACTACAAGCAACTCTATGTCAATAAAATGTACAACCTGGAAGAAATGGACAAATGCTTAGAAAGGTATAACCTTCCAAGACTGAACCAGGAAGAAACAGAAAATATGAACAGACCAATCACAAGGAATGAAATTGAAACTGTGATTAAAAAGCTTCCAACAAACAAAAGTCCAGGGCCAGATGGCTTCACAGGTCAATTCTATGAAACATTTAGAGAAGAGCTAACACCCATACTTCTCAAACTCTTCAAAAAAATTGTGGAGGAAGGAACACTCCCAAACTCATCTATGAGGCCACCATCACCCTGATATCAAAACCAGACAAAGATACTACAAAAGAAGAAAATTACAGACCAATATCACTGATGAATATAGATGCAAAAATCCTCAACAAAAGTAGCAAACAGAATCCAACAACACATTAAAAGGATCATAAACAATGATCAAGTGGGATTTATCCCAGGGATGCAAGGATTCTTCAATATACGCAAATCAATCAATGTGATACACCATATTAACAAATTGAAGAATAAAAACCATATGATCATCTCAATAGTTGCAGAAAAAGCTTTTGACAAAATTCAACACCAATTTATGATAAAAACTCTCCAGAAATTGGGCATATAGGGAACCTACCTCAACATAATAAAGACAATATAGGACAAACCCACAGCAAACATCATTCTCAATGGTGAAAAATTGAAAGCATCTTGTCTAAGATCAGGAACAAGACAAGGATGTCCACTCTCACCATTATTATTCAACATAGTTTTGGAAGTCCTAGCCATGGCAATCAAAGAAGAAAAATAAATAAAAGGAATACAAATCGGAAAAGAAGTAAAACTGTCACTGTTTGCATATGACATGATACTATACATAGAGAATCCTAAAGATGCCACCAGAAAACTACTAGAGCTAATCAATGAATTTGGTAAAGTTGCAGGATGCAAAATTAATGCACAGAAACCTCTTGCATTCCTATACACTAATGATGAAAAATCTGAAAGAGAAATTAAGGAAACACTCCCATTTACCACTGCAACAACAAGAATAAAATACCTAGGAATACACCTACCTAGGGAGACAAAAGACCTGTATGCAGAAAACTATAAGACACTGATGAAAGAAATTAAAGATGATACCAACAGATGGAGAGATATACCATGTTCTTGGATTGGAAGAATCGATATTGTGAAAATGACTATACTATCCAAAGCAATCTACAGATTCAATGCAATTGCTATCAAATTACCAATGGCATTTTTTATGGAACTAGAACAAAAAAATCTTGAAATTTGTATGGAGACACAAAAGACCCCAAATCGCCAAAGCAGTCTTGAGGGAAAAAAACGGAGCTGGAGGAATCAGACTCCCTGACTTCAGACTATACTACAAAGCTGCAGTAATCAAGACAATATGGTATTGGCACAAAAACAGAAACATAGATCAATGGAACAAGATAGAAAGCCCAGAGATAAACCCACGCTGGTATGGTCAACTGATCTATGACAAAGGAGGCAAGGATATACAATGGAGAGAAGACGGTCTCTTCAATAAGTGGTTCTAGGAAAACTGGACAGCTACACGTAAAAGAATGAAATTAGAACACTCCCTAACACCATACACAAAAATAAACTCAAAATGGATTAGAGACCTAAATGTAAGACCAGACACTATAAAACTCTTAGAGGAAAACACAGGAAGAACACTCTTTGACATAAATCACAGCAAGATCTTTTTTGATCCACCTCCTAGAGTAATGGAAATAAAAACAAAAATAAACAAATGGGACCTAATGAAACTTCAAAGCTTTGGCACAGCAAAGGAAACCATAAACAAGATGAAAAGACAACCTTCAGAATGGGAGAAAATATTTGCAAACAAATCAACTGACAAAGGATTAATCTCCAAAATATATAAACAGCTCATGCAGCTCAATATTTAAAAAACAAACAACCCAATCCAAAAATGGGCAGAAGACCTAAATAGACATTTCTCCAAAGAAGACATACAGATGGCCAAGAAACACATGAAAAGCTGCTCAACGTCACTAATTATTACAGAAATGCAAATCAAAACTACAATGAGGTACCACCTCACACCAGTTAGAATGGGTGTCATCAGAAAGTCTACAAACAACAAATCTGGAGAGAGTGTGGAGAAAAGGGAACCCTCCTGCACTATTGATGGTAATGTAAATTGATATAGCCACTATGGAGAACAGTATGGAGGTTCCTTAAAAAACTAAAAATAAAATTACCATATGATCCAGCAATCCCACTACTGGGCATACACCCAGAGAAAACTGTCATTCAAAAAGACACATGCACCCCAAGTTTCATTGCAGCACTATTTACAATAGCCAGGTCATGGAAGCAACCTAAATGCCCATCGACAGACAAATGGATAAAGAAGAAGTGGTACATATATACAACGGAATACTACTCAGCTATAAAAAGGAACAAAATTGGGTCATTTGTTGAGACATGCATGGATCTAGAGACTGCCATACAGAGTGAAGTATGTCAGAAAGAGAAAAACAAATATCGTATATTAACACATATATGTAGAACCTAGAAAAATGGTACAGATGAACCGGTTTGCAGGGCAAAAACTGAGACACAGATGTAGAGAACAAACGTATGGACACCAAGGGGGTAAAGTGGCAGGGGGGGTGGGGGTGTGATGAATTGGGTGATTGGGATTGACATGTATACACTGATGTGTATAAAATTGATGACTAATAAGAACCTGCTGTATAAAAAAATACATAAAATTAAATTTAAAAATTAAAAAAAGAGACATTTTTTGTGAAGTTCCAGCTATATAGTAATTACTCATTATTTTATTAGAAATATTGATAGCAGCAAATGATAATGTGATAAATTTCTTCTCAAGTTGAAATTTTCCTACTTTGTTTTCATTTCATTAAGGAAGAAAAAATCATTTTTGTTTTTCTTTTCTCTGTTTAAACCTTGAGCATAGACAATTATATCCTTTAGAGTGTAACTTGCTTATAGCTTCTCTGATGTTGCATTAAAACAGCTGTTTTTGAAAAAAAAAAAGTAACAAAATGGCAATAAGTACATACCTATCAATAATCACTTTAAATGTCAATAAACTAAATGCTCAAATCAAAAGACAAAAGTGGCTTATTGGATTAAAAAAAATAAGACACACCCATATGATGCCTAGAAGAGACTCAACTCAGAGCTAAGGACACACACACACTGAAAGTGAGGGTGTGGAAAAAGATATTTTATGTAAATGGAAATTACAAGAAAGCTGGGGTAGAAATACTCACATGAGACAAAACAGACTTTAAAACAAAGTGTAGAACAAAAGACAAAAAAAGGCATCATACATTGATAAGGAAATCAATGCAGAAAGAGCATACAACATTTGTTAACATATATGTTCCTAATATAGGAGCACCTAAATATATAAAGCCAATATTAACAGACATAAAGGGAGAATTTGACAATAATACAATAATAGTAGGGGATTTTAACACCCTGCTGACATCAATGGACAGATCATCCAGGCAGAAAATCAATAAGGAAACAAGGATTTTAAGTGACACATTAGACCAGTTGGACTTAATAGGTATCTACAGGACATTTCATCCAAAAACAGCAGAATACAAATTCTTTTCAAACACACATGGAATGTTCTCCAGGATATGTCACATGCTAGGCTGCAAAAGAAGTCTCAACAAATTTAAGACAACAGAAATTACATTAAGCATTTTTTCCGACCACAATATTATTAAACTAGAAATCAATTCCAGGAAGAAAAATGGCAAAACACAAACACATGAAGACTAAACAACATGCTACTAAAAAACCAACAGATCAATGAAGAAATCAAAAAGGAAATCAGAAAATACCTCAAGACAAATGAAAATAAAAACACAACTTTTCAAAATCTATGGGACATCGCAAAAACAGTTCTAAGAGAGGCGTTTATAATGATAAAGCCCTACCTCAAGAAACAAGAAAAGTCTCAAATAATCACCCTAATCTGACACCTAAAGGAATTATAAAACAGGAACAAACAAAGCCCAAAGGCAGCAGAAGGAAGGAAATAATAAATATTAGAGAGGAAATAAATAACATAGAGACCAAAAAATAAAAATAAAAAAGAAAGATTAAAGAAACCAAGAGCTAGGTTTTTCAAAAGATAACCAAAATTCATAAGCCTTTAGCCAGGTTCATCAAGAAAAAAGATGGAGGACCCAAATAAACCAAATAAGAAATGAAAGAGGAGAAATTACAACTGATATCACAGAGATACAAAAAACCGTAAGAGAATACTAGTAACAGCTATATACAAACAAATTGGACAACCTAGAAGAAATGGATATATTTCTAGAAACATACAATCTTCCAAGACTGAATCAGGAAAAGAATAGACAATCTGAACACGATGGTCACTAGTAGTGAAATTGAATTAGTAATCAAAAATCTCAGCAAACAAAAGAGCACCACATGGCTTCACAGGGGAATTCTACCAAACATATAACATAGAGCCAATATCTATCCTTCTGAAACTATTCCAAAAATTGAAGACGAGGGGACACTCCCAAATTCATGCTACAAGGCCACCATTACCCCAATACCAAAGCCAGACAAAGACACCACAGAAAGAAAATTAGAGGCCAATATCACTGATGAATATAGATGCAAAAATCCTCAACATAATTATTAGCAAGCCAAATTCAACAATATATAAAAAGGATAATACACCATGATCAAGTGGGATTTATTCCAGGGATACAAGGATGGTTCAACACCTGCAAATCAATCAATGTGATACACTACATTAACAAACAAAGAATAAAAATCATATGATCATCTCAATAGATGCAGAAAGAGTATCTGACAAAATTCAACATCCATTCATGACAAAAACTGTCATCAAATTTGGTATACAGGGAACATATCCTAATACAATGAAGGCCATTTATGACAAACCCATAGCTGACATCATACTCAAGAGAGAAAAGCTGAAATCTTTTCCTCTAAAATCAGGAACAAGAATGCCACTTTCACCACTTCTACTTAACATAATATTCAAAGTCCTAGCCACTGCAATTAGACCAAAAAAAGAAATAAAATGCATTCAAATTGAAAGGGAAGAAGTAAAACTGTCACTATTTGAAGATGACATGATACTACATATAGAAAACCCTGAAGTCTCCATCAAAAAACTATCTGAACTAATAAATGAATTCTGTAAATTTGAATACAGAATACAAGATTAATAAACAAAAATCTCTTGCTTTTCAATGCACTTATAATGAATTATAAAAATGAGAAAGCAAGAAAACGATCCCAATTACCACTGCATCAAAAGGAATAAAATACCTAGGAATAAACTTAACCAAGGAAGTGAAAGACCTACACTCTAAAAACTGTAAAACGCTGATGAAGGACATTAAAGGGGATACAAAGATATGTAAAGATATCCCATGTTCATGGATTGGAAGAATTAATATTGTTAAAATGTCCATATTACCCAAAGCAGTCTACAAATTTAATGTAATCCTGATCAAAATACCCATGACATTTCTCACAGAATTAGAATAATCCTAAAATTTATATGAAAAAGAAAAACGGAATAGCCAAAGCAGTCTTGAGAAAAAAGAGCACAGCTGAAGCTATCATGCTCCCTGACTTCAGACTATACTACAAAGCTAAAGTCATCAAAACAGTATGGTACTGGCACAAATGCAGAAACAGATCAGTGGAACAAAACACAGAGCCCAGAAAAAAACCCACACACTTATGGTCAATAAATCTTCAAGAAAGGTGGCAAGAATATACAAAAGGGAAAAAACAGCCTCTTCAACAAATGGTGCTGGGAAAACTGGACAGGTGCATGTCAAAGAACATTTTCTCACACCATACACAAAAATAAACTCAAAATGTATTAAAGACCTACATGCAAGACCAGAAGCCATAAAATTCCTAGAAGAAAACATAGAACACTCTCTGACATAAATCACAGCATATATGTTTGGATCTGTCTCCTAAAGCAAAGGAAACAAAAGCAAAAATAAACAAATGGGACCTAATTAAACTTTAAAGCTTTTGCATAGCAATGGAAACAGTCAACAAAACTAAAAGACAATTTACTGAACAGGAGAAAATATTTTCAAATGATAGGACCAGTAAGGGGTTAATATCCAAAATATAGAAACAGCTCATACAGCTCAATATTAAAAAAACAATTAAAAATGGGTGGAAGACCTGAATAGCCATTTTTTCAAAGAAGACATACAGATGGCCAACAGGCACATGAAAAGATGTTCAATGTCACTAATCATCAGAGAAAGACAAATCAAAACCAAAATGAGATATCACCTCACACTTGTTAAAATGGCTATCTTCAAAAAGACCACAAATTACAAGTGTTGGTGAGGACATGGAGAAGAAGGAACCCTTGTACACTGTTGGTGGGAATGTAAATTCGTGCAACCACTATGGAAAATGGTATGGAGATTCCTCAAAACTTGAAAACAGAACTACCATATGATCTAGCAATTCCACTCCTGGGTATAAAGCCAAAGAAAATGAAAACACTAATTGGAAAAGATACATGCACCTCAATGTTCATAGCAGCATTATTTACAATAGCCAAGATACGGAAGTGACCTAAGTGTCCGTCAACAGATGAATACATAAAGAAGCTATAAAATATATATATAATGAAATATTACTCAGCCATAAAGAAGAATGAAAATTTGCCATTTGCAACAACATGGACCTGGCAGGTGTCATGCTCAGTGAAATAAGTCAGGCACAGAAAGACAAATAATGTATGTTATCATTTGTATGTTGAATCTCAAAAATGAAACAAATTAATCAATATACTAAAACTGAAACAGACTTACAGATAGAGGATAAACTAGTGTTTACCAGTGTGGAGAGGGAAGAAGGAGAGGCAAGATAGGGGTAGGGGATTAAGAGGTACATACAACTATGTATAAAATAAGCTATAAGGATATATTGTACTGCACAGGGAATAGAGCCAACATTTTACATTAAATTGAGGATAAAGTATAAGAATATGGGATCACTATGTTGTACACCTAAAACTAATATAATATTGTAAATTAACTGTACTTCAATAAAATAACAGTACAGTAATTATATATACATTATATATATTTAATGTATTCTATGTATTTTATATACATATTATATGTAATATTTTTATGCATGTGGTTATTTTTATGCATGTAGTATATGTATGTATATGGACATTATTTGAAGAAAAGGTTAAAAAAGATCACGTGAGAACTTTTCTGAATGTGAGGCCCAAACCCAATGACCCTGCTGGCCACACCTTTATGTACACCTGCCTCTAGGACAGTAAGCATGAGACCTCCCAGGATTCAGCTAACCCTGGAAGGAAGGCTTTTAGGGACTAAATACTTGTGTTCCCCCAAAGTTCATATGTTGAAGCCCTAACCTCCAGTGGGGGCTGTATTTGCAGTAAGGAGACAATTAAGGTTACATGAGGTCATAAGATTAGGACCCTGATCCAATAGGATTAGTGTCCTTATAAGAGAAGACACAACAGAGCTCACTCTCTCTCTGTTCTGTGTTTGTATGTCCCCAGGAAAGGCCACACGAGGACACAGTGAGAGGGAAACATCTGCAAGCCAGGAAGAGAGGGCTCACCAGAAACCAAACAGCCAGAACCTTGATCTTGGATTACTAGCCTCGAGAATCAGAAGAAAATATACATCTGTTGTTTAAGACACCCAGTCTGTTAGATTTTATTATGGCAGCCCAAGGTTGTGATGTGAGGCTAGCTGTCCTTTACTCTTGGTCTTTGACAGTGATCATCTGAAGTAACCAGCAAGGAGCAAGAAACAGCCTCATCATCACACCAGGTATTTCTCATTCAGAACCTCCTAGCTCAGCATACCCATTCCTACTCTCACCGCCAAACAGCAGCACTGCCCCAAAGCAAACTGTATTAACAAAAACAAAAATTCACTAAGTGCTGCCTACTGTAACATTAGACAAAGAAACTGTTAGAGAACCATGTATTTGGGAGCATTTCTCAACAGAGAGCTACTCACTTTGCTTTAAATGTTACCTAGTATAGTCCATGCACCCAGGGGTTCTAACATGATTGACATTAAACCTGGTAAGGTGTGGTTATTCATTCACTCACTCAAAAAAATACATATTGTGGGCTTCCCTGGTGGCGCAGTGGTTGGGAGACTGCCTGCCAATGCAGGGGACATGGGTTCGGGCCCTGGTCCGGGAGGATCCCACATGCCGTGAAGCGGCTGGGCCCACGCAACCAACTACTGAGCCTGCACTCTAGTGCCCATGAGCCACAACTACTGAGCCCATGAGCCGCAACTACTGAGGCCCGTGTGCCTGGAGCCCGTGCTCCGCAACAAGAGAGGCCACCGCAGTGAGAAGCCCACGCAGCGAGGAGTGGCCCCTGCTCGCTGTGGCTGGAGAGGGCCCGTGCGCAGCAATGAAGACCCAACGCAGCCAAAATACATACATATATATATATATATATATATATATATACATATTGCATTTCTAAGATGTGGCAGGCACTGTTCTAAGTGCTGGGGATATAGTGGTACATGAAAGTCAGTTCCTGCCCTATTGAAGCTTAGTCTAAGTGGCAGGAAATAGACACTAAACAAATAAGCAAGTAAGTATATACAGGGGCAATAAGGGCTATAAGAAAAAGGAAGTAGGGTAAGGGGTATTAAAGAAAGTATAATAGGTTAAGGACTTGTAATTTTATATGTAGTGGTCAGGGAGGCCTGACATATGAGCAAAGACCTAAAGAACGTGAAGTGAGCCTGAGGGATATCTCAGGAAATAATGTTTCGGGAAGAGGAGAAACAAAGAGCGTGAGGTGGGATGTGGGATGAGTGAAAGGGCAAAGAGATGAGCAGGAGAGGTGGAGAGCAGACCATGAAGAATGGACTTTGGCTTTCACCCTGAAGAGATGGGAGAGAAACCACTGGATGGTTTGGAGCAGAGGAGCGACCTGACTTTATTGAAAACATTAAACGATCATTCTGGCAGCGATCTGGGGACTAGATTGTAGGGTACAGCATACAGCAAGTTCAGGAGCAGGGAGACCAGCTATGAGGAGACTCCAGGTGAAAATGATGGTGGCGTGGACCAGTGTGGTAATGGGGGAAATGAGAAGTTGTCAGACTCTGGATATATTCTGAAGGTAGAGCCAACAGGTTCTGCTGATGAATTGGACGTGACAAATGGGAGACCAAGAGAAGTCAAGATGACTCTAAGTTGCTTGGCCTGAGCAGCTGGAAGGATGACGATGACCTTGTGATGTGATCCGGAGACAGCATGCTGATAACTAAAGCACCACTGCATCTGAGTCACCATCATCTAATAACGCATTGATAGGAACCTGAGAGCATAAGGGTAACTCTCCCTCCACGTAAGTCGGTACTACCATACAACATTCTTATTACAGTTTATACGATGTGCTTTATTATAAGAAAAACAGCTAAACAGTTTTCTCCCCTCCCCTCAAAAAAAAAAAAAAAAAAAAAAAATGACTGGAAAAAGTAATGTAAAGCAAAAAGGGAAAAAACTGCCCAAGGCAAGGGAGTCTAGCAAAACGATGTCAACATTGGGCTATAATAATACAAAAATCCATGCTTGCGATCTTGTTCAAAGGGTAGAGAAGGGTACAGAAATGGGGAGGAGGCAGCAAAGGTTAGGGCCTTCAAAAATTTGCTTAAACAAGAAAAAGCCTTTAAAGGGCCATTTGGAGAAAGGAAATGACTCAATTGCTTTGAGGCATGGAGAGAGAAGGAGAGGAACTATAGGAGGAAATCAACGTGTGTGTTTACATGAGTCTTAATAATACAGTTCATGACACAATATTTCTTAAGAAAATGGGTGGGTAGGTTTTCAGTTCAAATGTTAAAACGTTAACATTCTAGTTTAAATTAATAAGTACCCGGTTATGAATAAAGGTATATTTAAAAGGTTTCACAAAGAATGTGACATCAATTGTTCCACTTGTCTTAAATTTTGGTGAAGTACAAATTAATCACGAGTAGCTTGTGACTGAATCATCTGAAACTTTGCGGAAGTGCCGAACAATATGTTATTTAGTTTATAAGGTAATATTTAAGCTAATTTCCACCTAAAAGTGATCTCTGAAAACATTCTTAAATCTAGCTAGCTACGTGTTGTCAGTGTTTTATAGGACTATTAACTAGACACTTGCCCAGGTATGAAATCCAAAGTCAGGTTAAGACATTAGGAAACCATCCTTATATTTTATAAGTATAGAGGAGTTTTCAGAGGATCGTTTTATATTCAAATATGTCATTTTTTATACTTCATTTAAAAATCTACTTTAGATCCAAGCATGTCATTTTTTTTTAAGTACTTTCATTGTCCGCAATATCCAGTCTAAGTTTGATGTTTAAGACAGCTGTCTTCCGTTTTTAAGGTTTCGATATTAAAACAAACAAAACACCCTTGGTTATCTCCATCTCTCTAGTTATAAAATTGCTATTAAATACACATACATCAGAAACAGCCCGGAAAAAGTCTTTCAGTTGATATCAGTACAGTGTCTTCTCACATAATCTAAAAACTAGATAAGGAATGAATTTGAAGTTAATTAGATATTTAATCATAGGCCAGAGCAGTGCCCTCTTCGAGAGACCTTCCACTACCTGGAAGCAAAGGCCTTGAAAGCAGTTCTCAAAAATAAGTATATTTTACTTTTCACCATTCTTTTGGCTAAACAGCAAATTCCAAAGTAGTGTTTCATCATCTGGTTTATCTGGTTATGAAAATTATAAATTATATTTACCGAACTGCATTTTTAAACAAACTCATAACCAAGCAGATACTTTTAAGTCTCAATGGTAGTAGGAGGGACAATTAAAAGAAGTTAGGCTGGAACAGAAAGATGAAAATAAGGTCAGACATAGCTTTTGCTCTGCGTTACATAACTAAAGACTTCGATTAAATGTCAAGAGCTCTTGTGAGGGAAAAAAAATGCAGTTCTGGTTTACTTAACATTTATTGTTCATTCAGGACCTTATTTCTAACCTACCATTCTCTTCACTTCCCAAACAATGATTTGATATCAGAAGGGAATGGAGCCCAAGCAGCCCTGTGGGACAGTGGCATGATTGTTACACGGAGAGGGTGCGACCCATGAAACTATTCACGGAGGAGCAGACAGTAAATCACTGTTAGCACACTCCAGCCTGCTGCGAGAGCACTCCCCAGAGACTGCATTGTCCCCAGGGGATTCAAATTGCAGTTTTATCTCCTTCCACTGGTGGTCTTTTAGAGCTGTATTTATATTCTTATTGCAACTTATTTTCAAGCATCTTGTTTTGTAATTGTGGAATTTACTCATCACTCACACCTGTAAATCCTTCTTTCCTCATTCAAAAAACAAATTAGACACTGTACATTGAAAGTTTTGTGTTGGGGGAAAGCTTAGATTTTGTTCGTCTTGAGAACTGAAATCTCAAAATAACTTTCTAGTGTTTTTTTTTTCTTTCCCTTTTTAAATGGTCCTATCCCATCCAACAATCTATTTCTTTTCCCACCGAATCCTTGAAAAAGAACTCACTGCTTTCACAAATTCATCCCCTCTTTTAGGTACCAGGCCCCTACTGTCTGTAAGGTGCTAGAGATGCAAGAGGCACGCAAAAGATAGAGTCCCATGACTCAAGGAGCTTCTGATCTAACAGGAAAGAGACGCATTCAACAAGCTCTTGGACCGAAAATTAACTCTAGCTGTCATAGATGGACAAATATGGCAGGGTACTTTGAGAACACATAATGGAGAGGCATGATGTCTTCTGGAGTATCAGGGAAGTCTGTCTTGAGGAAGAAACATTTAGGCTGAAACTTGAAGGATGAGTAGGAATTAGCCAGGTAAAGAGGTAAAAGGGGGAGATGACGGTGTTCCAGTGCAGGCCTGTAGTTACAAAGGAGCTTGGAACTTCCCATACCAGTGATGTTGCAGAGGTAAGAAAGTGATGGGGGCCTGGCAGAGAGACAAGACCAGAGAGGTAGGCAAGAACCAAATCATGCACAGCCTTGAAGGTCCTATTAAGCTTTCGGGATGTCAGAGTGTTTTAAGCAGGGAAGCTATGTGATTAGATATGCATCTTTCAGAGATAGCTTTAGCTACAATGTGGAGAGTGAACTGGAGGAAAAGAGTAAACAGAACATTATTTATGTTAATTTGGGGGAAAACTCCACCAAAAATATTTCTCTATATATTGGTTCTGGGCACATGTGATCTATGTGAAAATATAGAAAACGAACTATAAAGGTGCACAGGAAACTCATGACACTGTTACTATGAGGAAATGGAGGGGAATGGGAAAGACAGTGTTGATTATTAAGGAAGCTAAGCTTTATACACCATGTTTTCTTTCTTGCAATAAAGACAGGAAACAAGACGGAATATTAACAGTTGCTAATTCTGGGATTTTTTTTATTATTCTTCTTTGAAATTTTCTGTATCTTTCAAAGGCCTCAAAAGAAAAACAAAGTTGAAAAAAGGAGAGCGGCAGGAGAACCAGCTGAGAGTGATGTGCTATCGAAATCAAGAGCAAAGGGTATTTCCCAGAGGAAGGAGTGGTCATGTGCATCAACGCTGAGACTTCAAATAAAATCAAAACTTTAAAACGTCCACTGGATTTACTGTCACGGATGTCACGGAAGACAAGAGCAAAAGCCTTGGCAAAGGCACGCTGGGCAGGAATGGGCAAATGGGAGAGAAGGTAGTGGCAATGCAGATTGTCAACAATCCTTTGTCTTTGGAAGAGAGGAGAGAAGGGGTAAAAGGCACAGAAAACCCTAGAAAGGCTTGTTTCTAAGATGAGACTAAAACCTGTTTATGTGCAGATGGGAAGATGCAGAACAGCTGGAGACAGTAGGACAAGATTTCTGAGAATGTGGAAATGATCTGAAAACAGGTGGAGGGATTGGCCTCAGATTGGAGGAGGGACACTGCCTCCACTGTAAGGAGATAAGCAGGAAATGATGAGTACAGATGCAAGAAGTTCCCATCTGATGGACTCTGTTTTTTCAGGGAAGTAGGAGGCACTGAGGGTGAAATATCCAATTAGGGGAGAAAGTTAGAGACTAACTGAGAGAAAGGGAAGGTGACGAGTCAGTGTTGAAGACCCAACTGAGGCTGATGACTGAGTGTGCAGCCTGCCTAGATGCGTGCTTGAAATGTTTTTTCTAGTAGGCTTCAGCTACCCGATGCAAGAGCAGAGAAGGGTGGTATTTCTATAATTCGGGACTGGTTTTCACTCAGATGAGTGCGACCAAAAGAAAGAGGAGCCAGGAGTTGAAAGTGTTAGCCAGAGAGACACTGTTATTATGAAGCTCTGCTGGACACAGAGGGGAATAAAAGAGGCAGGGAATGGATGGATGGAGAGAGTGATTTAGAACATGGAACCTTTCCTGATAACAAGGCCCAGCATAAAGCCCTGGAGTGGGGGGCAGAGGTGAGTAGGAACAAAGGACAGTATAGATGAGGAAGGCAAAGAGCTGAAAAAGCAGAGGGTTAGTAGTTAGGTGGATGCTAACACTCCCATGAATGGTGACAGGTGGTGGGACAGGTAGAAGGACAGTAAGCCTGGTGTTAAATCTTTAAAAGTGGGGTAAAATGAGGTCTGTGGAAGATAGTGCCAATGTGTTTGTAGGGCAGAGCCTCCAATGGTCTGGGAGTTTTTGAGAGAAGGAGAAGTGGTCTGAGAAGCAAGAAGGACACTAACCGCACTTCCTAACACTGGGATAAACAGGCAAGAAAGATAACAAACAGCCTCATCAAAGAAGCTGGGGAAAAGCAGTGTTCTAGAACAGAGCCAGGATTCATGGTGATGGTGGCTCTCATCCATCCCTGGCTACACACTAGAACCACCCAGAAAGCTTTAAAAGATATCCATGCCCACGTCCCCCCACCCCAGACCAATAAATCAGAATCTCTGGAGCCTGGGGATTTATGCCATTCATAAGCTCCCCCGTAATTCTAATGTACAAATGGATTTTAAAACCACTGATTTAAGGCAAGCAGGTGAACAGAACTTTGGAGAAGGGACTCCAAAGATAGACACAGAGAGGTTCCTTGATCATGAGTGGTAATGGCCTGATTGTGCAAACTGCACTCCTCAAGTGTGCTCCAGGAACTCATACCCACAAGGACTTGAGCGGTGAACACCAGCAGACACTTCTTCCAAGTTCACTACTCCCTTTTGTAGTAAAGCAGAGATTGTGATCAAACAGCTAGATGTGGTCTTTAAGAGCAGCCTGCGTGGACTTCTCTGGTGGCGCAGTGGTTGCGACTCCGCCTGCCGATGCAGGGAACGCGGGTTCGTGTCCCGGTCCGGGAAGATCTCACATGCCGCGGAGCGGCTGCGCCCGTGAGCCATGGCCACTGAGCCTGCGCGTCCGGAGCCTGTGCTCCGCAACGGGAGAGGCCCGCGTACCGCAAAGAAAAAATCCAAAGGTTCCAAAGGTTCCTGGGTGAGTTTACCTTTCCAGTTCCTCTTCTCCTTCATCACACTTTTTCCACGTGCTGTGGGGGACAGCGGTGTGGGCTTGTTGAAGAGGAGCTGTTACGGGCTAGCTCCCAGCACTGACACAAAGCAAGCCATCTTTTTCCTCTGCCTCTGTCTGACCCCTGTAAATGGTGGTGGGAGGATCAACACGGGGGATGACAAAGATGACAATGATGCTAGTTAACCTTTACAGTTGCTAGTTAACCTTTATCCCTAGACGCATGGTTTACACTCACCATCTCATTTAATCCACACCATCCCTGGGAAGACAGCAGTAGCTGAATCCTCATTTACAAGTGAGTCCACTGCTCCAGAGACATAAGGGACCGCCCCAAGGTCACCAGCTAGTAAGCCACCCTAACAACAGCTGGCTTCCAGAGACTAGGGCGTTGGTCACTCCACTTCATGCCACTTAACTACGAAACAGTCCAAGTTTCCTTCTAGTTCTAACACTTGGTGATTCTTTAACTCCCATTGGCTTTGAAAGGACAGGGTGGATTGCAGACTTCAAAGGCTTTGAAAGGGCAGTTTTACTGAAAACTTAAGGCAGGCTTCTGGGAGTGAGTCTGCAGCAGCGCACAGAAGGGGAAATGACATCTGAGGTTTCAGGGGGCAGCCTTCCCACAGGTGCTCCCCCGAGGGCTTGGGAGCGACACAACAGTTGGCTTTTCTGCCAGCTTCAGAAGCATCTCTCCCGCGGCAGGTGGATATGTAATCTCACCTGGTCAAGATGATGGGTGCCTAATTGGATGGTGAGACTTCAGGATTTAGTCATTGCCAGGAAGATTCTGAATGATAATTCTCAGCCGTGCGAAAATTAACTCAAAGTCTTTTCTTCTTGTATTCTCTAATTTTAAACTAGGTAAATTTAATCTCCTGCTTCTTGGCTCAGCGTTACTGCAAATTAAACATGCAAGTATTAATAATGAAAATAATTTCCCTTTAAAAACATATCCTGAAACTCGATGTGGGGCATTTCCAATACATCCATGAAACAAACAAAACAGTTTGTCTGTTTCTCCAAGGGAAGACGCTAAACCCGGAATTTAGTTCAGCCTGTGAAACAATTCGTTTGCTCTGACTAATTCTTCCAATTAAAGAACTTTTCCCAGACACAATTAGCATGTAAATCAGCGGCAGAGAAGGAAGAAGGGGCCTCGGCGACCCGGCCGGGATGGAGACACTGGGCGGAGAACCCCAGGGACAGCTTGGGCCCGACGTGCGGGCCGCGGGACCGCGCCGGGGACGCACGGACGAGCTCGGGACTCAACGCCGAAATTTGGGCGTTAAATAGCGCAGCCGAGGACTGACCGGTGGCGGCCGGCCAGGGCCCCTCCCCGGGTCCCGACCGGATTCGAAAGGGACTTCCGCGAGCCAGTCCCCACCCGGGCCGCGGGAGCGCGCAGCCAAGAGCGCCCCCCCCACGCCCCAGCCCCCTCTCGGAGCTGGCTCCGCGTGCCGCGGTGGCTGCGCGCGCACCTACGGCCGCAGCCCCCCAAACCCCGCCGCCGCGGATCTGTAGCTGCTTTTGCCTGCGAAAGGTGGGGATAGCGGCCCCTGCTGGCACCTTTGGCAGACAGCAGGGAGACCGACGTTTTCCCGCT
Organism: Lipotes vexillifer; assembly: GCF_000442215.2. NCBI lineage: Eukaryota > Metazoa > Chordata > Mammalia > Artiodactyla > Lipotidae > Lipotes > Lipotes vexillifer. The sequence continues at coordinate 5,977,425 of NW_006777583.1, read as the reverse complement.
TACCCTTCTCACCTTTTCTAAACGGTTTGTGGAAAATATATCTTATATATTACATACACTGTTGTCGCGTGTGCACTTACTTTATTCTTCGTGAGCCCTCATATGCAGATGTCTGTATGTAGTCTAGTTCCATGTAGGAACGGTAATTTAAAAAAAGGGGGGGTAGACTTATTAGTGGCCCTAGCCCCAATTAGGGAACAGGTACAGTTTCTACTGCATTTATATGAAGGCATTCGGCCTAAGGGCGACTGAGACCCTGATCTCCTTCCCAATGCTTTTCTCGGCCGACCCCATGACTAGTAAGTAATGATCGGAGAACTGCTTGGCCGCCCCGTGTTACTTTCTTTAAAGGCTGTGGCTACGACCTAAACCAAGTGAGAAGCCCACTCGGGGAGCAACGTGCTACCGTGCGCAGTCTGCGGGGCAAGCAGGCGGGGAGCGCGCAGCGGCCGGGGGAGGGGGGACATCGTGTGGCCTGCCCAGTGGACCCAAGCCTGTAACCGCAAGGCTATTTTGGCGACTGAACTTTCAAGCGGAGGAGGAAGGCTGTGCCTGCCATTCTTCTAATGGTAACAAAAGCGCCTTGGAAGAAGTTGCGATTCACTTATTCCATGAAGCTGTTGCATTCTCATTGGAACTGTATCTTATTTCTGAAGTTTACATAGTTATCTCTAAGAACAGTTTACACACTTTCTAACTTTAAAAGCAGATCTTCGTTAACAGCATCCTTTCCACTATAGTTTGCTTACTTAACATGCTTTATTAACGTGTTGTGTTGTACGTACGTTAACTAATAGCTGTGTTCGTATCTTCGAAGTGTATTTTTAAGCGCACCGGGTTCTATCCAATTCATCTGCGTGCGCAGAGCGTCCATCACTTCTGGAATCTACCTCTTGATACAGTAATCAGAATTAGAAAGGTTCGCCGTTCACTCACCCTCATCCTTTAAAACTTTTCCATTTAAGAAAATCGAGGAAATCCTTCCTTGTAACTCGCTCCTGCACTACGTCTATTTTTATTAATTTTTCTGATTTGTCAGAGCTCAGCAATGCTGTCCGGGATCCTTTTTTTTTTTTTTTTTTCTGCTAGAGCAAATGCGGGGCTGGGGGAGGCAAGGGCTGGCCTCCTGCCGGCATCGCCCCCGCGGGGACCTCGGCCGAGCGCGCGGCGGGGCCGGGAATAGTGGTGGAAGGAAGCTGCGCTGGCAAGTCGGTCCAAGGCTCCACCTGCGGCCAAACCGCGTAGGTTCTCCGTCTCTCCGCCTCGCTGGCTAGTGTTCGCACACGTAGACCGCAGCTCTCCTTTGGGTCGGAGAAGACGCCAGCCAAAGGAGGCGGGGTTGCAGGAGGAGAGTCCGCTCTGCGCAATCCAGTCCGGGACTTGGCTCCGCCCCGGAGCGGCGGCCTCTCGGGTGACAGAGGAGTAGTGAGCCGCACGGGGTGAGGCTGCAGCCAACTCCGCTCCCCACGTACTCGGCTGTCCAGGCGCTCCGGACGCAGCAGCGGCGCTTCTCCGCGGGGCCGACCGCCCGCGATGTCCGCTTAGGAGCGGCGGCAGCGGCCAGCATTGCCACACCCGCGGCGTAGCGCTCCCAGCCGTGGAGCGGGGCTAGAGGGCGAACCCCTGCGCCAGCCCCCACCCCGCCCCCCCCACCCTGAAATGACTTGTTAATCGGCGCAGACACCACCGAAGGGATTGCCGGAGTGGAATCCAAGTGGAATTTGGATTTTGAGAAGAGTTTCTTGAACATTTACTCCCTTCTTGTTGGTTTCTTTCTTTCTTTCTTCCTCTCCCCTTCTCCGCCTGTCACTGGAGATGAATACAGCGCGTTTGCATCCCAGAAAGTAGTCGCCGCGACTGTTACCCCAAAGAGGCAAGCACACATGTAGGAATGACAAAGGCTTGCGAAGGAGAGAGCGCAGCTCGCGGCCCGGAGAGATCCCCTCGATAATGGATTACTAAATGGGATACACGCTGTACCAGCCCGCTCCGAGCCCCGGCCGCCTGCCCGTCGATGCACCGAAAAGGTACGGCTGGGGCGCCCCGGCGCGCCCCACCTCCCGGGCGTCTCGGCTCCCTCCTGCGGGTCCCGGGGCCGCGGTCCGCACGCCCTGTCTCGGCTTTGTGGTGCTTGCGTTTTATTTTGGCTTGTGTCAGTCTCCCGAGCGTTGCCCGGCCCTGGGGGAGCAGTCGCGAGCCCTGCCCGCTGCTCCTCTCCACCCTGCGCCCCAGAGACCGCCGGGCTCAGTGCTGCGAGCTTCCCCACCCGCGCTGCGCACACGCCAGGCGCCGCCCGGGACACCAACCGCGCGGATAGCTCCCTGGCCCTGGGATGTGTATGCAGTACCCGGGGGCTCGTCCTCACTTTCGGGCCAGCAGGCAGCAGAGAAGCCCTGAAAGGGTGAGATTCTCGGAAGTGCCCGGTCCTGGTGCGAAGGCAGGGGAAGGGGTTCTGCCCTCCAGGGCTGGAGGAGGTTGGGTAGAAGAGCGCTGTTTTCGCTCGGCACGAGGTTTGGGTTCAGGGGTTCCGCAGATACGGTGGGGAAGCAAAGAGAATCTTTTGTTGTCGGTGCGGGGTCTGGGCTGGGCTCAGTGGAGTGCGGGGAAACTTGTAATGGCCCTGGCACTCGCGCACCCTACCGCTTGGTGACATCCCGGCTCCCTCGGACGCTGGCACCAGAGGTTCCGGGCTTTGTTTGCTCGAACGAGTGGCCTCCTCCCAGTGTGCCGCGGCGCCCCCGCCCTGGGTCCTGTTCCCCGCCGCAGCTCCCTCCTGGGCGGCGAAGACAGCATCCGTCGCGTCTGTGTCCCCCTCAAGCACAGAACCCGCCACGCCGGGACTGGCGCCCACTGTGCCGTCTTCCAGAATCTACGAGGTCCCTCTCTGGAAAGAAGGTGTCCCGGGAGGGGGAAGGGTGAGAAGACCAGGCAAGAGATGGCTCAGTGCTTGCTAACCAGACGAGAGCTCTGCCCGGGCCCCAGGTTCTGGATTGTCCGGACTACTTGCTGCGTCTAGAGCGCTGCTTCGCTGGCAGTGGGGCGCTCGGGAGCAAGCCCGACAGTGTCCACCCACTCCGCACGACCCTGCTGCGATGGCAAGTGTCTCTTCCCCCAGATGCTCCGCTTTTTTCTCAGCTCCCCACCGTGTTACACGGTGCAAAGCAGGATCCTGAGATTCGTTCCCTCCTCCCACGACCGTAACGGTACAGGGGGAGCCAGGGAACAGTCTGGATTTGTGGGTATGGGGGGGAGGGAAACAGGACTCCTCTTTCCCGCTCCCTCGCCGCCCCTCCGCCCAGCGCCGCTTCCTTTTTTTCCAGCGCGGGGTCACTCGACCAGGCGCTTCTGGAAAGTTTCTCTGAAGGCCAGGGGTGGGGGGCACTACAGAATTGGGGCTCAGCATGTGCAGACCGCGGGAAACGGAACCCCCAGGGAGGCGGGTGAACCGCCCAGGATACGTACGGCTAGGAGGTAGGAGCCGGCCTTTCGGAGAGTGGCACCCCGGCCGGTGGTCAGCTTGGTTGGGGTCGTGGCGCTGCACCTGCTGGCCCAGTCTCTCAAGCAATTGAGCAAGGGGTGGGCGTGGGGAGGGGCGAGAAGGGGAAGTTCAGCGCAGCACTCAGGAAGCTGGCGCGGCCACTGTGGACAGCGGCTGGCGCGCGGGTGCGTGTGGACACGGGCCCGGGCTCGCTGGCTCCAAGCTCAGCATCCCAGCCTCCTGCACCCCTCGCGCTGTTTTCCAGCCAGCGGGTGTTCAAGGAGGGGCAGAGCAGGGAATCAGGTGTGCGTGGAGCGGGGTAGGAATCGCTGTTTTCACGGCCAAGGCGAGCATTTCCAGGGGGCGCCTCCTGCCTGTACTGCAGGGGGCAGCCCCGCTACCAATCCGCATCGGTCCTTGGGAGAAAGGCGTCTGCTTTGGGAATGTGGTGGCCAGGGACGGCCACAGTGGGATCACTCTCTGCCTAGGCTGGATGAAAATCAAGTTGCAATTGAATGTGATTCATGAAAGGTTTAAAACACAGGGGCGCGAAGACACTCATACAGACACACTCTCTCACACGTACGCCCAACTTTCTTTGCTTGGTATCTGAAAAGATGTTTAACCCTGTTACAGTGTTCTGCCAGCAGGTCTCAGGAAAGCTATTTAATGCCCCCCAGCGCCGGTTCTGTAGTCTTTCCGGGTACAAAGGTCGAGTGCCTTTGCCTTGCCTTTTTCTAATCCTGATAATTGTCTGGTCTTCCTTTCAACATACATCTTGGGCATTTGAAGTCCACAGTCAGCCACTCTCATGGCAGGGAGACGATTGTTGGTTCCAGTTAATATGAACCCTTTATGAAGGTTTTTCTCCCAAAGTAAAGATACTAGTGCACATTTCTGAATGAAAACATCTTATTTTTTCACACTTTTTCCAAATGACTACCAGAGGTCAAGATTGCAAGTATTTTGCATGGTTTTTTGAATACCCTGTTTAGTCTGCATGGAGCAGTTTTTACAGTAAGCTTTGATTAAACTACTCCAGGCACGAAAGTTAATTATTAACCTAACCTTAAATACTACAGTGGCAACACTGTGTCTCCACCTATTAACCTAAACCATCTGTTAAAAAATAACTGCACTAATTATTTGAATTTGGTTTACCCATGCTTGTTTATATGGTGACTTTTATTCGACTCTTGAGTAACCCCCCACTCTCTGTTATTATTTTGGGTTTAGGGCATTCTTAGATGAGGCACTTTGCAGACCAATCTGAAAGGAGAAATGAACGGCCAACAGATTTAAACCTCTTTTTTGTGTTATGTCTTTTTTCAACTTGATATAAAGAGGCATTCTAGTTCATGTTTCTTATTTACACTGTTTGGTGACAATCTTCCCAAAGCGTTCTGTTTTGCAGTTATCACCGTTTAGAGATGGGCCACACTCTCATAATGCATATAATCCACATATGTAAATGTTCAACGGACACCCAAAATCATGATCTCAGTAGCTACCTGCAGAATATGCTTATTGGATAAAACATCTAAGTTTAAATAGGTTAAAAATTCATAAGAACCACTGTAGAAACTCAAGTAAATATTGAATGAATAATTGAAAGAAATAGTCCCAAACAGTTCACATTTCTCCACTTAGAGTAGACCTAGGCTTTTTTTCCCCCTACAGTGAAAAAGAAAATCTATGCCTTCAAGTAAGTGGTTATTGTAAAGTGGCAATAAGTGCAACTCTCTATTTACACACAGAGAGACACACACACAAACACTCACCCCTAGAGTTCTTTCGAAGTCTAGTGAATGCTTTTCCCATCATTAAAAAAATATAGCATTTGCATTCTGAGGAGGTGGATAACATTGCCAAGTGTGTTGAATCAGAAGGATGGCAAGAATTAGGAAGACTGTTACATTCATTGAATAAAATTAAGAAACCCAAATTAAGAACTTGTATTAAATTCAAAATAAATCCTCATGCTTTAAAGGCAAATGGGCAGTTGCACTCCTTTATGAAATGGAAGGAAAAATACTGTTTTGGACAAGGAGGTAAGTCACATACTGCAGGGTGTGTACATAGTGCTTCAGCTCTTTTCTGAGCAGGACAAAAGAGTAATCACGGCAGAAAAAGTTTTTTTAGAACTAGATTTGCCAAGAGCTAATATATTCTCCCATCATATTTGTTTGCAGAAAGGAATCACAGAACAAGCCAAACTAATTGCAAATGCTTTAATTAGGCATCTGCCGTTTGCGACGGTAGAAAAGCCTGCACGTATCTCGGCACTGCCGCCCGCCCTGCACACACACTTTAAGTTTCGACAGTTCACTGCCCTCGCCCCACAGCGAGTGTTCCTTGGGTGTTCACATCTCCAGGGGAAGGGGAAACCTGGAAGCATCCTGCTGGGCCCTCCCGTATCAGTGCCCCCCAACTCTCTTGGGGTGCCCTGGAGCCAAGTTGTCTCTGAGAGGTTTCTATTCCAGAGTGAAGGCTTTTCTCCTCTGCCTTAAAATGTGCTGTAAGAGTAACTGAGCTATTCTCTGCTGGCAACCACACAATAGCCTCTTGGGGATATGGTAAGGTAGGGAAGGGAGGGAGGCATTTAATCCCTTTGAAATGGGCAAGTAAGATGTCATACCACACAAACCTCAAGGGGAGAAGTGAGTTCTGCATACTTCTCAGCATGGGACCATTACAATACAGTTTATACACAAGGGTATCTTGCTTTGTGAAGCAGATGAGTTCTTGCAAACCCTTTTATTAGAATAATTCTAATTACACTGATGGAGACCGGGCACACACAAGTATCAATACTTTGATGTTTCCCAAATAACCCCCTCAGCCCAGACCTCTCTCCTGGATCTGTGATATACACAATGCCTACAGGGGGTAGAATCTAATAGACATCTCAAACCCAAATGCTCCAAACACCTAGTTCTGGATCTTTCTCCTCCACACATGCTTTTCTCATCATCTTCTCCATCTTGGTAAATGGCAATTCCATCCTCTGAGTTTGCTCACGCCAAAAAACTCAGGAGTCATCCTTGACTCTTCTCTTTCTGGTATCTGCATCCATTCTAGCTGCCATGTTGTTAGCCCCACCTTCAGAAAGCATGCACACTCCCTGTAGGTCTTCCAGCTCAGTGGCCCTCACGTTGGCCAAGCCACCGTCTCCTCCTGCTGGGGAACCTACTGTGTTAGGCTCCCAGCTAGTCTCCGGGCTTTGCTCTTGGCCCCCTACAGTCTTTTCTCAACACAGCAGCTGAAGTGATATATATATATATATTTTTTTACAGATCAGGTTACATGTGCTCAAATGCTTTCCCATCTTATTCCAGTCAAAGCCAGAGTTCTTTCTATGGCCTTTGTGGTTCCACATGATCCGCACTCGGGTCCCCACCTCTCTGACCTCCACTCCTCCTTGGGATCACTTGACTATGCTGGGCGTGCTCCCCCCGGGCCCCTTTGCAGGGTCTCTCTGCACTTGCCCTTTCAAGGCTTGGGGCGGTCCTCTGCCCAGAGAGCTGCAGGATTTGCTCCTCTGCACCTACAGGTTCTCTGCTCACATGTCACTTCCTCAGTGAAGCCTTTCCTGATCATATTTGCTTCACCCTTTTGTCACAACACTCCTTACCCCAGTGGACAGCCTCAGGTTTTTCTTTTTCCTCTTAGCACTTTTCACATCCTCACAAACAGTCTGTTGTCCTCATTTATTTTCTGTCTTCTGCTAGACATAATGCCATTATGTTTCTTTCACTGCTGTATCTCCAGCACCTAAACCTGTGCCTGGCACATCACAGCGCTTTCGTAACAAGTATTTGTTGAATGCATGAAGAGTGAATCTTTTTGCAAACAACCCGTCTTTATCTCTTTTGCCTGCTCTTGTTTTTCTATGATATGTGTCCATCAAATGAGACACCTCTCTGCCTGCATGAGTGTGTGTGTGTAACACTGTCTTCCATGTACATAGGTGATGTGTCTCATGCACCATCAGCGGAGCATTCACTCTGGGTTGTTTTTCCAGTCTTCGTGATGGATTGAAGCCTGCTCATTCCCACACTCACATCCAGTCAGTCCCCTTCTATAGCCAAGAGCACACATCTGTGGGACACCTGGTTGAAGCTGGAGGGAATGTGAGTTAGGTAGAATCACCCTTCTGAGAAACAGAGCTAAGAAGACAAGCCAGCACTTACAGAGACTGAGCTTTTGACCTCGGACTCATTTGTTCTGCATTTTAACCACTGGCCACAGAACCTTCTTGCCTTTTTGGAGTTTGCTAATAGTAGTTTTTAAAATTCAACTTTCTGGGACTTCTCTGGTGGCGCAGTGGTTAAGAATCCGCCTGCCAATGCAGGGGCCATGGGTTTGAGCCCTGGTCCGGGAAGATCCCACATGCCGCAGAGCAACTAAGCCCGTGTGCCACAACTACTGAGCCTGCGCTCTAGAACACGCAAGCCACAACTACTGAGCCTGCACACCACAACTACTGAAGCCCATGCACCTAGAGCCCGTGCTCCACAACAAGAGAAGCCACCACAATGAAGAAGCCTGCGCACCTCAACGAAGAGTAGCCCCCGCTCACCGGAACTAGAGACAGCCCGTGCGCAGCAACAAAGACCCAACACAGCCATAAATAAATAAATAAATAAATAAATTAAATAAAATAAAATTCAACTTCCTACCAGGAGGAAATAGTATGCCCATTAACCCACATTTCTATCCTATCCCAGTACAGTGATAACTGTTGTTGAAGACCCTGTTGTTGGAGTTGGACAACCTGAGTTCCAGACTCACTACAACAGACAAGCCACTTTTCTCAAGCTGCATTATTTTAAATAAAAATTGTGAATAGTAAACCTATGCTTTCTATCTAGTAGGGCTGCTGGAAGAATAATATGAAATCATGAATGTAACTGTATTCAGTAAAATACAAAATGCACTCTGGAACTTCCCTGGTGGTGCAGTGGTTAAGAATCTGCCTGCCAATGCAGAGGACAGGTGTTCGAGCCCTGGTCCGGGAAGATCCCACATGCTGTGGAGCAACTAAGCCCGTGAGCCACAACTACTGAACCTGCGCTCTAGAGCCCGCAAACCACAACTACTGAGCCCACGTGCCACAACTACTGAAGTCCACACACCTAGAGCCCATGCTCCGCAACAAAGACATGCCACCACAATGAAGAAGCCTGCGCACCTCAACGAAGAGTAGCCCCACTCGCCACAACTGGAGAAAGCCCTGGCGCAGCAACGAAGACCCAACACAGCCAAAAATTAATTAATTAATTAATTAATTATTTTAAAATGCAGTCTGGAAATTTGAAAAGTTTGATGCTAACTCCTTCCTCCGCTCCCGAGACCCCAGGCCTAGCAGAGACCCTGCTTCATTGTCTTCTAAATCATAAAAGAAAGATTACACTGTGTTGATATCATTTTAATGTAAACCACATTATGAAATTAAATAAGATCCTCAAATTCACTGAAAATGCACAATCTACGTAGTGTACAGATGGCAACTTTATGAATCAGACGCCAACCGTGTCAACTAGTGATTGTTTCCAATGTGACCAATGAATTGGGCAAGGTCATAGGAGTGACACTCTGCCAGGCATTATTAAAAAAAAAAAAGTAAGGGCTTGTTTTTGCTCAGGTAAGTTCTTACACAGTTCATGTCAGTGAAAGCATTAACGTAGAACAGACACATCAGGGTGAACTAGGAGTGAGAGGAAAGAAGTTTTGATCTTTGCTATTTGCTACTATCTTCCCCACCAAATACAGGGCAAATTCATTAGATTTTGTGGCATAAGTTTATAAAAAATGTGCAAGGACTGTTGGAGGGAGGGCTGTAGACAGCTCTGGAGGTGATGCAGGGGTCACACATCTTAGGCAGACACAATACAGATTGCATCCCATTTCTTGCCATTTACAAATAGTGTGACTTTGAGCCAGTTACTTACCTGCCTCAGTTTCCATTTGTAAAATGCTACAGTTTACATTTGTATTACAGTTGTCGAGGAGAGAAAATATGACATCTGTAAGTTTCATGGCCCAATGCCCGATACACTACACACACTCATTAAATATAAGGTATTATTTTTATTTGGGTGACAGTTGTCATGGAGAGTGCCCTGGTGGGGAGAGTACAAAAGGAAATGGCCTTACAAATCTGTGACATAAAGACATGATGCAAAGGAAACACCTTTGGACTGGAAAGGAACATTCACACCGTAAGTAAAATACACACTCTGCACCCACTAAAGAATCTGAGAGTACCCACATTTGAAATCTGAGAGCTGCCCATAATGACTGTTCAGGGATGAGTTGAATTGACCCCAAGGACCACATAGGGGAGAAGCTTGGCTGTCAATCAACTTCTCCAAGAGGCTATGGCTGGGACTACTGCATGAGGGTCTTTATGGTGGCCATATTTGCCAGGTCAATATTCCCTGGCCAAGCCTGAAACAGTGACAGTTTGGGAGCACCTGAATCTCCACGCAGAAGCAAACCACTACCTTCCCCACCAAATGCAGGGAAATAGTCACCTGACCTCAGTGGAGACAGTGATTACTCTACTGCTGATCTATTGCTATACAACCTGAAATTTGATTCAAATGATAGTCATACAGTTTTTTATCTTATCTGACTCCTCAAAAGCACAGCAAAAGGGGCAATATTATCACTGCAGTTCCCTGAAGGAACAGGAATCCCTCCATGGCTTAGAATTACAGTTATTTTCATCTAGGAAAATGTTTTTCTCTTCAATTTTGTAAGTGGAAAGAGGACATACAGAGAGGGGAATAAATCAGCAATTCACATGCCCCAAAGACCGAAGGACCAGGTCCTGCGGAGCAGCCAGTGTGCGACTGTTGCTTTGAAAGTACTGTTAGTAATAGATGTTTCCACATACAGCCTTGAGACCTGAGGCTTTCATTTAATATGACTCAGCGCTTGCTAGTGGTTTCCAACTAACCTATAATTGCCATCTGCAGAAACTTTAATTCAAAGAATCCAAGCCAATTCAAAAACCTTAGCGGAAGAATCTCTAAAATTGATGCCATTTACCCCTCTCTTATCCCTTCTGCCCTCCCACGTGTTTAAGACCAAGCCTTTGGCCATGATTTGATTTGAAGCATTTATAGAACAGAACAGGATCTGGCATTGAACACAATGAAAACATGCCATTGGAAAATAAGCATTTGAGGGACTGGGAAATAAGGGATATATTAATTATGGTTTAATGTTATATGAGAGTTTTAAAGCCAGGCTTTCTGTGGATCTATTCTTCCTTCCTTTTTCCTATTCCCGAGTCCTTTTTTCAGGAGCGTACTCAATCTTTTCATTAATATTGCAGCGACTCTAGGGCTTGCCTCACCCCCAGACTCCTACCGTCCTTGAATGAGGAAAGTAAGAGAATACTGATGGAGCTGGTGAATGGAAACGTTCCTTTCCTGAAAATGGAATGCTTTATGAAAAAGTGCACTCCACAAAAAACACTCGGAACAATCCAACAACTGTCTCTCCTTTCCACCCTGAGAGCCACTTGACTTCATTCACATATTTTGGTGTTTGAATGCCTTTGTTCTTAGGCCTCAGATACCCAGGTGGAACACCAGCCTATTAAGCCTTTCATTATTTTAAAAACGTGAGCATCTGAGTTACTAAAAACATTCTCATCTCTGCAGAGTGAGCGATAACTAGAAACCGAACTGTTTACAGCATTCTAAACTGGGGTATAGGTAGCAGAATGGCAGTTGGGTGGATTTTTATAAGAAGAATACTTGTTAATGGTTTCTGAGGTGGATTCCATGCTAATTCTTCTCGCATCATGAATGATGGCCCTAGCTAGACACTGTCGCTGGGATCTTCATCTATTAATCATGGAGGCTACTTTCTTATTCGGTTGCCATAGTTTCAGGGCCTCAGATAGTGTTGGGATGTCTTGGGAAAGGTTTGAGATCTACCAGGCTTGCGAGGCTTGCAGTGATTTTGGCTGTTGTGGTCCTTCTGAAAGCACTGAAAACTGCTTCTCGTATAATTCAGCGTTGGATTAAAAGAGGCAACTTCTGAGAGGGTCTCTCTGGACCTTGTTACGTGCACATCCAGCTGATAATTTACTCCAGGATTTGCCTCTTACTCAGTCTTGCTGGTAAAAAATTACAGTCCAGGGGCGGATGTCACTTTCATCTTTCGACAAGAAAGCCAAAGGGTACGAACTCTTCATTAAGGCTGTCTCTCAACGTGGAGGTAAACGAGGCCATTCCTGACTTCGTTCAAATCTCAGTTTCACAACTTGGTTTTGGCTCTGCAGATGGCTAAATAAATAAAATGACCTCACGAGTGTTGTATGTTGTGCTTTGGTATGGCCATGTAAACACTCGTGCTTTCCTTCAGGTTTCCCCTTTATTTTCTTTGGTTCGACACACATTACTAAAGGGCTAGGGACCATTTGACTGCATTTTGCAACACTGGCCCAAAGGTCTACTGTTTTGCCAGCTCTTGAGTGTCTGAGCATTTTTTTCTTCCTGTGATTATAATATCTTGCTATTTCGGGTTGATGAGGAAAAAGCCCTCCAGTGGTGGACATCTCATGTGACCTGGTCAAGAAAAGATCTGGAGGACTAAATTGCTACAAGAGGGAGATACATGCACCCCATGATTTATGTGCTTCGTGTGTGATGAAGAACACAGGTCTCCTTTGTTAGGTAGAGCTGGCCTTGTGTAACATATACTGGTACACTTCTTAATGTTTTAGTTCCCATTTCTCAAGTGGACTTTCAAGGACTCCTACATCAGTCTAAGCCCAGCCATTTAATTCCTTTGTAAATTAAAACATAAAATAAAACCATCTCACACTTGAAGCAAGCAGCACTGAATTCAGGACATGCAGTGCAGCAACTGAAAATCCAGGCGATTTCACAAGAAGAAAATCTTGAATTCATTACAAATGGGCCTAATCTAGAATATTAGTCCTTTTTTTTAAACTAGAAAATAACTAGTTTTTATTTCAGGGTGAGCTTCAAAGCAGCCGTTTTAAATTTCCCCAGATCCAGCCTGCCAAAATTTTTGTTTAAGATCAACAAGAATTTTTCATGCACGTGCCTATTATATTGACCCCTCCCTTACTCAACCACACTAAATGATTGATCTTAGAGGCCAATAATTTGAAGTAAATTAAAAGGATAACATGGCCTTAATTGCTACTGGCTTCACCAGGCTTCTGGGCACAGGAATTCCTTGTGGAGAAACACTTTTAAGTGTCACAGCAGTTTTTGATCATGTGGTCTGGCTTACCCATAGGCTGCAATTACCCCCCCAGACCTCCCCCACCTCCCCCTCAAATATCTCTGTGAAGCAAAGAAAATATCCATTTGTAAATTCAGTATTAGGGACCCCTGATTATTCGGCAGGGTCAGAAAATAGGTCCTGCTTGTTTTAGAGTATCCTTTTAAGATAGTTGTTTTTTTTAAAAAAAAAAAAAAAAGAAAGAAAGAAAAAAGCATGGAGTGGGGAGGACAATGGGATTAATATTTCAGATCAGAAGCTTTTTTTGTTCAAAGAAGAGTCTGTGGGAATTCAGTTTGCTGTCCTGTCGACAATGACAAGGTTGTGATTACTCTTTGGTATCTGGTCAGAGACGACATTGCACACTGCAGCCTTACGAAAAGTAAGCAGTGCTTTTGTGAGGCTGTCAGTCAAATACAATGTAGACTTTAGGTAACCTTAATTAATGATTTCTGACTACAGATTTTTTGGTGTCTCCAAGTCATCCATGCCTCGGAGGCTGCATTCTGCTGGAACATTTTCAGACAGCGGTGACTTGAATATGCTTCCATTATCTTGCCACGCAAACCATACTAGGTTCTTATTTTATGAGAAATGTGATTCTGTATCATTTGCAGAATGATCATATATAGAATGAAATATCACTTGGGGAACAGCTGAAATTTATAAGTGATGTGGAGTGTTTTGAATCTTTAGAGGAATCATTTTTTATTTTAAAGGAATTTACCTCTCAAAATTGTTGATATATACTGGCTCCTAGCTGGATTCGAGGCCATGCCTTGCAAAGATTGAATGGGGCTTTGAGCAGTGTCCCAATTCTTTCAAATGAAAGCCACTTATGCTGGGGATACTGGACCAAGTGGTATTTCCTTCGCCTAAAAGTACTCTTTACCGAGTGCTAACCATAACGACCAGAACACTACAGGCACTGGAGAGAAACAGGCCTTACTTTTGATTTACAGTACTTTTCCCGTGTCATGAGTTTTAGAACAGATATCAAGAAGCTGAACTGTAATATTAATGCGCTATTTACATTCAACTTTTAACTAGAGAGGCCTAATGAAAGGTAGGTGTAGTATATTAATGCCAACTTACGGATTAAACTACTGACTGAATAATCATTTTGCAGCTTATACGAAACTCTTAGTAGCATATAACCTGTCCAGTTTAGCATAATTTGTGCTTAACGAATTATAAATGCTTAGCTTTTACAATTAAGCTTACTGATCTATAAGCGTCTTAATGAGAAATTACCTAAGTTGACTGGTATTATTTGCTGTACTGTGTTCTAGGGTAGTGATTATCTGAAATAATTGGCAAGATGGTTGTCCCACTGCATGCAATATGGTTTTACTTCTAATATAAATTAAGTCAACCCTGTGTCATGATCCCACGTTTGCCCAGACAAGAGGAGATGCTACTGGTGTCATCCAGAAGGAACAGAGTAGTTTCATATGTAGCCAAGAGGAAGGTAACAAACATCTTTTGGATACTTTTCTTTTTTAAAGTGATGTTCAGCTTACAGGGAAAAGTTTTCTATTAAAAAGTCAACTTTTATCTACATGTTGTTTCCGTTCGTTTGTGATGAGGAGAAGTTCAACATGTTGAATGTGCTGATTCATTAATTCTCCAGGGAGATCCTGGAGTGTGGGGCTTTCTTTTTCATATTTTGTCATGTCCAGAACACAAGACCTGTGAATACTGCCCAAACACATCCATTCCCAAGAATGAAAAGGACAATAATTGCCATTGCTGTTAGAAAACAGCCACTTCCAGTTCCCCAAGCCAGGTGTGCAAGAGAAGGCTTTGCAACTTTGTGAATAGCTTGACATTATCGCGTTGTTATTGAAATGCAAATTCCTCTGAGCAGAGCTTGCAAAGGTTTCCAACATAGGACTGGGGCAATGTCTTTTCTTGCTTGTTGTCAACCATATACCCAGTCTTCACTGTAGGGCTCGTTCTATTAAAAGTAATCATAATGCATTGGCGTATTTCATTGTTTCTTATGGCCTGTGTTTCAAGTGCCGGCCTTCCCAGGATGGGAGAGGACAGACTGGCTTACAGCCGTGAGGTGCAAACCCAGGACTGCTCTGCCCAGGAAGGAGTCTTGCCAAGTCCCATATCAGATTTAGAAATCAGGCTTAGTGGTGATGATCAACAACAGTATTTAACCGTGTTATTACTACTAATAAAGACCTCACTATATAGTGCTTATATTTTTCAAAGTGTGTTTATAAACATCACCTCATTTAATATTATTACAACCTGGGTTAGGCAGGGCAGATATTATTATGCCCAGTTTAAAGATGAGATAACTGAGGTTCAGAGAGGTCAAATGATTGGCCTAAGAGTATATACCTCTGGTAAGGGGCTTGAGACAAGGTCCCCAGCCTTCTGAATCTGAGTTTTTTATGCTCCGCGCCATTGTACGGTTTACTCAATACTTTAAAAATTTCTGAAAACAATTTATGGTCTTCCAACTGAAGATGTTTTTACATTATACCTACTATGCAGATTGACAACTGCCATGAAACAAGCTTAAAAAGTAGCTTTCCAAGGACTTCACCTGAGAGTTCACTGCCATTGGGACCTAAACTCCTGGTTCTGGGTGGAATGCTATTGCAGGTCATTGCCTCCAGCCGCTCTTAGGGCCTTGAGTCTGTCATCCGAAAGGACATCATTTGAAAAAAGGAGGATGTTGTTATTTAGGATTCTAGTCCTGTTTTACAGTAGGGATAAAAACAAACAGTAACATAAAAATGGAAACTTTGACCCTGGGGCAGGGTACAACTGGAGGGACAGAGGGGTGAACCAGATATTCAGC
>NW_006777583.1:5953200-5961710 GCF_000442215.2 Lipotes vexillifer | reverse complement strand
CAGGAATATCCTCCTGGGGCTTGCAACTTGTACCTATGAAACAGAAACACACTTTTAGCAAGGAATAAAGTAGACCAGATGGCTCAACATAAATGGGTCTTCCCTCTGACCAAGGTCATTTTACTCCTCTGGTCCACACTGCTGGGTCTAGTGAAAGCAGCAGTTCCATTTAATTCAGCAGATAGATATTTAGCACCTACTCTAGGCGAGTTCTAGATACTGCAGAGACACAATGATGACCTAGTTCAGAATTTACTGATTAACTGCATACCCATTCAAGGCCAGACATCGGGTCGACATTCTATCGAGGAAGTTAGATTTGCAAAAAATTACTGTAGTGTCTGAGGTCTGACTATTCTCCATCCCCAAAGCAGTGGTAAGGTTGCTAAGGACAGGAAGGAGTGCTCTGCCCAGCTGGGGAGGAAGCATTTCAGCTGCATCTAAAGAATGAGTGAGATTTTGGTACATGGGAGGCAAGGGGCAGAAGAGCAGTGGGGCTAAGGGAGAGGCAGGAGCAAAGGCCAGAGGCAGAGAAATGCAGGATTTGGCCCCACAGCAGCAAGGGGGCCTCCTGATGACTGGTGATGTGGCCTGAAAGCCCAGCAGACAGAAAAGAGGGATGGAGAGTAGCTTGTGGAGGGCTCTGCCCTGCTGAAGAGGTGGGACTTGGAGCTGCGGGCAGTTGAAGCTTTTCAGCAAGATGATGATGTCCTCAGATGTGTGTTTTAGAAATATAAATCTGCCAGCACTGTGAGTGGAAAAAAAGGAAACAGGTTCTGGGTGTGTTGACAAAGTACAGCCGTCAGGAATTAGGGACCAGTTGGACGTGTGGGATAAGGGGGTAAAAGTAGTAAAAAATGGTTCCAAGATGTCACGTCTGGGAAGCTGAGTGGATCGCGGTGGCACTGGCCGAGACAAGGAGCCCAGGTTTACAGACAAAATAGTTAACATTTAACAGCTATCATAAAACCATATGTAAACGACACATAAGAAGCCAAACGCCAAAGCCTGGGATGCGTTCTATTGTGCTCATACCCAGCTCTGTAAAATGAGTGCTAAAGATTTTAAAATTAAGAGCATTTAAACTGTTGCATTTGGTCTGGCAGCTGGGACCACTTTCTCCAACATTAGGGCGGTTAATACCCTGATATGAGGTGGATAATAATGAGAAAGACTGAAGCACCGTCCAGTGCATCTATAAAAACTGGCTACAAAGTACAAGAGGAAGGAGAGCATGTGACTCACTCATGGAAGAATCAGGGCCTAGATGGAGCCACCTGTTTCCTATTTTTTTTTTCATTCTGAACGGTTTTACTTTATGCAAGTCTTTGAATTCTGAAACTAAATGTAGATGTGTTTGTCCCTTCCTCCCCTCTCTCCTCCTAACCGTGCCTGGGGCATATTTACCAGTGTTTATCTCTTAAGTTGCCTTGTGCAACTGAAACCTTACAGATGATGTAGTTCACAAAACACAAACAACAACTAAATTGTGTTGTTTATTTAATAAGACAGTGTTAGCAGACAGCTAAGCCTAGTTTTGCTGCATTATGCTAAAACTGAACACTGCTTATTGTAGAAGAAAAAAATGTGTTGAGTAATATTTTATTTAGGAAGAAATAAACCTTCAGTACATAGGTGAATGAGGTATTCCAGATTTCGTTTTATGGTTTCAACCTTTAGATAAGCACTGATACAGGACAGTTGTCCACAAGAATCCTCCAAAGACCTTTAATAGTTGAAAATAACTAATATTTATGCTATAAAAAAGAACTCTAAAAAGATGGATATTCTGTCTTTACCCTTCACAGTGCATTTTTATTTCAGAGGCTTCTAAATGAAACTTCTAACAGGAAAGTTTTATTCCATAATAAAGTTTTGTTTTACATTTTAAAAAGAGGTTGACTAATGGAAGTGAAACAAAACAGGATTGGAAACATCAAGTATCTTCAGGGGGCTTTCACAAATAAGGGAGTTTCTAGAAGGGAGAAAACGTTTGTGAAACTGTTTGCTTTGAAGTCTTCTTCTAAAGGCACATTCAAATTAAACATTAAAGAATGATCTGATGATTTTTTTTTTACACTGGGACACCATTTTTGAGTTGCTGTTATCTATTGTACTATGCCAAAGTACTGCTTGGTGTAGGATTACTTAGTTTCTAACTTGCAGGCTGCCCTCTAGTGTTACTTGATATCAACACAACTACTTTTGTTTACATTCCAGGAAAGCTGAAAAAACATACAGAGACTCTTACCATCTACTGATAGTTAGCAGCTAACCTAGTCCAGCTAGTCACTGTCTCTAAATAGTGTTAAGAAGTTTGATACCTGCTTTGAAAGGTGGTGAACAAATTTAAATGCGTCCATCACCAAAGCTCTTGATGGCAAAGAGGACAATATGGTGTGGAAACACACACACGCACTCATGACTGGGAATTCCAACCCCATATAAGGAGTTAAACACCAAACAAGAAGTTTTAAGACTGCGTTATCCAATTAAGTTCACTTATATTTTCTTTTATGTCACGCAAAAGAACAATAGACGATGAAATAAGCTCTGTCAAATAAGTCTAAGAGACCTTCTTTAATAAGTTTAAATTAAAATTATAAATGTCAAGAAAGAATTTTCAGCCACCATTGGGTGGGAGATGTTTGACCAGATAGCCTCACCTCCAAGTCCCTGGCACAATTAGCCCTCAGGGAAGAGTTCTCTAACTTCAATACACTATCCTATTACAGACCTTCAATGAGTAAATTTCAGCACTTTATAGATTATCCTCTGAAGATATTGAGAAGCATGCACTGCAGCCTAAACTGTGGCATTAAGTACTTTCTGACAGTAGTGCCAGCTCTGCTTTTTCTCAGATGAAGAGAAAGCACACTCCAGAGTCTGCAATAAGTGGAGAGAGTAAATTTCAACCTCCGTAGCTATCTTTTGCATGTGTAATGTTGGCATCCTCAGTGGGTTACGGAGGTAACGTTACAACGTTCCAGGTACATCCAGCTCATAGCAGTAGAGTGACTGACATGAATTTGATAGAAATGTTGACTGATGATGATGATTTCCCTAATTTTGAGACTAAGATCAGGAAAAACAACTAAGATCTCATTACTGCTAGAGACACACAGAATGAAGCTGAGGGTTAAAATTGCATTTGGGAGTCAACTTTTCTTTAGAGGGGTGACATGATGCAGGAGTTAAAAGTATGAGCTCTGGAGTTTCCTGCTCTGTTGGCTGTGAGATCTTGGGAAAGTCACTTAACCTCTCTGGGCCTTGTTTTCCTCGCCTGTGAAATGGAAATACTAATAGTGCCAACCTCGTAAAGCAATTCTGATGGCTGAACGAGACCATATGTACCAGAATGATGTCTGGTACGTGGTAAGCACACAATAAAAATTATCTATTATAATTTGACACCAAGTTCTCCTAATAGAATTGGCTAAATTCAGTGTTTCATGTCACCAGGAGGGCATGGTTGTTGGCATGTAAGTTAAAACTGAA
This sequence comes from Lipotes vexillifer, assembly GCF_000442215.2. Taxonomy (NCBI): domain Eukaryota; kingdom Metazoa; phylum Chordata; class Mammalia; order Artiodactyla; family Lipotidae; genus Lipotes; species Lipotes vexillifer. The sequence goes on along the minus strand of NW_006777583.1, from coordinate 5,958,212 downwards.
ATGACAAGATGATAGCGACCAGATGAATCTTTCTGCCTGCTTCTATCTCTGTCTCCTTCTCTATGTACTTCTGTGTGTCAGAGCCTGATTTTAAATAGTTGATTGAATAATCATTCATTTCTTCATTTTATTTAGGAAATACTTAGCACACACCTACAATATGCATTGAGCTATATTATATATTAGATCCTACTGGATAATCCCCAAATATTAAGTAGGTGTTAGATGAATAGGTTTTGATCCCATTTTAATCTGCCTTTGTTGGGTCTGGCATTCAGTGAGGAGCCTGTGTTTATCAGGCTTATGCCACAAGCCTTCTTGCACTCTGGAAATAGACCATGTAGGAACTCCAAAGGAATAATACTGAGGGAGTTTTCTGTGCTAGATTGTAGTTAATGTTATATTTGGAATCACGATATTTCAAAGAGGGCCCAAAGGTCTCTGTTAATCTAACCTGACTCAAAATCAATGTGTAAATACAAAAAGTTTATACGACAGAACTTTAAGGTATATATGGCATTAACTATATACACCAATAAGCTAAAAGCGTCAAACTGATTCACTGGCTTTAAACACTTGTTTTTCACAAAACCCAAGAACTGAAGCACTGGACAGCAAAGCAGCTGGATTGGAAAGTGAATCCCTATTCCAACCCAGCCTTCACCCCTGCTTCTCCTGGGTGCAATGAGAGGACAGAAAAGAGGTTCAGTGATTTAAGAAGAAACACAAGGGCCAAGCTGATCGTTAGCTCTCAGGCAAACACAAGTTAATTCTGGCTTTATCCATTCTAAGTACTTACTCCAGTGGGCAAAGCCTGATTCACAGAAATAAGGGAGCTGCCGGTCAGGAGTTAGGTAATGTGTTGGAGACTGCGTACTTCCTGAGATGATGGATGATGGGAACGCCGGCCATCCTCCCCTGTGGCAGGGAGGATTGTGTTTGTTTGGTATTCACCCAAACTCAGGACCATCTGACAGTTGTTTGGTGTTTCCTGTGAAACGGACTTGGGCCCTAGCCAGATGCTAGGGGACAGACATCCACAACACAAAACTGTCATCAAAATAGGCGCTAATTGGCACCCTCCTAATGATCAGAACCAATAAGGCAGGAATGGGCTGGATCTGCCGTGACCATCCCAAGGTCCAAGCCGGCCACTCCCGGCTTAGGGAGGAGGCCTTGTTGGGAAACCCAGCTTTCTCCGTACTCAGGGATTTTGGGTTCCTGGGCTCTGTGACATAAAACCTCCACAACGGATATTTAGTGTTTGCTTTGAGTGTATGGATACTTGTATGTAGGTGCTTCAGAATCGAAACCTTTCAAGAAGGTGGGCAAATCAGGGTTGTTTGGACTTCACCGCCCTCCTAGGCAGGTCTTAAGAGTGCGGAATTTTCTCCACAAATTTGGTTTCTATGCAGTGTTTTTTGAACACATACTTTATAAAATTTATCAAACAGAACGTGTGCACTTCATACCTCTGGTTGTACTTGGTTAGTAACAGCTGCAGCATAATTTTGTTCAAATATTTTGGATAAAATGGATTTTAAAAAAACTAAGTTAAAGTGAGTATTTCAGGGGCAAACTGGTTTGACAATGCCCCATTCATAATTAGGTAGAGTTGTTCCTACTTGTACAGGCTACAATCAACTGTCTTTGATTTCAACAGTCAAACTGTCTTTTGGTGCCTCGGGCACTTTTTGAGTAGGGACTCTCGCCTCTCTTCTCTCCATTTTGCAAGTTGGGAACAAACTCATATCCTGGATTATTACTACTAACAGAATATTACCTATCTGGAGACTGACAAATAATTCTTTGTAAAGCAAGATGTAGTTTTATAATAAGTGATTTGGAACATTTTGGTCCTGATGTTACTGTTCATTTTTTTCCCTGGATTCAGCTCATATGCAGATGAGGACCCAGAATAGAGACCCTCCCTAACACTTCAGACTCCGCAGCCCCTATTCCCACCCCCATGCATTAAAGCGTCCTTTTCCCCACCCCTTTCCAGAGCTGAAGTTCCAAGAAAGACTCATCCTCCACCCAGTTCTTTCTAAAACATGCTCTGTACTAACCCAGCTAAAGAGGCTGGACACATTTTACTAGTCCTTTCTATAACTGTTTATCCAAAAAAATTATAGACTTGGTTGAGTGTGAGAAGATAACTTACCATTGTATTCATCCTGGTTGAAATTCTCTAGGTTTTTTTCCCTAACATCTTACTCTCTGGATTTCTCTGGCCCCAAAATACAGCCCCTCCTTTCCATTCTCTAGTGCGGTTCCTGCTCCCCCGAGTGAAAGGCAGCTGCAACTAAAGGAGCTAGAATATGCGCAGCAACCAATGCTGGGTCCTACTGAGCCCATTGTTTGCTCCCAGCACTGTGGAGCCAAATCTCATTTGATAGCACAGTGTGTTCTAGGAATTCTACTTCATCAGCACAACAGATCTTCTCTAATGCTTTCCTCTTTTCCTCACTTGCCGCTGTCACAGCGCCGCACAGCCCCGCGGCCAGCAATTATGATTCACTTCTCGCCAAGGCTCTGCTCACCCCCATTTGCAGGGGGCCACAAGGCATCAGCTGCCATATTAAATAGATGCTAATGACACCGAGCATGATCAGCCAAAGCAGTCGACGTGAGGGTGTGGTTAAGATTTAATCCCTTTGAGGGACTGAACTTGGAGTTCAGAGGTGGTCTCCCTACAATGGTTACATGAAGGTTTGTAAGAAATCTGGCTAAAATTATACTTGGTGGATTTTCAAGTGCTTAACGATCAATGAGGTGGCTATTTTGTGTTTAAATTGAACATATTAATAAAAGTTTCCCAATACAGTCACGAAAAATAGGCCTGATACAATGTGTTATTTGAATGTCCTATATGCATTTATATTTTTAATCTACAGTTTTCAAAGCAGTTTGCAAACTCGTAATGTTGTCCTCATTTTCCCAATGGAGAAGTGTCCTTTGGTGCCTCACAAGGATTCTTGGGAAGAAGGAATGCTCTCCAGAGTACAGTCAACCCCCCCTGGATCCTCATCTGTCAGGGAGATGCTTTTCTCCTGGAGACAGGATCTCCATCATTTCTTATGTATCCCTATATACAATCCACGTAAAATTTCACTTTCTTAACCTTTTTTTTTTTTTTTTTTTTTGCGGTAAGCAGGCGTCTCACTGTTGTGGCCTCTCCCGTTGCGGAGCACAGGCTCCGGACGCACAGGCTCAACGGCCATGGCTCACGGGCCCAGCCGCTCCGCGGCATGTGGGATCCTCCCGGACTGGGGCACGAACCCGTGTCCCCTGCATCGGCAGGCGGAATCTCAACCACTGCGCCACCAGGGAAGCCCACTTTCTTAACTTTTGAGTATATTTTGGCAATGCCTGAATGAAAATGTTTTCATTTTTGTCACCTCTGGCAGCATGTGGCGCCACTTATGAAATAGTTTTCTATTGGATGTGTAAAACTGCCCCATTAATAACACTTCCTGTAAGTAAGTGTGAGTATAAGCAATCATCCACCACTGATATAAAAGGCTTTGAGAGAGGATCTGATCTGCAGATCTGCACCTGAATGACAGGTGCAAATGCTCCTCCCGGTAGAGAGGATGCAACCTAATGCCCCACCTAAATGCCCTCACCTTCTCACCTTCCAACTCCTCAGGTGCTTACCTGGCTTGCTCTATGGCCTCGAGCAACCGTGCTGGGCCCCACCTTGGAGGATTTCACTTAGTAACAAATCAGTAATTGACCTGGAGGGTGACCAAGTAATTAGTGCAAGGCTTTCAAAGCTCTTTTATATGCACCATCTCATTTGATTCTCACAATACACTGTGGCACCTGTCTTTGCCCTAGTTTGGAAAAAGAGAAGAAACATTCTCCTCTTGAATAAAAAGACAGTCAGTGTAAAGTTATGTGTGCTTATTATTTTGCCCAACTTTTGTGCTTTGTAATTTTCAGCTTGGCAAACTAAAACATGTTGAAAAGGATGGTTGGCTACAAATTCCTTTTTTAAACAGAAATGTGAACATCAGAGAAAGCCTGAGGCCATGACTACAGCTATTTTACACATTCTCGGAAATTTTCAAGAGTAAGAACAAAGACCATGGCTCACCTCGTAGTGCTCTCCAGTTTAATCAGTAATTCTCTGACTGCTGTCAGTGACATGTGGTGGTGGCCTGCCTGCATTTTTTATTGTCACCGTGTCTTTAGGTTAATGTAGATCGCTGAGTCAGGATCTACAGGCAGGATCCTGTGACACACTCTCAGGAGAGGCCTTGTGGCAAACATCAGGCAGGTATTTTTTAAAGCCCTATCCTAGCTGTCAGAAAGCTGATGGCTCCTTATACTTTTAAGTGTCAGTTCAGACATTCTAATTCCTTAGTGGGATTATTGATGTTGTTGTTGTAGTGTGTCTGCATTTAATTGCAAACAGGAAGCTGACAGAGCAAGCTTGTTGTGATTACATCCTCTAAGACACCTATTCTATCTGAATCCAATAATCAGGTCAAAACTTAGGGGTGGGTGGGAGGGAAATGACTTCAGCAAACGAAACCATGTGTGTGAGAGAAGAAAGGGAGCATGGCAGTGGTCACCAGCAGAGAGGCTGGAGCTTGGGTACAGATCCAAAGTTCATCACTCACTGGGCTGTGTGACCTCAGGCAAACTTCTTAACCTCCCTGTTCCTCAGTTCACTCCTCTGTATAATGGAATAGTAATGGTGTCTGCCTGAGAGGGTTGCTGTGAGGATTAAATGAGTCAATATGTGTAAATTGCCTTAAGGGTCTATTACATACTAAGCAGTAGATAAGTATTTGGTATTTTTACTTTTTGCCCCCAAATCTTCTGTTTATGTAAGCATGCTGATGAGGCATAAGCTACAAAGAGTGAGTGAGTGTGTGTGTGTGTGTGTGTGTGTGCGCGCGCGTGCGCGCACGCGCACACACGCTAGAGAATGTGATATAGAATTGATTCGACACGAATTAAGACATGGGCAAGTTTGCCCTTTTCGGCCCACCTTATCT
>NW_006777583.1:5915288-5953190 GCF_000442215.2 Lipotes vexillifer | reverse complement strand
CCTTCCCTACCCCCACAGCCCCTGCTCTGTCAATCCCGTCCTCCACCTTCCCGCTTCAGATTCTTCTACCCGTGTTCTCTTCGGTCATGGCCTGTATCCCACCTAAGTGACGTTTTACGAATTCCATAGAGCTACTCAACTTTGAGGTCCCCAGGAACAGAGACTATATACCCTTATCATCTTTGCATTCAGTGGTTTTTTTTTGGCGGTACGCGGGCCTCTCACTGTTGTGGCCTCTCCCGCTGCGGAGCACAGGCTCCGGACGCGCAGGCTCAGCGGCCATGGCTCACGGGCCCAGTCGCTCCGCGGCATGTGGGATCCTCCCAGACCGGGGCACGAACCCGTGTCCACTGCATCGGCAGGCGGACTCTCAACCACTGCACCACCAGGGAAGCCCCAGTGTTCCTTTTTGAATGAGCTAATGGATGCTAATATTTAAAAATGGAGTTAACCCGAGACCTCTTTTGATAATGTTGGATTTCTATCCTTAAAGATGAGAATTTTAGGCATGAGGCTATTTGGGGAACTGAGTCACCAAAGACCTACCTAACCAGAATCTCCAGGATTGAGGCCTGGGAACCAACAGGAGTCAAATGTTCCTCAGGTGATTGTGGGGAGCCTCCGATTTAGTAAACTGTTCTGAGAATAATGTTCCTCACGGTGTAAGATGCTTAGAGAGTCAAACTTTTCTCCCAAGGTTCTGCTGCAGATGTCATATCTGTTGTTACCCAGGGTGGCACCAGGCAAAACTAAGGTACTATTCTTACTGTTAGATACAGAGCCCCTGGGTGCTGTGGACGGTCCTCAGACCACAGGGCACAGAGATGTCTGCTGAGCACACTGACAGGGCCTTCGGCGGCTGGTCATTGGCAAGGATCTCTCCTTTGGCATCTCCTTTGCTTTTGCTATGATTCAGGAAAGTCCGTTAAAAGCAAGGTTTCAAGCCCACAGAACCGGACATGGGGTTCTCTGGATCATTAGATACTGTTAACATCGGCACTTACACAGTATTATTTCACAGAGCTGGTTTCAAGTTCAAGAACTAAAAGGTAGGGTAATGGTGTCAGATAACCTTGGAGGGGATCATTCTCTTGGTAATCTCTCCTTTCTTAAAATAATCCAGACATTGCTGACAGCATGAAATTTGTGACTAACCCTCAGCAGATATGTTTATTTTGCTTTTAAAATAAAATTAAGGAGGCTTAGAATTGGGCATGGAAGGAAATATTAGGAAATTAATGACCTGAAATAATTGAGGGATATTTATTAGAACATCTCTGTTTAAAATGCCTTCTAAAAAAATAAACTCTTTAACCATGAACCCCTTTCTATTCAAACCCTAAAGAGATACAGTTCCTTATTTTCTATTTGTACAAAGTTAGGATCCATCACTGACTTAAACATGAACATAAGATGCCCATTTAGAAGGCCCATGAACAATGGAACCAGTCACAACCAAGTGAAATGAATGTGTGCTGTCACCAGTCCAAAAGGTAGCACTGGCCTTTGGCAGTGAGGTATTTGTGACAGTGTCTGAATATTGGTTAAGTGTTTTGGTTATTGTTTGTATACATTTAAATGCTCTGAAAATTGATAATTTATACACGGTATGAATGATACAGGGGAAAACTCTTGTGCATTTTGCATAGATGGTACATGAATCCCTGCTGTCAGCAGAAGAGTACTCACATGGCACATTCTGCTAACAAGAATTGGATATTTATGCCTCATTAGAAGAGGAAAGTGTAATTTCTCACTTATTATTAATAAAATTATTTTTATGTCTTGTCTCCAGTTTCCATCTGTGTTTACATTTTATTCCTCTGGTCAATGTTGGCAGAAGTGAAAAGGAAATTAGCCTCTCTTTCAGTCAGAGGGGGGGCGAAATGGCTCACTAGGGGTTCCAGCTGAAGCCCCCCCACCCCCGGCTCAGCTCCCCATCCTTTTCCTCCCCTTCTAAATGTCGCAAGGGTTTCACGATAGTCTAGTCTTCTCCAGGAGATAAACATAATCATCAAGATCCTTCTGCTTCTTATCTCTCTTCAGGCTCTAGCCTGAATTGTGTTCTAGTATCTGAGATCTCCATATGCTGTGGGATGGTACAAAACAGAATGTATCGCATTGTTATGGCTAACAGACTCCAAGAGAAATTCTTATTTCTTGATTCAGTCCTCAAATGGTAGAGGCTTATAAAGTAACCTCTTAGAGGTCCTTGGCTATATTGAGGGGATGTAGCCTGTGATTTTTTTTTTTCCCCTAATTTTCACAGACATTTAAGAGATGATTTATCGGGTCCATTTTCTTGTTTGCTTATAATGATTTTTAACTGTATTTTTAGTTGATCCATCAAAAGCCTGAAAAGTGCTTATCTGATCTTCCCATCAGCTAGTTCTGAGAAGCTTTAAATTAGTGGTTTACAATACTGTATCTACAAGATAATGCCTTAGTTATTGTACACCTCTTTCTAGAAGTAAAAATTGCCGACAGAGAATGCTAGGCCTGTCCCATTTCCTTCAGTTTTCAAGACAGCATTCACTTAAGAACAGAGTTTTAAATGTTTTTGGAGAGTAACAAAACCCTTTTGGTTATCCGTCATGGTTTACAGAATGGAATTGTGTAGAGCAGTACTGTCTTAAGGTGAACCGAAGCTGTCCAGACAAAGAGAATAAAGTTGCCTTTGTATATCTTCTTTCGACTTGGTATAATCTGTTAGAAAGCCTTGTTTGTTCCCTGGCCTCAGTTTTCTCATGGAAAAGGGGATTTTTGGAAACATATCTTAAAACCCTTTATTTAGCTGAAGAAGCTATATTAATGAAAAATGTATTATTTAAGCATAACAACAGCTTCTGCATGGTATATACTATTATATTTCTAGATTAAGTTGAAAAAACGTAGCACAAATGCTGGGAGGCCTGTTTTACACTTCTTGACGAACAAAAACCCAGAGATGTATTAACAGCCCACAACAACCCTCCAGAACCCATTTTCAAAGTAGCCTGTGTTAGAATGACACGCACAGTTTCTGCCCTACACGGCAGGAGCTTGAAACTTTTCTCCATACACCATCCTAAAGCGAGTTTTCTGCTCCAGTGTGAAAAATGTGAATATTTACTGAGACACATCATGAGCCTTGAGAACCACTGTTGAGCCGACCAGGAGATGGCAGCTAAGTGGGCAGTGTCAGGAGTGTGCCAGTCCTCCCTGCGAGCAAGAACTAAGGTCCATAAAGCAAACCTCAAGTACAGAAAAGAAAGCAAGAAAAGAAAGTTGTCAAGGAGGGTGAAGGCATTATAACTGGCTCTTGCTGTTCTGTAGTGCCCAGGTGTGTGGACACCCACGGAGCCTTGGAACCAGTTCAAGACTGATCAACCACAAACTAAACAATTAAGTTCCAGGGCTGCCAGACATTCCTGTCTGCAGGTGTGAATGTAAGTGATAGGGTAGATGGTCTTACACAATAACCACGATAGCCATGGGGCCAGAGTCTTTCAGCACAAAAGGTATGTCCAGGAATAAGGTTCAGCACTTTTGGAGATGGCATTAATTTGCAGCCCCTAAAAGTGCTTTCAGCTCCTCCCAGGGAGAAGGTTCTAGGTATAATACACCTTAATTAATAGCACTGATCATGTTCCCTCCTTATTTGCAGAATGCTTTACATTCAAGGTGTTGACTCAAGCAAGGGATCATTTGGCTTCTTTTATTAAATATCAAACGTATAGGAGTTTATATCATTGGAGTTCCTCCTCTGGTTTAGATCCAAAGACATTATTAGCCAGTCTGAATGCTGGCTTCTTAGTAATACTGTTATGAAATAAAAGCTTCTGTTATAGAGGCTTCCTTAAGAGATGAAATAAAGGCCTTTTCTTAATCAGTACATTACTTAAGAGAATACTAATCAAGGAATTCCCTGGAGGGGCAGTAGTTAAGAATCCGCCTGCCAATGCAGGGGACACTGGTTCGAGCCCTGGTCCGGGAAGATCCCACATGCTGTGAAGCAACTAAGCCCATGCGCCACAACTACTGAGCCTGCGCTCTAGAGCCCATGAGCCACAACAACTGAAGCCCGCACACCTAGAGCCTGTGCTCCACAACAAGAGAAGCCACAGCAATGAGAAGCAACTAGAGAAAGCTCGCATGCAGCAATGAAGACCCAACGCAGCCATAAATAAATAAATAAATACATACATACATATTTTTAAAAAAGAGAGAATACTAATCAAATAGATAACTAACGAGAAAAAATGGTAAATGCTTTTAAAACGTCCCTTTTCACCTTAAGAATATATAAAAACCACTCATTTCTGATAACATACACCCCAGACTGGCTGGCATTTTAGGAGTTAATTTCATGTTTGAATACTGAAAAATAAACAAATACAAATATAGTGTGAATATAATTCGAGGGCTTAGCACATTGGATTCCTTGGCTGGGAACCCAGTTGGGATGACATGGAAGAAAAGGATCAAAGCAAATATCCATAAAATAGAATATGAGGTTTTTCAGCCACATCAGGGCTATACCTCTTCAGGACACTTGGTAGACATGTCCATTTCTTCAATGCCACTAAAATAAAAGGATAGTTTTTTTGTTTTTAAGGCTAATAGATTTTTTTCAAAATCCTTTTAATGTCTCTGTAGAGCGGGAAAAACTGATGCAAAGGCAGAGAGCAAACAGGATGACTTAATGGAAATCAGGTAACAAGCCTAAGGAAAGAAGTAGGTTTGGAACCAAAAATAAATTGAACATATAACACCTCTCCATTCTGTTCCCTTTTCTTTCTGTTTTTCATGAGAATCTATATTTATGGAAAAGTCAGTTGATAGCTTATCAGGCCAAAGCTTGTGTTTGCTCAGACTAGCTATAATGAGCAGTAAAAAGAGGTGGGAGTGGCTAACATGCGGGGAGATGGAATCAGGGAAAATGGGTGGACTCAGGGTCATTTTCGAGATCCGAGTTTTGAAAGCCCTTTAATCCCCCCTTGTGGTGTTATGTTCACTGGAAGGGGTTACGATAAGGACCTGTGTAATGGTATGGGGGCTTTCCAGGCAATCTGGACAGTCTTCTGGCTGCAGGAAAGAGCTCCCAGACATCACCGACTTCCAGCCCTATGATCCAGTTGACAGGTGATCTACAGCCTTGCTCCTGGACGTGTGGCCCACCAACCAGCAGCATTAGCATTAGCATCACCTGCGAGCTTATTAGAAACGCAAACGCTCAGGCCTCCCCACCCCCCGCCAGTCTGACTGGTGGTGAGTCTGCATTGTAACAGGGTGACTGTGGTACCCAGTAATGTTTGAGAGGCACTGGGCAAAAGGATTCATGGACATGAGATGTGAGGACACGCAGAATGTGGGGTGCAAAAATGGGGTCGTCATAGAAAAAGGAGACACAAAAAATTTTTAGCTTGCTAGCTAACTACACTGTAGGGATGTGATGATCTTTGTTGGTAGTTTATCTTTGAAGATGTAAAGCAGAGTGTCTCAGGGAAGTCGTTAACTTGGACCTTGACATGCTTGTACCTGTGGAGTCATGAGGGCCCAATATTTGTCTAACAGCCCCAAGGCCACACGGGCAAATAGAACTGAGGTGAGAGCGCTGGGTGATAAGAAGAGTGACACTAATCTCAATGGCCTTTAGGATTATGGCTTTCCTCAGGTCTCAGAGCTTTGGCTCTAGGAAACAAGACTCTGCCCTTGGTTTCTAGGATGCACTTATTACTGAAATGACTTATTTTATTAAAATTTCCTGCTTCCAAAATGCTTTACAGCCCAAGACAACCTTCATCATCATAACAGCTTCCCAGGATAGCTCACACTGTGTTCCCTGATTCTAAGGCAGATGAGGATTTCTGCCATCACCTCCACAATTTTGATGGACAGCAGAACTGGATGGGGCTGTGAAGATGGCAGGATAAAAAGGGCTCCTCTTCAGAGCAGGCTGTCACCACATCTGAATGGCCTCTTCCTACCTACATGGAGAGACTAGATCGACCCTTGTCTCTTACTTTCCCACTCTGGGCCACCATTTTGCAGAGCAATCAAGTGATTAGGTAGTATGTGAATAAGCCTCTTAACAGTTTCCTGTAACGGTGGAGGGTGAGGCTGCAGATAAACCCCAGCCACTTCACCTTTCATGCCAGTCTAAAAGCAATAAGTACCAAGCTAGAGAAATATTGACTAGGAATGGTGATATCACAGTAATTACATGTTGGCCAGTAATTTTTTGTCCTTGTAACATTTTGATGTAATGATCTCAGTCCTGTTTAGCAGGCAGAATTCGTTCTGAGAATCACAGGAGACCTCTCCCAAGACCTCTCCCAAGAAGTACACAAGGAAACTGCAAACTGCATCTGTGTCCCAGATTGTGCCTGACCCCAAGCTCGGGAGGGACGGTTGGGAAGGAGATTCCTCAGTGATCTCAGAAACCAACTCTCATAAGCAAGGGCCACCCCTAGTGACAGAGGTTGGAAGGAGTGCCTTCGGCAGTAATAAACCGGAAGTGTAAGTATGTTGCTGGAGGAAGGACCAGAGTCTATTCCAAGCTTTTCCAGTAGACGAGTTATTTCTCGGAAATAGTAGGGACCAAAGAGAATTGTTTTCTCCTATCTCTACCAAGGCACATTTAATCTGCCTGAGAAATACAGCAGAGAACACTGACTGCCATGTAATTAAAGACTGGCCAAATGTATTTTAAGAGCTGCCCAAAACGTTAAAGAATTTAATGACAAGCAAAGGAGAAGACAGAACCTATGAAGTCTACCACAAACGTGAAAAGGGTTACTTGGGCATGAATCTGACCACACTGGAGACTTGACCAAGAGAGTGGAGGCTTAACCGCATTATCTAACCAAATCTGTGTGCCTTATCGTATTGTCCCATTTACTTCTCTTTTTCTTCTTCCAGCACAAACTCATGTCAGTATGTGGGAGTGGTATCTCTGCTGCCTAATCTGGGTGCAACAGCCCTGCCAAGCCAGGAAACTAGTAGGATTATAAACTTTTGGAGAAGATCAAAAAGTTAGCACATGTTGGCCAGTCTTGACCACTTGGAATTAGAAAATGAAATTTTTGGTCTTATTTAAAAGGTTAACAAGTGTAGAGGTTAAGGGGAAGTTTTGTTTTTAGATTAGTGGGTATTTCTATAGTATTTCTACAATAGAACCTATTAGGGTTCAAGAATAATGAGAATTATTCTAGGAAGAAAAAAGTATGTTCAGCAGAAAGTAGGTCAAGAGCAAAACAAGATTGAGACACATCTGCAGTTGCAAAGAGGATCCCGGAAAAGGTGAGAGTGGAGGGGTTCCACGTGGGAGCGACCCTCTCCTGACCTGGATTATCTGGCTCTCGGGCTCCACGCATGGGAGGGCGCAGGGGGAGAGGGTTTTACTGAACCAAGGGAACTTGTAAGGGCTTTCCAAAAACATTAGTTAGTTATGATATAGAAAGGCAGCACCTTCTAAGGCTTAAAGGAACGCAGGCGTAGCCATAACCAAAAAACCAACCATAACCCGTAGTAGTTGAAAAAAAATGAAATTGACATCATTTTGAAAGAGAAAAGCTAGTATTTTCAGAGCTTAGGGGAGAAAAACCTTCAACTCGATGTTATGCTGCTTGGGCTTTGTGAATATTCAAACAGACTGACACCACAGAATCCCAATGTTACAAATGGAAAATGATGCTATCTCCCCACAGGACAAAAAATATCAGGGAAAAGGTTCAAGTGGTGCTGAAACAGCAGCCTCTGGAATAAAGGAAGTGGTAGTTGCCGGCCTAGAGGAGTAAAGAGATGGAGAAGTGAACCAAGCAATCCCGAACAGAAGAGGCTCTGGCACCCTCACTTCCTTGCTCCTGGGACCATTCAGCCACAGACGCTTTCTGTTTCTCCAAGCGTGACACAGGAACCAGCTTTATGCCGAGTTTAAAATGATGCTAAACCCCACAAGGTTGCCCTGATCTACTAGTATCTACAAATGGTCAGGCTTCACCTTCAAAGAAATCCAAATTCTTTCGGCATCCAGTAGAGTGTGTTATTTGCCTTTGAAAAATTTTTTTTTTTAGTTTCTTTGATACAGTAGGTGTATGGGTGGGTGTTGCTTTTAAATTCCCTGTAGTCTCAAGTAAATGAGAGGGGAGAAAACAAATGTTTCCTTAACCCTGTTAATGAAAGATAAAGAGACAGGGTCCTTTAAAAAAAAAAGGCTGTTAAAATAGTATGTGTGTGTGAAGAGGCTGGGGAGGCATCTCTTGGAAAGAAAGAAAACACTGTAGAGCAACCAAGATGAGATGCTGAGTGTCCTTTAGAAGATACTTTATTTCTCAAAGAACTGTCCAGATTTCTGACTTATATAAACACCAGAATATTGATTAGTTATGGTAGTGGCTTTGGTGCATAGTTCCTAGACCTTTACACTATTTTTGGTTAGCAAAGAACAACTAGAAAGGATATAGGAAATGATGATCTCAAACTCCCTATCCAAAGTCTTTTAAAAAATCCCACACCAATTCCTGTATCTCAAATGAAGACGAAATATAAAGAGACTTAGTTTTTGATGGCTCTCCAGGCTACCCTCCCAGCAGCAGGGACAGAATTTTCAGAAAACATGGGGAAGAAATGCAGTGGGCAAACAGCAGTGCATTTCCCAAGATACAACATGTGTTTCTGTACATGAGAAACTGGATAAAGTAAGCATCTTAAAAAGCTTAAAGCTTCTTCTGCCCTAGATATCCATTCAGGTGTAAGATGTTACCAAGTTCTTCTAACTATTAATTAGCATTTGAACTTACAGTGACAACAATGTGAGCTTGGTACTGACAGAATGAACTTGTGTGTGTGGCCTCGGCATAGGATCACGCACAGTCATTTACCCTTTATTTAGTCGCATCAGTCTAGGGTTGCTACCTTTTAAGAATATTGCTTTCAAATGTCCTTGAATACTAGTTATCATTTAAAAAATAAATAATAAGAATTTTGGTGACTCTACCTCCCCCCCTCCCTCACACACAATTGTCATAATAAGACTTCTGAAAACAAACACAACAGGTTTAGATCAAAGACCTGTGGTATGAATCTGGATTCTTATTTTGAATATTTAACGTGCATTGGACACAGTGATCATCACTAATTAGCATTTCGCGTAGCCAGGCCAGCATGTGATTCAACTGTTTTTGTGTTCACCCTCTGCTGGCACCACCCATCAACGCTGATCCACATGAATGTTATCAAGCATTTGCGGCTTGAGAAAGACATGATCCAGATTTGACTCCTCTATTTTGCCCCAGTTAGAATCAAGTGGGGCACAACAATCTCCACTGTAAACCATTTACATTGTCATCTTCCTATTATCATGCTTGTGAATTTTATTGTCTTGGGAGGGATCGAGAGCTTTTACATCAGTTCAGTGCTGCTAATGGAAAATATTATTTACACAAGACTTTTTCCTGTCTGCATTCAGCCATGCAGAAATATACTGTCATCTAAAAGCCAAAAGATGCTGATCTGAAGGAAAAGTTGTTGGCTGGTATTGGTGCCAGTCAAATGAGAATAAACTGTCAGGGAAGACACAAGTGAAAAATGTTAGCATGGACCAAGTGTGTTTTTCTTGCTCTCTCACTCTTGACATTAGGTATGTAACACGTGCATACACACAACATCAGTCTCTGAAATTTGAGGGATGCTGGATTACAAGCAAACAGGGAATCTTGGGACAAAACTCCAGTGAACCCTCATGCCCCACCTCCTTATCTTGCCATATCATGGTTCTGACAGTGAGAGGTTAGAGTGACCTGTGGCAAAGACGGGGGAGTTCATTTCTGCTCTGTTTCAGGGAATAACAAGGGGCCAGCCTCTTCTAGTAGAAGTGCCTTGAAATAGAGCTATAGCCAGAAATTAAGGGATCTTTGTGAACACCTGAAGCAGGAGTTTATCCAGAGATGGAGGGCACAGGGCAGGAAATGGCTTCCATGTTGCAGTTTGTGGTGACAACAGAGTCCATTTTGGCCTGCATTTACCATAGTAATTTTTCACTTACCTACTTTACAAGTGGTATTTGAACTGATGGTGAATCAAAAGAATGATAATGGATAATTTTCCCTATTAAAAAAAAAAATCTAGATATCTTAGTGTTACAATAACTGCATGCCCTGAGAAGAGTATTTGGATCCTGTCGCATTATCTGAAGAAAATATCAGCCTGAGCATATAAAAAAGATTCATCTTTTACCTAACCAAGAAGTTACAGTAAAAGAAAAGAAGTTTTGTAAAAAATGCACAGTTTAGTACAAGAAAATGAATATGATTAAATTAACTGGTAATGGAAGGAAGATTTACGAAAACAATCAATGAGATCAGAAAATCTTCAAGAACACTCACTCAACAAACTAAAAATTCACCACAGCAATATAATGTGTTCTACAGCTAATGTTAATTTAAGATACATGGGAGAGAACAACTGATGTGACCAATGACCTAAATAATTAAATTTTTATATAAAAATCAAGAGGTTAAGAAATTCCAGGACAGAAGTAAAATAAAAACTAAAATATAAAGTATCTGGACTTCAAAGACCTGTAAATCATTTTTTTAAACATCTTTATTGGAGTATAATTGCTTTACAATGGGGTGTTAGTTTCTGCTTTAGAACAAAGTGAATCAGCTATACATATACATATATCCCCATATCTCTTCCCTCTTGCGTCTCCCTCCCTCCTACCCTCCCTATCCCACCCCTCTAGCTGATCACAAAGCACCGACCTGATCTCCCTGTGCTATGCGGCTGCTTCCCACTAGCTATCGGGTTTTACATTTGGTAGTGTATATATGTCCATGCCACTCTCTCACTGTCCCAGCTTACCCTTCCCCCTCCCCGTGTCCTCAAGTCCATTCTCTAGTAGGTCTGCTTCTTTATTCCCGTCTTGCCCCTAGGTTCTTCATGACCACTTTCTTTTAGATTCCATATATATGCATTAGCATACGGTATTTGTTTTTCTTTTTCTGACTTGCTTCAATCTGTATGAGACTCTAGGTCCATTCACCTCACTACAAATAACTCAATTTCATTTCTTTTTATGGCTGAGTAATATTCCATTGTATATATGTGCCACATCATCTTTATCCATTCATCTGTCGATGGACACTTAGGTTGCTTCCATGTCCTGGCTATTGTAAACAGAGCTGCAATGAACATTGTGCTACATGACTCTTTTTGAATTATGGCTTTCTCAGGGTATATGCCCAGTAGTGGGATTGCTGGGTCGCATGGTAGTTCTATTTTTAGCTTTTTAAGGAACTTCCATACTGTTCTGCATAGTGGCTGTATCAATTTACATTCCCACCAGCAGTGCAAGAGGGTTCCCTTTTCTCCACACCCTCTCCAGCATTTATTGTTTGTAGATTTTTTGATGATGGCCATTCTGACTGGTATGAGGTGATATCTCATTGTAGTTTTGATTTGCATTTCTCTAATGATTAATGATGTTGAGCATTCTTTCATGTGTTTGTTGGCAATCTGTATATCTTCTTTGGAGAAATGTCTGTTTAGGTCTTCTGCTCACTTTTGGATTGGGTTGTTTGCTTTTTTGATATTGAGCTGCATAAGCTGCTTGTAAATTTTGGAGATTAATCCTTTGTCAGTTGCTTCATTTGCAAATATGTTCTCCCATTCTGAGGGTTGTCTTTTCATCTTGTTTATGGTTTCCTTTGCTGTGCAAAAGCTTTGAAGTGTCATGAGGTCCCATTTGTTTATTTTTGTTTTTATTTCCATTTCTCTAGGAGGTGAGTCAAAAAGAATCTTGCTGTGATTTATGTCATAGAGTGTTCTGCCTATGTTTTCCTCTAAGAGTTTGACAGTGTCTGGCCTTACTTTTAGATCTTTAATCCATTTTGAGTTTATTTTTGTGTATGGTGTTAGGGAGTA
Organism: Lipotes vexillifer; assembly: GCF_000442215.2. Lineage (NCBI taxonomy): Eukaryota > Metazoa > Chordata > Mammalia > Artiodactyla > Lipotidae > Lipotes > Lipotes vexillifer. Next base: position 5,941,280 of record NW_006777583.1, on the reverse strand, counting down.
TTCTAATTTCATTCTTGTACATGTAGCTGTCCAGCACCACTTACTGAAGAGGCTGTCTTTTCTCCATTGTATATTCTTGCCTCCTTTATCAAAAATAAGGTGACCATATGTGCATGGGTTTATCTCTGGGCTTTCTATCCTGTTCCATTGATCTATATTTCTGTTTTTGTGCCAGCACCATACTGTCTCGATTACTGTAGCTTTGTAGTACAGTCTGAAGTCAGGGAGCCTGATTCCTCCAGCTCCATTTTTCTTTCTCAAGATTGCTTTGGCTATTCGGGGTCTTTTGTGTTTCCATACAAATTGTGAAACTATTTGTTCTAGTTCTGTGAAAAATGCCAGTGGTAGTTTGACAGGGATTGCACTGAATCTGTAGATTGCTTTGGGTAGTAGAGTCATCTTCACAATGTTGATTCTTCCAATCCAAGAACATAGTATATCTTTCCATCTGTTTGTATCATCTTTAATTTCTTTCACCAGCGTCTTATAGTTTTCTGCATACAGAAGACCTGTAAATCATTTAATCTGAACGCCTACCACTGACGGAAATGGTGTTAACAATTCTAGCGGTGAAAATCAAGTTACTGAAGGAAATCCATCAGTTTTTTTATGTTTATGTGAGATTTGAGGGGAATCAATCAGGCACAAATTAAAGAAAGGCCACACAAGTCAGCGTTAGGGGAATTATGAAGATGTGTTATAGTGAGAGGTACAAGGTTACCATATTTGAATACTGGGAGCCATTTCTTTGAAGTATAACCTAAGAGTATGGTTGGCAGCTCTGTGTACCACCCAGCGCAGCTGCAGAGGCAAGACGGTTCTTACAAGCGCTAAGCGTCAATGATTTGTTTTGTTATCAGATCGCAAAACCAGGAGAATGCTTTTCATAGCATGTCAGATTATGTGCATACTCAACAGTTCACACCTCCTAAGCACCCTTAGAATTAGGAATTTGTGACACTTATTCCGGGAAGAAGACCAAAAACCAACAAGAACTACAAAAGCAACCCAGTATCACCTTCAGCTTTAGGAAGCAGAACTACCACATAATGCTTGCCCAGATCATCACAGCTAAAACCCCATCGCAAAAAGTTGTCTAGTGCTGAGGAAAGAAATGCCATTTGTTCTAACTTCCGTAAGTCGGGGTGTTGGGGTGCGGTACGTAAGGAAAAGATGTAGCCATTTAAAACTGCACTTTATATATAATGAAGAAAAATTTGCCTGGTTGCAGAACATACAACTGAAAATGATATTTTCTTGGTTGTTATGAATGACTTCCATCAAAAAACACTACAAACTCCGAGTTAATATAAGTACATGAAAAAGTTATTAAGTATAGTCTAACATATACACAACAGGTTAAATAAAGGACAAAAATATTACAAAACTGTTGTTGAAAGCAAAAGCACTAACTGAAATTCTATTCCTCTAAACAGAACTATCCAGAGAACTCATGTAAAATGATAGTGTTAAAAGAGCTTTGGAACACATGGAATTTGAAGGACCTGAAAGTCATGCATTATCCCAACAGCCTGGGTGGCTCCACATATGTGAGGCTGACATCTCAGGACAGTAAGTGGCATTGCATCCTGGCCATCCAAGTTCATTACTTTAGGATACCCACCCATCATCAGGGGGAAAAAATGAAAATGCTCAGCAGTAAGTTATTTGAGGAAGGTAAAATATTTTTAAAGAATCAACAAATACCTATTACTAACATTGGGAAATAAACCCTCAAACCATTGAGCCTAAGTAGATTGATAAGAGGAATGATATTCATGTGTGAAGACAGCAGACTGTTATTCCTACAGAGCAACTGACCTAAGTTTTTAAGAGCAGATAAAGCAATTAAACGTACTGCTTGTGTGACCTGCCTGCATTTATTCTCCACATGCTAACTCATATACTCTCGTGGGGGTTTTTTAGTATCTTTTCTGTTATTTTTTCTAAATGTACTAAAATTCCCAAGAAGGTGAAAACATGACTACTATTAATAATAGCAACAATCAAGGGTTTCCCTGGTGGTGCAGTGGTTAAGTATCCACCTGCCAATGCAGGGGACGTGGGTTCGAGCCCTGGTCTGGGAAGATCCCACATGCCGCGGAGCAACTAAATCCACGTGCCACAACTACTGAGCCTGCACTCTAGAGCCCGTGAGCCACAACTACTGAGCCTGCGTGTTGCAACTACTGAAGCACACCTAGAGCCCGTGCTCCGCAACAAGAGAAGCCACTGCAATGAGAAGCCCACACACCGCAACAAATAGTAGCCCCCGCTTGCCGCAACTAGAGCGAGCTCGCGCGCAGCAATGAAGACGCAGCACAGCCAATAAATGAATTAATTTAAAAATAATAATAATAGCAACAATCATAGCAACCAATATTTTTTTAGTGCATGCTATTTGTTCACTTAATCTGAGCAGCAACCCTAAAGGCACCTGTTACTATGATCCCCATTTTTTAGTTAAATTAGTTGAGATTCTGAAGAGTAAAAGCATGTTTCCCTAGATCACACAACTGGAAATGAGCAGTGCTAGGCGTCCGTCCGAGCCCAGACTGGACTGATGGCAAAATCCATGATCTGGTCTCCACTGACTCCTAAACACTGTCTCACATGCAGGGCATATGAAAGTTTCCTTATAAAGTATCTCTGTGTCTTTGGGCAAGTCATTTAACTTCTCCAGAAGCCTATTTTTCTGGAAGAAGGCTTCTTCTCTGCAGCCTGAGATACTGGATTAGATGATTTCTTAGCTCTAACTTCTCTGTGATTCTAGCTTCGATTACCATCCTACATAAGGAATACCTTTATTATGAATACCTGCTATAGTTTCCTATCGATAGATCTTTGAGGGAGTGCGCGCACGCACGCGCGTGTGTTTGTGTGTGTGTGTGACTGTGACTGTTGCCAAAAGATTTTCATCAAAAGCACATGAATCAAAATGCTTACCTTCTAACCGCTGCTAGAAATGCTTCTGACTAGGTAGGTGTTCCAAATACTGGGCTGCTCTTATTATGGACTTGATTCTTAGGAACGCCTATTCTTTTTCACACATGCTAACACATTGTCTATCATGCCTCTCCTAATAGCCCATGAGTCTTGAACTTGGAGCCAGAAAAGTACTGCCTTTGTAAAGCACAAAAGAATACCAGTTGGGGTGATTTTTTGTGTGTTTTTTTGTTTTTTTAATATCACACAAGGGCTGAATAAAAAGCTCTTGCACCATTCAGAGGCTGCTTGCATTGTGCAGCTGTTCCTTGACTGCTGAGAACATCTCGCTGCTGACAATGCAGTACCTGAAGGAAACACTGCTCAGGGAGCTCTCCAGGAGTTGCAGGACCTGGGATTTTTGCCAGTGTCCTCAGAAAGACTGGAGGCCTTTTTCTTGGTCAAACCCCAATAAGCATTTTGCAGTTTGTTATTGGTTGTTGTCTGCCAGCCAGCGTTTGTTTCACAATATTATTGCAACTATGTCTTCCCAACATGCTGACACTTGGGGACTTTTTCTTTTCCTGTTTCGGTCCCACCTCCGTGAAATGTACAGTGAGACTTTGATTGGTCATAGTCCACACCCAGTTAGCAACGCATCACTGTGTGAACTGAGTTCCCAGGGCTCTGGCTCCCTAGGACAATGTCTCTTTCTTCACCAAGCTGATGGTAAATATCTGGTCAGCCTCATCTATTTAAAACCAGCCAAGCAGGGACTCTAGTGCCGGGGAGAGGATTCTTTTGTTTGTTTGTAAGTAAACAATGGGCCCAGCTCTTCCTAACTAAAATTAAATTCCAATCACTCGGGCTTCCCTGGTGGCGCAGTGGTTGAGAGTCCGCCTGCCGATGCAGGGGACGTGGGTTCGTGCCCCGGCCCGGGAAGATCCCACATGCCGCGGAGCAGCTGGGCCCATGAGCCATGGCCGCTGAGCCTGTGCATCCGGAGCCTGTGCTCCGCAACGGAAGAGGCCACAGCAGTGAGAGGCCCACATACCGCAAAAAAAACCAATTCCAATCACTCTTAAAATAATACCAAAAAATGAATCTAATTGCAATAGGGGGGTGGAGGAAGAGGAAGGCAACTTTACTGGTGCTGGCTGCTGCTTCCTCACGCCGCCTAAGGTGAGTTATCTAACTGATGATTCTGGAGAACCCGTCTATGCAGAAGAAATGACTGTGTTCCCTGCAGGTAGACAAGGCTGGGTGAACTAAAAGCCAGATGGACTTTATTTGAAATCAATCTTTATTTGAAATCATTTCCTTTTGGGTATATAGGATTGAGTTATTTAGTACTGGCATTTAATTTTTTAATAGTTTTTTTTTAATGTCTAAAAACTTAAGGGCCATGCAAAATGACTACCACATCTTGCTTTAGAATGATACAGAAGTCCCCTGCTGTCAACAGTCTCAGTATAGGAAAATTTGGTTTGGAGAAAAATCGAGGGAGTGGGTGTAACCTGTTTTACAAAATCGTTTATAGGAGGAGTCTTAAGCAGAAACTCTGCTCCTACAGTTATAACATGACTTGTTTAAAAGCTGAACATTTGCTGAAAGGTGCTGCATATTTCCAACTTCTCCCTCAGCCCAGCATCAGCCCCGCTTTTCAGGGTGTGTGGGCCCCCCTGGACTGCACAGGATGCCAGTGTGCATGGGAATGCTTTATGACTCCAGCTGAGCCCCAGCTGATGGGCTGCTCTCATCATCTCCCTCAGGTTGTCAGCAGCCTTTATTCTTGCAGTTTACATTCCCATCTAATATTAGAAACATCATCGACCCAATTACCTGTGTTTCTGATTGGATACAAAGTCAGAATAACTGTGATATTACCTGGGTCACAGTTTCATCTTGTTCAAAATCCAGGATCACACGCCTATCACAAAATTCCCGCTGCTCACTCACAGCAGCCCCCTTATGCCACGAGCTTTTGCTCATCGCTGCAATTTCTATTTGTCTCCACCCAAATCCTTCCTGTACTCTCCCTCTAGCCGTTGCAAAGCCAACTTTGCATTTGTGCAAACTTGCAGTTCTGCATCCCACTTGCTACCCAGCTTCCCTGTTGCCCAGCCAGGTCAATGACCTTACTGCTTGGTCTAACTTTAGCCTCCCAGGGCAGAGGCTGCCCTCCTCCCTTCCTTCAGGGCACCCTAGTCCCTGCTCTCGACACAATGTCTGTGCTTTTCTTTAGACTCTCTCTCCTTATAGCAGCACGTGTATTTGTATGATGCTGAGTGCTTTTCCCCTCCCGGCTGAGGGGCCTGATTTACGTATAGGTAAAGATGAGTACAGCATTTCAAACGCTAGAAAGCTGAAAATGTGAACTTCGTCAGCTGCTCTTTATTGAGTTATATCTTTGGTGAGACTTCTGTAACCTTCTAGAAAGGTTACAGAAAGTAAAAGTAGAAAGTCTTCATTTGTTCATTCAGTCATTCAGTAACTATGTTCCCAGTGCGGGCTCAGCACTGGGTGTGTAGTGGTGAATATAAAGGACATGATCCAAGGATTCATGAGCTCAAAGTCTAGTGGCCACAAAAGATAACCCGACCAGTGAGCAAGTGAGTACACTGCTCACGACAGCCTGTGGTCAGCAGCGCAAAGGGAAAGAACGGGGTTGCGTGAAAAACAGCGCTGTGGGGCTTCCCTGGTGGCGCAGTGGTTGAGGGTCCGCCTGCCGATGCAGGGGACACGGGTTCGTGCCCCGGTCTGGGAAGATCCCACATGCGGCGGAGCGGCTGGGCCCGTGAGCCGTGGCCGCTGAGCCTGCGCTTCCGGAGCCTGCGCTCTGCAACGGGAGAGGCCGCAACAGTGAGAGGCCCGCGTACCGCAAAAAAAAAAAAAAAAAAAAAAAAGGAAAAGAAAAGAAAAACAGCGCTGTGATGAGGAGGGGGTGTCGGGAACCCACACAGATGGTTTGGGCACGGAAGGTCTCAGAGGAGGTAGTATTTGAACTAAGGGCTGGACGTGGAGGAGGGGCCAGCCAGGGAGGGAGGGGGAAGAGCTCTCCAGGTCGAGAGAACCACAAGTGAAAACAGCTCCAGGCAAGACGGAGCTCTAGAACGTTGGAGGGCCCCGGCGTTGGCTGGCTGGAATGTGGGGACGGGCTCTCAGGAGCTGAGTGTGCAGGGCCGTGGGTTCAGGAAGTCTGTATTTTGTTCCAAGTGCGGTGGAAGCAATGAAGCAGGTTGAGACCCGCTTCATGCTCCATACACAGTCAGCAGAACAGAGGTGGCAGCAGATGTGGAAAGAAGAGAAGGAATTCTAGCTGTATTTAGGAAGAATCAACAAGGCTTGCGGAGATACAGCCACTGGATTCCGGAGCTAGTCCCTGACGGCCTTTGCGAGAGCAGCTCTGGTGGAGTTACAGGCAAGGGGAAACAGATCACTGGGGAGCAGATGGAGGTCGGGAGGTAAATGCGGGCTGGAGCTGCACCAACCCGGGCGAGGCATCTGGCAAGGAAGGTTAAGGCCTTCAAGGGGAGGAAAGATGGAGAGAAAGGTCTGTTTGGAGTAGGAAGGCAGGCGTGTTAATGGCTGTCAGTGGGTCGGGAGAGAGTGAAACTTCCAGAGAAAGGGCCAAAGAGATGGGCAGCCTCCTTGGGGAGGATAGAAAGAATGAATGTGGAATGAGGTGAAGGAGGGGTGAGTCTTGAAGGCAAGTGGAAACCCAAGGGAGGGAAGCCTGGAGGTGTGTGAGGACAAGAAAGAGACAGCCGATGGCCACCTGGCCTTGGTTTTACGCCCCCCGGTAGGAAGTGGGGCCTCCACCTAGACAGGGAAAGATGTTTTGAAGAGGGTAGTAAGGGTCTGCAATCTGAACTCCTCGTCAATCCAGAGTGCGGCTGCTTTCGAGTAAGAGAAAGGACTGGAGAGCAGTTTAGCAGCGTTGCTAAATTTGTTTGCAGCCCTTCCAAACAGCTATGTACAATTTTTCTCCAGCCGTGCTGCCTCACTCCAGAGAAAAGTGTGCTGATGTATTTTGGAAAGATTTTCAATAACAAGAGCTTTCTAAATAACTTTCAGTTTAACCAGGAAATCGTTCAGCCAGAACCCCCCTCCCCCAAGTATTCCAGTTAGTCAAAGTTTTACTGAGACATGTCAGCACTGAAAAATGCAGAAGACAGCTCAGTAGGACCGACTGAAAAGGCGTCAGAAATCCCACATCCGTGCACAGAGCAACAAATGGCCAGTCTCTTTAAAAGCTAGTCATTACCAACCTGCCATCTCCAATGCACAAGAGCACCACAGGTTCAAAAAAGGAAAAAGAAAAGAAGGAAATCCACAGCAGAGAGTTGAAGGACAGTCCGTTCAGAGTACTCCAAGGCACATGCGTTTTATTTAGTTGACAGGGCGTTTTGAAATCTTAACTTCAAAATTAACCAATAGCTTTGCATAGTTATCCCGAGCAGTCAAAGGGATTCAAATGGCCAAAAGGTTACTAAATAGGTACGACATGGGATTTATTTTGAAACAGTCCTGTAAAAATGTGTACAGTGCATACACAGGGCCAAGCTAAGGTGTGCTTGTGAGCTGTTGGCAGAGGGCACGGAGAAACCTGATCCTGCACTTTGTAAATTATAAACTGTTTACACCTGTCATCTGTCTGGGTCTCTGCTAATGACACTTTAACAATTGGGTTATGTGCGACAGGGTGCTAAGAGCCAGTGGTTTCAAAGCAACCGCATCCAAAGGCATTGTGACTGATGTCCACTGGAGTTTGAGGGAAAATAACAAGGCACCGTGATGTGCCGTAGGTGAGGACTTTTACCACCAGGTTGTGGATGCCTTTAGGAGGGTAACTCTGTAAATGTCTCCAGTGGCAAAGGAGGGCCTTTACACAGGTCGACTGGGCCAGGCATGACCCGAGAGACCCAAGTGCCTCTGATACTAGCCTCTGGGTCCCACAGTTCACCAGATGGAAAGGCCAACTGGGAAAGGCAGGATTTATAACATCAAATTAAAGTCATTGAGTTGTGTCCATCTGACCGGATTGTAGGAAGAATGTTTCTTTAAAACTTTGTCCCCACTTTTCTCCACTCTAGACCCTCCCATTTCTAACCCCCAACCTCCAGTACGATGCCCTGCACTTAGAATAATAGGCACGTATTAAATGTTTAGTGAATTTAAGATTTAGGAAATGACTATGATTAGAGGGCAGTATGTATAGTAGTTAAGAATAGGCGTTGGCGTTGGCTTGCCCAGGGTTCAAATCCATGCTCCCCCACTTACTGGTGAGTGACCTTAGGAAGTCTCCTGACCTGTAAAATGGGGATAATAATAGCATCTGTCTGGAGATGTTGTGAGGATTAAATGAGTCATAACACATAAAGAGTGCTGAGCCTGACTCATGGTAAACACAATAAAATGTTATTATTTTGCAAAAATAAATTCCTCTTGGGCAGAGGGAACCCTTCTGAAAATATACCACCTACAATAAAGGTAAACAGGTATTTTTGGTCACTGATTAAGAAAGACTCTATGACTTTTGCATTTTCATTATCCTGTTCTCAAAAATAAAATTCTTGGATTAATATGGGTTTTTTACTCTTCAGAAGTCCAAAGCGTTTAAATAAAATTATATACAATTTTATCTTTTTTAAAAAAATCAGTATGAGTCTTTTTAAAAATAAGTTAAGCTTCTAAAATATTCTTTCCTCTAAAAGACAAAAACTTACCAGATTCTGTTTCTTTTTGGAAATAAATTCACATCTAGATTGCCAAATTTCACTCCTAATACGGTACGGAACAGATGAGTTACAGTTTTTTAATCTCCCAGAACACACAGACTTGTGATGGGGACATGGGAAAGGACATTTATCTTTTCAGCTGCACGAAAATGAAACCCATAATATTTTAGTGAACTAAACGAAAAATACATATTAAAAATTAAGACCATGTGTAACAGGGACTGTTTGTATAGCTACAACACTGGAATCTGTACAATTACCCTATTGGACAGACTATAATGTCCTTTACCAATTACTGGAAGCAATAGTGCCTTTTACATTAGAATGAAAGCAATGAAAACAGTGATTATTTTCAGTCTAAGATATTCAGGATTTACATTTAGCTCAAATAGATGTGCAGCCATATTGAATTACAGCCACCTTGTGAGTAGGAAAACAAAAGCACTCAAAGAAAAGGGGGAAATGCTGATTAAAACTGGTAACTTAATCCCTAGTTTTAGGGCCTACAACAGCTCTCTTGTAGATGTGTCTCAGACTCCAAAATAACGGGTTGAAATATAAAGTATTTCGTTAATCACTATTCACACTAAATAGGTTCTTTACATTCACACTCGCCAGATTTTTTTGGTTTTATTGTCGTTTTGTTCTAATGCCTGAAGTTAATAACCCTTAGAGACGGTCTACATGTCCACCCAGCACAGCAGAGCCTTGGTTTGTTATTATGATGCCAGTTTCACAATCACAATCCATTAGTTAATTTAACATAGAGAAAAACTCATTTGTCTCCTTCAGCGTCCTTCACAGTCAGGGTGACATAGGGTCAGGCATTAACTGGTGGAGGGGGACAGTGAAATTAAAGTCCCCGGGTACCGGCCATTCACAGCGGTGGAATGGATAATTATCAGGCTGGATATAATTAGAGAGCCACAGCAGTCCCCCACGATATACTGGCTATCTGCCTAGCACAAAGGTTTAGATCCTTAATTTGTTGCGGGCCAGAATAACTATGAAGTTGCTGTGTATTTTTGTGCACCATCAATCACAACTTAGGCAACTGCTGCTGTCTGCATTTTGGAAGCCTGGCAGCTGTTAAGCTCCTGCCTAGTTTTCGGACAGAAAGATAGGATGCGGGGCTGTGGAAAGGCTTTTAGTGGCAGAAGGATTACACCTCTGCCAGGGTCCTATCGCAGGCTCATTAGCTGAGTGGATTATTTGAGCCTAGTCAGTTTCAAAGGTATCCTTATATACAGAGTTATCTGTTTCATTAAGTTAATTTACCTGATCTGGCTTCCCTGATAATCGGCTGCTTCTGCAGTATCAGCTCCATACTGTAAAGGCAAATGAGGATGGGAGGATGGGGTGAGGTGAGAGGGGCTGATCATCAGGGTACACGTACTCTCCTTTAACTGGGCATTTCCAGAAATCCACATCACATCCACAAACAAGTGAGAACCATGGCAGGAAGTTTACGAAGGGTTGTTAATTCACTTTTGGTTTCAAAGGATGAAGTTAGAAAATGAGAAAGAGATCATGTGCTATGTTAATCACTCAGGAATAGTATCCAATTGTTAAGAAAGGAAATGAAGAAAGGAAAGGGAAGCGATAAAACAGGCTACGCATTTGTTGATTAGGTGTTTAACCTCTAGTGATCCTGGAGAGTGTAAACTGCTTTACAACTAGATTCACTTAAATGATTTGGCCTAAAGGAAATGATACCTGCAACTTATATCCTGCAAGAAGTTGTTAATTTAAAAAAAAAAAAATCCTCATTTCCCTCCCCCTCCCTTTTTTGGTTCTCTAAGTTGTTCATTTTTAATAAGCTTTTGCTTTGTGGCATTTAGACTTGAGTGTTATTAAGTTAATGACACTTGAGTTGGATTTCAGCCTGTTAGATTAGTGGAGAGCTCTTTAGATGTTAGAATTTAATCTTATCTAAGGTTTTGTGGTCTCAGGGTTGACTTTTAACTGAAGGTTCTTACCGACTTTCACACCATGCAGTTAACAGACCGTCTAAGACTAATCATTAGACTTCATTAGAACCAATTGGTTGACAAGGACGGATGAAACAGTCCACGTTCCTTACCCCTTTCTCCTAGAAGAGCTAAAACATCAGCTCGCAGGAGGAAGATGGAGAAGAATTCCTCCTCCAACCTCATTTGTACTTTCACCTTTTCATGGCCTACTGGGTATAAAAGATCACTTTCTGAAAGTATGTTGGTGAGAAATATTTCCCTCCATATAGAAAAAAGAAAAGCCCCTATATTACCATGCATTGGATCATTAGAAACAGTTTATTTTATTGAGCAAGCCCCAAGTCCATTTGTTTAATTTGGCAATAGTCAGCTCTTGGCCACGTTCAATTTTCTGGATCCAGCATATTGGAAGATCCAACCCCACCCATTTTTAGGGCAGAAATGTTCAACTGCTTAGTTCTGATGACAAAATGTTGAAATCCAAGTATGACTGAAGAATTAACCTCCATCTGAATTGATATTTTGCTGGTAGGAGCTTTATGTAACAATTTAACCTTCATTGTCAGAAGTAGATAAAATAAATATCATCCTTTCACACCCAGGGGAATCTGGGCCAGCTACCTCTTTCTCAGTTCTTATTTCATTGTCCATATAATTGAATAAAATGTCTACTCTAATGTAATATTAAGATCACAGATTTAATAATATAGAACTTGGGGAATGCAAAATTTACTTTTCTCAAGATAACAATTTCTTCCACGTGCTGGGCATTACATGCACTAAAGCTATGCTTTCAGCAGTGTAACTAGGTCAGGGATTTCATAGAATATGGAGGTGTTCGTGTCACGGTGTGAATACCAGCGTCTTACATTTCATGTATATTTCAAGAGCCTGTATTTGCAAATAGAAAGGCCAAGGCTGTGTTAGTCTGCTGCTGTGTGTTACCAAGGCATGTATACATAACAGGGTTTCTGAGGCCAGCTAGACTAAGGCCTTTAAAAAAAGAAGGTCAGGTGCAAATCTACAGTAATTGCTTCATGGCTCCAATCTATTATGAAGTGAACTACGCGAGTAAATCTAAGCCTTTCTGGAAAAACTCAAAATGTGTGGCATTTTCCTTATAGTACATTTGTATTTGTACTTTACTTTGCAGTTCGTTATTGACATATCTGTCTCCCCCATAAATTGTAAATCCTCTGGGGACAGAGATTGTGTATTCGATTATTCATTCGTTGATCCATTTATTTATCCATCAAACCTTTGTTATTTTGTTAGCCCTTGCCAAGTTCACTGTCTAGTGGTGTGGGCAGATCAGTAAACAAATAATGTCAGTTTGTTATGACAGAACTCTTTCATGTGGAAGAAAGAAGAGAGACATTAGTAATTAACTGTCAGTGGAGATCAGGAAAGACCTCAGGAGGAAGTGATATTTGAAGAGTGTCTTAAGGAAAAGGTAGGAATTCCCAAGGCAGGAAAAAGAATGGGATAGAGAAGTTAGCTGAGGTGAGGGGGATGGCAATGAGGAAAACACTGGGGGAAAAAAGAAACCACCCCTAGTGGAGGGAAGAGCAGTGCAAGACAGACACAGGACTGACAGGAGAGAAGAAAAACCAATAATGGGCACAGGCAGGAAAGCCAAGGCACTAGGGCTGGGCACTCACCAAGAAATGCTAGGTGAGAGGATCCCAGAAATGTTCTTAATGCTGCTTCCTTCCAAGTTCTTGTACATTAGCCATCCTTCATTTTTGTACTGGCCACAGTGCCTGAGACAGTACCTTGCTCATCAATATAGACAATAAATGCTCAATGTACTGTCTATTATAAAAGGGCTCCTTCCTTTGAGGTATTTGTAAAGTAGCTGGGGAGAGGGTTATGAGACTAGTAGATAATGACTAACACCAGTGACCATAGGCTATTCCTCCTTTTTATAATGACATGGCCCTGAAAAAAATGCATCAAAAAAAGTACAGCACTCCCTCCTCCAAAGAAGTAATTTAAACTTCCATGACATTTTGGTTAAGTACCAAACTGCAATTACTGTCTTCTCAGAATGGCAGCAATGCATAAGTGAATCAAAATGTGGGCAGCTCCAAGGCAAGACACAGAAGGTTATGTGTGCTTGGGAAGTTTTAGGGAAAGGGGAAAATTGAAACTACAAAGAGGAGGTATTTTTAGGAAACAAGTGATGCATAAGCATAGTATACAAAATTGAAAATGCTGAAACCTGGAGATACTTAGAGTTTCCAAATGCCAGCCCCCGAGCACAAAGGGGATGGAGAAGAAAATGGAAGCATATAGTAAACACCTCTTCAGGGCCCAGAGGCTTTAAGTCCTAACCACAACCGGTTGAAGAGAAAGCATCACTGTCCCACTTTACAAGAACCAGAGGCTTACAGAGATTAAATAGCCAACTCAAGGCCACGTAGCCATTAACAGAAAGAAGGGGCTGGAAACCCACTAGAATATACCTGCGCCTGGCACACAGCAGGTGCTCAATAAATCTTTTCTGAAACAACCCAGACTTCTAAACCTTTGTTTATGGCATGGTCAGGGTCGAGTTAGCCACAGAGAGACAAACTTATACTTTCTCCTGGGATAAAGAATTGCCTTGATAGGCAAGTGGGCACACAATCGGTGGGAATAAATAACAAATTAACAGCAGTAAAAGCGAACAAGATACGGAAGATGAAGAATTAAAGAGATAGTACTGCCTGGGATTTTACCCCAAATATTTTTTCTTGTATTATTATAAAAATGTTGTCCTTGTCACTGAAACAATAGCTAAGACAAAGCATAGAACATCTGACCCCTAAAGAGTATCTTCTGAAAATTAAGTATGTGAGTGTGTGCGTGTACAAGTAATCATACCCACATTCTATTGAGGTTACGAAACTGTGAAAGTAAGTGGATATGCTGAAAGCTGTCTTTAATCTTAGCTGTAGCATTTGCTAGTGGAAACTCTGTAATAACTATTGTGTTTTTGGTGGTGATGATGATTTTTTTCAAAGGTCTGACATGCCCTCTTGATATTTATGTGTTTCTTGTTAGGGAGCCCAAGATGCACAACTCTGAGCCTGTAATGAGGAAAAGAAGACAATACAAATAACATGCAAAGGGGCGTGAACTGGATATCACCAGAGAGACAAATCGCATATTCTCTGCTGCTTTAATTGGAAAACAGTCTTTTCAGAGGGTTACTTTCTCTGCAACTGAGATAATTAAGTCTAGGCTGACACTGGTGACCAGCTCCTGATGATATATAGTCAGTTACTAACAATGTAGCAATTAGTAATCAAAATTTATATTTCCCAGGTTACCAGGGCACTGTTGAAGAGAAAAGCCATTCTGATAAGGCTGCAAGACAGGCTTCCTAAGGCAGTGTTCACATGGCCTCTACTCCATAGCATCTGGGTGGGTTAATTAGATCTGCTTTATTTCAACTCTGTTATAAAAGAGAACATACCTATTGTCTGTGTTTACATTAAAAATACTTTGCAGGCCCCATGCTGGAAAAGAAGTTTCTGCAGGGCTCCCTGTAATTTTTAATGGATTAAATTATATTTTGCTAGTGGTTTGGCATGAGGTTGGTGGGCACAAAATAAACTTGGACATTTTAAAAGCCACTCCACGTGCCTGGCACAAATGCAAGTTTTTTGAATCATGATTAATTATCCCTGGCTGTAGCTGAAGGCATTGGAATGAAAGGGACAACGACTGTAATTTGGATACCATTTGTGTTTACATCAGCGGTTCCCAAACTTGTCTGCTCACTTGAATCACCTGGGGAATCTACTAAAATTTCCAAAGCACACGTCACACCCCCAGGCCAATTCAGTCACAATCTCTGCGTGTGGGACACGGGCATCCTTAACGTTTGAAGCTCTCCAGGTGACTCCAATGTGTAGGCAAGTTTGGAAACCAGTGGTTTATGGCCACAGTATGGTCCATTTCCGCATTTGGCTACAGACAGGGCAGCAGGTACTGGTGGAGTGTGGAAAAGAGAACATGCATGTTCCAATAGGTAGCACTTGCCTCCAGGGTTCGCGTTGGAGTTGAAATTCAAATCAGAAACTACTGTCTCCCACCCCAGTGAGAAACCTAGAGCCCCAAGAAGAGGAGCGTAATGTGACCCACCCAACAGGAGAAGCAACTTCACAGTGGTTGAAATAGGCTCTCGGGAGAAGGGGAACCAAGGAAGGAAGAAACAAGCCTTTGCCCCCATCTCAGCACCTAGCTCAGTGTTTGTTGAGTAAACCTCACTCTCCGGAGAGGGGTGCTGGGATAAGGGTGAAGGACACTTTTCATCCATCATATCCCAGTACAGTGGGTACCTCTCCACTCAGCCCTCATCGCTCTTCTGATGAAGTCTCCTTCTTTCTCTAGTCAGTGACCTCTGTTCTCTGGGAGAAGTCATTCTGGGAGAGACCAAGGTGACCATTCCCGGAAGAGAACACTCATTCCACTTCTAAAAAGTTGGGCATCCTTTGGGCATGCTTCAGAAGCAGCCTTTGGCCTTCCTTTGCCATGGGACATGAATGCCAAGAAAGGGCAATGGTGCCAAAGAACATGGGGGCAGGAGCCTGCCCAGATATGAACATGTAAGTGGAGGAAAAGTAAGTTCCCATACACATCCCTGTACTCTTCCTTATGGAAAATAAAATTTTAAATATGAAGGGTTTTTGCTTTGAGCTCATCTGATTCTTTGTATTTGACTTCATTATGTCCTGCTTTTCTGAGTTGGTTACATTTCTATTTGAAAGCTAATAAATTAGGCAGCCATCCGTATGGCACACAGGCGGGTTTATGGTGTTGTGAAAACTACCAGCCACCATATATATCCATCTGGGTCACAGATGAAGTTACCACTACTGACACTACAATGCCTATAAACGTCCCTCACCCTCATCCTGTATTCCAGAATATGACCACTGGCTGAGCATACTGTGAGGGGACGGGATCCTGGGAAAATCTGTGGGAATTGGCAGGTAGCAGCAGGCCTGCGTTCCGGGTTTGCCTCTGGAGACACAGATTTAAAAAAATAACTTGTTTTGTTCCAAAAATGAAACACATACATAAGAAAAAAATTCAAAAAAACATAAAAGGGTACAGCATAAAAAGTGAGTTTCTCTCCCACATCTGACCTCCAGTCCTTCTTTCTCAGAGACAACCACTATTTGTAGTTGCATATGTAACAGAACTGAAACATTCACAACTCAAAAAAGTCAGTCAGTCCTGACTTGCGTTTCAATTGTCATTTAAAAATCTGCCTCTTTTCAAATCACTACAGAACTCAATGCACTGATATTTAAAAATACTCAAAGCCACTTGGATCAATATCAACAAATATTTAACAAGTGCCTTCAGTGTACAAAATGTTGTCTAAGCAAGCCATTTCTAATGAGAATTTCACACATATATATTTCATATTTTTCTGGTGTATAATCAACAGATCTAACATAATGTCTTTGTTCTACATCCTTTTCTCAGAAACAAAGATCATCTCTTCCTTGCCCCCCACCTCCACCCGCTCATTTATCTTCTCATCCTTTCACAATTCTCTAATTTGAGATCTGTTTTAAGCCCAGACATCTGGGTGGGTGGTACGTTCTGGCCAGAGTACTATCTCGCATACCTTCTCCAGATGGATTGGCTTAAGGGTCTAAAATTCCCCAAAGAAATAAAACTTCTCTGAGTTGCAGAAAAAGAGGAACTGCAGTGTTTTCTGCTTGAAGACACGTATGTGTTGAAGGATGAGAGACGGTCCATGACAGAGCTGACATCCGTACCCACATCTTGTCTTCAACCCCACTCTGTACCCCACTGAAGCATTCTGCGCTGATTGCAGATGAGAGGCCCATAGCCCTCTCCAACTCCAGCCAGCAACATCTGTACATCTTCTCTCCGGCTGGCTGGCCCAGCTGCTCTGGTGTCGGGAGAAAGTTATGAGTCACTGGTAAGGGATTTGAGACAAGAGTGGAGTTAAATCATCTCCTGGGGTCTGTATGTCATTGGCAATTGAGCCTTAGTAACAAGCCAGTGGATGACATGCATCCCCAGAAAGGCCACACACCAGAGCTTAACTCTGTATCCCACACTGCAAGACCTTCTGTAAGCCTTGCAGAGATGGGAAGAGGCAGGGCAGTATGGACACGGTATGCTCCCAACCCAGAAGGCCTCTGATTATTGCCAATAATGCTCATCAGGTTATGACCATCTCTCTCCTTGCATATACTTTTTTGGCTACTGACCTAGAGCCTCTACAAGCTGGTCAAACTGGGATCTTGAATGAATGAGGCCTAGCCAAAGCCCAAGGACTTCCTCTTTGATCCTTTGACTGCAGGTACATTATTTCATCTAAAGAGACTGAGTCACCAGCAGGATTTTGCTGGACCATCTGTGGTTTCCCACTCTAAGCAGTGCTTCCTCAGGACGTGGCGGGAGGGCTCGTCAGAAGATCCAAGAATCGTAGGCAATCAGGCTCTCCACTGGGACCTTAAATGCTGTCTAGTCTAGCCCCACACCCGATGTCTGCCTTCCGTGGACAACATTCCTTCCACCCAAGCCCTCCTCTGGCCTCCCGGCCCCTTACGGGGGCCAGTCCAGGTTTGTGTTACTGGGACTACTAGAAAGGTCCTCCTTATTTTGAGCAGAAATTATCTCCTCATAATTTCTGCCCATTGATCTTAGTTCTACCCTCATAACTGTCTTCCAGGTTTTTCTTCAGATATCTGAAAATACCTATCCTTGCCCCTTGCATCTCCACTTTTCTTCGCTTTTAACACTGATTTGTCAGAAATTGTTCTGATGCTCTTCCTTGGATTAACATTTATTCATTATTCAGTGAGTATTTGCTGGAAGTTCACTGTTCCAGAACGTGGAGATGCAATGATTAACAAGACAGACTTGCCCCTACAAAGCTTATATTCCTAATGGAGTGGAGGGACAGACAAAAACAAATAAGAATATAAATGAAGAAACACCAACCAATTAGGGACAAATCCATCACAGAAATTTAGAATAAAGTGATGAAAGAAAAGGCACTGGGCTCTCTTCAGGGTCAGGGAAGGCCTATTCAAGGATGTGACATTTTAACTGAGTTCTGAAGGACACAAGTGGGCCCACTACATGAAGACCGG
The DNA here is from genome assembly GCF_000442215.2 of Lipotes vexillifer. Lineage (NCBI taxonomy): Eukaryota > Metazoa > Chordata > Mammalia > Artiodactyla > Lipotidae > Lipotes > Lipotes vexillifer. Next base: position 5,923,505 of record NW_006777583.1, on the reverse strand, counting down.
GGTGGGGAAAGATCATTCCGCGAGGAGGGAGGGGCAAGTCCCTAAGGCAGGAATGAGAGCTGTGTGTTGGAGGAAACCCAAGCTGAGAGGCTGGAGCAGAGTGGGCAATGGTGGGATGGAACAAGATAGGGTCAGGGAGGTAGGTGAAGCCCTTTGCACCCAAGATAGAGGGTTTCAACTGTGTTGTAAATGTAGTAAGAAATCACTAGAGAGTTTTATGCAGGGGAGGCCATGACCTGATCTACGGTTTTAAAAGACCATCAGTTGCTGCATGGACAGTAAATGGACGGAGGGCCAAGTGGAAGTAGGGAGATTAGTGAGGAAGCTACTGTGGTAGTCCAGGCAGGAGCTGATGGAGGGTCAGATGATCAGAGGCAGCATGTAGGGAAGAGGAGAGGTTTGACAGGTGTGTGGGTTGTAGAATCGATGCCGGGATGTTCTCTCTCAGTCCTAGGAACCCTCGTATTTCTTTCTTTCTTTTTTTTTTTTGCGGTACGCGGGCCTCTCACCGCTGTGGCCTCTCCCGTTGCGGAGCACAGGCTCCGGACGCGCGGGCTCAGCGGCCGTGGCTCACGGGCCCAGCCGCTCCGCGGCATGTGGGATCTTCCCGGACCGGGGCACGAACCCGTGTCCCCTGCATCGGCAGGCAGACTCTCAACCACTGCGCCACCAGGGAAGCCCTCTCATATTTCTTTACATGCTTTCTATAAACACTTTGTTAGAGCTGCTCCTGTACTACTTCCTATAGCAGTCTGGGGGCTCCTCAAGGGCAGAACCCCAAGACCGACCCATGACCTGGGTCTCCCCCACTGCCCCAGCACAGTGCTTTGCTGGCTCACATCAGACTCTTGAGTGAATGAACAGATGAGTGAATGAGTCAAGGTGAACCATCAACAAAGGCAGTTTCTTATTTTATTTTCAGTGCCTACACACTTGTGAGATATTTTTTCGCGTCTCATGTTCTTACTGGTAACTCCTGAAACATTAAAGAAATTATCCATGACGCACAAAAGGAATGCTCCCTTGGAGTAAAAGTACTTGCAAAACGTGGAAAAATTACTAATAACGACTCTCAACCTTCGAATATACCTTCTGTGTGAGGGAGGAGGAGGCATCCGTTAAGTCCCTCACTTGCAGATGGGGAAGCACTGCCCCAGTGGGGGTTATCTTGCCTTCGTGCCCTGTAGCACCATGCTCCCTCCTCACTGAAGATTCCGGAGACTCAGCCTTGCTTACTCATTTTACTGCTGCTGGAAAGGGCTGATTTTATTTATTTATTTATTTTGCGGTACGCGGGCCTCTCACTGCTGTGGCCTCTCCCGTTGCGGAGCACAGGCTCCGGACGCGCAGGCTCAGCGGTCATGGCTCACGGGCCGAGCCGCTCCGCGGCATGTGGGATCTTCCCGGACCGGGGCACGAACCCGTGTCCCCTGCATCGGCAGGCGGACTCTCAACCACTGCGCCACCAGGGAAGCCCAGGACTGATTATTAAACAGATATTCGAGGAGCACGTCTGCCTATTCTTGCCTAACACTTCAGAATGACTTTTCTGTTTTTACTCTTTGGAGAGGTGAAGGCTCTGTGAACTGCACAGGAAGAATATTGCTATTGGAGTAGAATATAATTCTGCCATAGTCTTTTCGTTATTCAGAATGAAGCGGCGCAATCTCCCCTTCAGGAAGTTCACGTATTATCCCCTCTCCATGTGTTCCACAGCTGCTCAGTCCTTAGAATCCTCACCAGTGAAAGCCTGGGTGACCCAGATGGACCTCTGTGCTTTCCAGTAACCAGGCGATGAGCTTTCAGAGCCATTTATGCACTTCCTGCACCTCCACTTCCTCCCCGGAAAGGTGAGCCTGTGCCTGCAGGGCTCCTGGGGTGACAGCTGCCCAGGCACGCCTGCTGGGCTGGGCACAGGTCACACACTCACTTTCTCTCTGATTTATCGTGTCCCCTTTGTCTAACCCTCAGCACTTTAATTTGGTTTCTGCCTGTCACACTCAAGCTTATTGAATAATTTCACTTTTCCTCCTGATTCTGGACTCTCTCACAGAAATGGTAATTATACTGATCGTCTGCTGTGCTATTAATTACGGGAATGGTGGTTTATTTATTTATTTATTTTTAGATTCGGAGGCTAATTGCTGATGGCCATGTGCTGTCTTCCCTCCAGATAATCTAGACTGCAGCGATTCACCTGGTGTCCGGGTTATCTGCTATTAACCATTTGCCTCCATTTTATCCTAGAGTTAGGACTGATGACCATCGTGCCTGATGCCCAGTACCCCTTTAGTGAGGAAGAAAGGAGGGGGACAGTTCGTAGAAGAGCCCCTCAGACAGGAAGGGAAGAGAGTATGCCTTCCTCCTCAGCCACCCCACCCGCCCAAGGTAATAGCTGTCCTCCCGAAATGTTCTTGAAATTCAAATTCTTCACGGTATTACTTAATCCTTCAACCTACTGGTGTTCTCCATGGAAAGAAAATCACAGGTGACTGAAAATTAAAGGCAGGTACATATAACAAAGCAAAGGGAGGTACATATAACACTGCCAGCCCACAATTCCCTCTGATTATAGCGACTGGAGAAAGCCATTACCAGGGTCATTCCATGGGCGAGAGAGAGTACAGGCTGCAGACCTTATGGACACTCCTTTGGAGAAACCACCACCAACTGCACAAAAAAGCCTGTGAAGTCTATCCATTTAACCCAGAGAGAGGAAGGAGTGCTGAACTGCCTGTAGCTGGCTGTTCGATGGGAGGAAAACCCTCACCCAGGCGAGGGCTGCTGTGGCTGGTGAGGCTGTCACCTTCTGCTACTGCTGGATGTCATAGCTCACTCACGGGAGCCTTGAAGACCCTCTCTACCAAGATCACCTCTGCTTTGTGAGCATCACTCATCTTGTGGAAGCCTGCACCTGTCAGTCCCTTGTATGGTTTCCGAGCCTGGGAGCCTGTCATTATGAGCACAGAATACAGAAAATTAAGGCTAGATGACTCTGTCTGCAGTTCCTAATCTCCGAATTATTCTTGCAAGCAAAGTATAATAGGATATACATTTTTTAAAAAAATGAAATCAGATTACATTTTTTTAATTCTGTGAGAATCTCACAATACACCAAGGGTAACTAGAGAGCTGCTGGGCTTAGCAAAACCAGTGTTGGGGATTCTGCTCTAACGGATCTCCTTTTCCCTCATTTTTTTTTTATCCTTGTTTTCTCATCTCTTCAGGGACAAGTCTCTTTTTCAAAACCTTTGGAACAGATGTGCTTCAGAATTTAAAATTTTTCAGATTTTAAAAAGGTAACATGGGACATATCTCCCAGCGTGGGCAACATCCAGTACTCAAACCCATTAATGTTTTTGCAGTGAAATGTATAAATATTTATCCTAAGAGGGATAAAGTGTCATGCCACTGTAGGTCAAGTTCTGTTGCCCAATGAATAGGAACAAACTCTTGGTTTTCGGGCTGGGGCGTGGGATTGTTGCCGTTTTTGTTTTGAAATTGCAAATGAGGGATTGTACACCTGTATTTCAAACAGCAACTTGCTTGTTTTTCTTTAAACTGAAGGAGAAGTGAGGCATTTTAAAAAACAGCTACTGGGCTTCCCTGGTGGCGCAGTGGTTGAGAGTCTGCCTGCCGATGCAGGGGACACGGGTTCGTGCCCCGGTCCGGGAAGATCCCACATGCCACGGAGCGGCTGGGCCCGTGAGCCACGGCTGCTGAGTCTGCGCGTCCGGAGCCTGTGCTCCGCAATGGGAGAGGCCACAACAGTGAGAAGCCCGCGTACCACAAAAAAAAAAAAAAAAAAAAAAACCCCAGCTACTACCACCAAAATAGTTCACCTGTATGCTGACCACCTTCATCTCAGTGGATGGGGTTCAAATGTTTCTGTGCAGTGACCTTTAAGTCACCTGTGTGCGGAATCAAGTCACCAAGCGGTAGAGATATTTAAACAAACCCATAATTTCCTGGAGCTTACCCTCAATGGCCTTAAGGAAGCATATTTTCAGGATGTTTGGAAATAGCTAGTAATTTCGAGGGTAAAATTTCACACTAAAAACAAATGAACACTTTAGGGAATGGGTAACTAGTAAATGGTGCTCTCTCCACCCCAATTCAAACTGATACTGCTCTAAGTAAATCAAGGGACTAATGAGTCCCTTTTTATGTGTAAAGAACATGAACAAAGCCAATAAAGAAATCATTAATTCCAGAAAGATGTAGTGCTATCTACCAGATGCAGTAATAAACTGAAATAGGTTTAAATGTATGGCTTTGCAGTTTCCCAGCAGTTTACTGGGACACAAAGTAGACTTTTTTTTCCTTTCAATAAATGAAATGAATTTCCTAAAGAATATAAGAAAATTGTGGAAATTCAAGAGACAATACTTCCATCTCATTTCTGTTCTGGGTGTGTCTAGACATACAGAAACATACAGAGAGTCCACTGTGTTTGTAGATCTTCTACTGGTGATAAGTACCAGTCAGCAGTATCATGCTTTGTTATGGAACAGATCCTGAAATGATATTATGTCTCTCTATATATACAATCAGAAGCTTGTAGTCAAATATAAAGTCTATTTTTGGCTTTCAGGGTACTGGGAGAGCATCAGAGGTCACAGAGAAAGACAAGCAATACAGTGAAAGATGGCATGCAGTGAACACCAGAGAAACGGATTCAAAAAGTTGAGCTCAAGGAAATGTTTTTCCCTCCCTGATCTTGAGACCTTTTACCAAAAAACCAGTAAGAATTTGTAGCGTTCTGTCAAAGTTTCCATCATCCATGCTTGGTGACATTGTTATTTGGGACTGTTGTTCAGAAGTCAAAGGAGAGACGTGCAGGTTGTTTTTAATTCTCCCCAAGCCATGTCTGAAGTTGGCTTCCCCTTCAAAACCAGGGAGGGTCAGCCACCTGAGCCTGAGAGCTGTGGCAGGGAGACTGCCGTAGCCACCTGTACCTGAGAGATACGGCTGGGAGATTCTGTTTTCTGTAAACCACACTGACAGCAAACAGAGGAGGAATTACGAGGGGGAGTCATCTTGGCAAAGGGCAGCCATTGCTCTGCTTCGGTTTAAACCAGCTCAGGATTTTGACAAAGGTTCGTGGAAAACTCCAGTCGCTAATATCCCTAGTTTGTTCCCTCAAAAGTTGCTCTGCAATGAGAAGCCTGTGCGCCACAATGAAGAGTAGACCCCGCTCGCCGCAACTAGAGAAAGCCTGTGCACAGCAACGAAGACCCAATCCAGCCAAAAATAAATAAATAAATAAATTTATTTTTAAAAGTTGCTCTGCAAGCATCTTTCTAAGGGCTGGCGAAAAGTGCCTTCAGTTTAGTAGGCGTATTATGTTTGCACTCTTTCATTTTTAATGAAATTACAAATGTATAGAAAGCTAGGGAGAATAATGTGACAAGAACTCAAAGAACAAATACCAATATTCTCAGCTGTTGCCTCGGAGTTCTCCCCACACTACTATTTCTTCTGTCATATTCTTAGAAGAAAAGTCATCAGATACCATCTGTATTCTGAGTTATACTCTTTAAACCAAACTTTGGGTGAAGTGAAAAAACATCCATCCATTACTTCAGACAAATATTTGCAATTCCTTAATCAAAGAGGGAAATGGTCCAGTTTGAAAGTGTCTGTAAGTCCAACCGGCATGGAGTTGTCCGTTTCAATGCCCTGCTCTCCAGACCTGGTCCTTCTACCCGACATGTCCCCCCAGCTGCCTCTCCTCTAACCGCCCCAGTCCTCAGTGAACAATCACGCAACCTGCCAAGGCTTCCTCCAAACAGAGGCCTTCGCTGAGCTTCCCACCTGCGTCCCTCCGCAACACGTTCACCCTCCAGATAGTATTCTCCCCAACAGAATTTTCTTTTGGAAAAATTATTGTTTGTGTGTTCTATTTTTGGTCAATGATCTGGAACTGTCAGGCCCACCTACTAAACAGCAAGGTCCTAGCGGGTAAGGGATCTATTTTTTCCATCTCTGTCTCAGCACCTAGCACAGGAGCCTGGCTCCCAGCAGAAAGCAGGGAATCAGTAAGGGGGAAAGCAAGCGATGGAAGTAATGAACACCAGGCAGCAAGCCAAGGAGAAATGAATGAGTCTTGGCTTCCTTTCTGAAAGCTGCGTAATGTAGGGACAGAGCTCGGTGCTGGAGCCAGGAGTCCTCAGTGGCGGCTCAGCTTGGCCACTTTTGAGCTGCACCACATTTGGCAAATGATCTCACTTCTCAGGGCCTCAGTTTCCTTAACAGCAAAACAAAGCGGGTATTTGTTTCTGTCTCTGGAGCATATGTTTAAGGTCAGCACTATTGTAAAAGTTGAGAAAGATGGAGATGGCAAAAAGCTGGGGTGTGACATGGGTAAACATGCTTGGGACTGTGGCAGCTTTTTGAGATCAAGGTGGTTTTCCACAGGATATTCTGCTCAGATTGCTGAGATCACGCCTATAACTGCAGAGCCCTAATGAGTCATGAGACTGTATCTGAAACATCCAAGCAAAGTGCCTTAAATGCACTGTCTCAAGCATTTGCGGGACAGGGAGAGCGTTGGTAGAAAGAAAGAAGACGATCATAACAAAGAATCACCTGAAAGACAAGACTCGCTTTCTCTTCTCAAATGGTCACAGGTTTACAACCAACCTTTATTTTTCTAAAACAGAAAATTGTTTTCTAAAGAGACTTCTGAATTCACAGCTGTTTTCTCTCTCCTTTGTGACAGCGGTTTCAGATCAAAATGGAGCATCTATCATACACAGTCGATATTTATTATTATACTCCACTGAATGCCATCACCCTTCTCCAAAGCGTGTTGGAGTTAGGTCTGCGGCACTTCCCTTTCCTCTGAAATGGGAGCTTTCATGCCTCTGTTAATGGCTGAGGAGAAGAAAAAGATCAAATGCTTTATTAAAAGGCTAGAGCTGTTTTTCTCATTTGCATAAAACTTATACCTTAATGCAGTGTCACCAAACAGGTGGCCAGGGTGACCCCTGAAGACCGGGTACAGTGGACATTTCAACCAGGATCAACAGGCCCAAGTTGTTCCTAACTCCATCTGGGAGGAGTCCTTCTGTGGCCTGGCCATGCTTGCTGTGGACAGCAACATCCTCGTAGTGCTGCAGCCCTTGAAACAGGGCAGTCCAGGCCAGCGAAGGAAACCTGCTGTTTAAACACTCCTTGACTCCTGAACTGTCCCTCTGGTGCAGGAATAACCAGCAGTCTTCAGCATTCAGCAAGCTGGGTTTTCTGCACCAACATCTGCTCTCCCACCTCTCTCTGGGCAGAGGTTCCCTACTCGGATTTGAGAGGTATCCAAATCTGTTTATCCTCTCAGCTCCTGAAACAGGCAACTTTGATTTTATCCTTCATAACAGACGTTCTCTTTGGTGTATTTATTTTAAAACATCACTCTTGAGGGGGCTGCAAGCAGGCACGTGGTTCCACTTAACCCAGTGGTGTCACGAGATAATCAATTCCTCCTAAAACCGTGGTTGAAAAGCATTTGCATCTTTCTATCACCTTAAGCCTGCAATCGCAGGGCCATAAAGTGGAATGAGCCTTTGCATGCCTACACATTTGCAAGCGACTATGTACTCCTTTTATAGATTTATTATTACTGAAGCCATTAGGGACTTTCAGCCACTCTGTCCACGTAAGCATAGATGCATCAACCTATATCCAACTATGATCTTAAGTGCAGTTTCCATTTATGCCAGCCTCTCTCTCTTCCCAACCTTCCTTCTGTTCCCCTTTCCCTGACATTCTGGGAAGGACATCAACTGTGGCATCACATAGCCCTGGCTTGGCATCCTGGCTTTCTGTTTTTGCTGATGTGCTATAAATATTGACTGGACATGTTACTTAACCTCTGTAAGCCTCAGTTTCCTTGTGTGCACAATGGAGAGGATAAGGGCTGTCTCTCTGGATTGCTGTAATATTTAAATAAAATAGCACGCATGTGTACGTCATACATAGAAGGTGCTCAATAAACTTTCACTTCCACCCCACCCTCTCACCGATGTCCACACTGATATTTTCCTTTGCACTTGTGCAAGTGCTGTGATTCACATTTTTTAAATCACACAACACGAGCTGTGCCATCCTGTGACAGACTCTCCTGCCTCTCCCGCCTCTCCCAGACACCCACCTCCAGAGCTAGGAAGCTTAGGGGCCGGCAAGGAGAAGGAGAAGAGAGCTGCTTCTCCTGCTGCAGAC
>NW_006777583.1:5888557-5915155 GCF_000442215.2 Lipotes vexillifer | reverse complement strand
CTGCTGAAGACATACAACCCCCGCTGCTAATCTGAGAATTTAAGGAATTCCAAGAGAAACTATTAAAAGGCAATGTTTAGTATCTCAACTGAAGAATACACAGACATTTATGGAGGACTACCATTTTTACGTGCAGTATCTCACAACTAATCTTGAGACACTATTTTTCCCCACTCTGAAGATGAGGAAACTGAGGCTCAGAGATCTTCAGCATCTTGCCAGAGGTCCCAGCTAATAAGTGGAGCAGAGGCATTCAAATCCTGTGTTTTTACCTCTGCTCCCGCTGCCTCCCTGTACAATCAGCAATCGTTTGATTTCTCGGAAAAGCTTTTACGCCAGTTTCAAGTCAGATTTTTAAAGATACTCACGTTGTGAAAACAAAGATGATGATGGATGAGGTCAGAAGGCTGGAGCAATAAAAATGAAAACGTATCTTAGCGTAAAACCCCACTAAACTCTGAATATGATTCAGCGGTAATAATGGTGGTTCTCTTTGGCCAGGGAAGAGCTACTTAATGGACTTGAACTTTGTCCTGATGTTGAAACTAGACAGAGTCACAGTTCTTTGCTCCAGCCTGACTAACTTTCTACAACTTGTGTGCTCTGCCTATTGCAGTCCCCCAAGAGCAAAGTTGAAGAGAACCTGTTCCATCCCTCCTGTTTGCCACATGCAGTACCACACAGTGACACACTGATGGCTCCTTGAGTTTCCAAACCACATGCAACTTAGGGGCAACCAGGAAAGGGTATAGAAAAAACCCAGCCCTGTTCTCTTTGGAAACAGCACTGCCCAAGTGCACAGAGCTTGTCCTGCCCCCGCCCTGCCATCATCTCAAGAGTGTGGCGGACAGAACCGCCACCAGAGCCCAACTGCATCTCCCACTGTCTCGAGCTCCAGTACTCCACGCTGCCTCGATGCCTACTCCTCCCGTCCCAGCCCCACACCTCCAGAAGGTGTCCGTGGCCTTGCAGTGTCCAAGCTCGGGGTCACTCCATGTACTATCCTCCTGAATCACCATCTGGTACCTAATCCTTTCTTCACCAGGGCAGAATCGCCTAGAATTGTACAATCTCAGAGCCCAGAGGAGTTTGACAGGCCATTATATTTTATATCCTTTCATTTTACTGGTGAGGAAGCTAGGAGCCAGTGCAGCTATGAGACTGACCCAGGGTCACACCTTCCATCTATTAATGACGGCATGAATTAATGATTATCTTTAAAACTTGCTATTATGTCAATAGAAAATGTGCTTTTTAAAAGAAGCATGGTAGCAAATAATTTTCCCCACAGAAAAAAAGAAGTGCCACTACCATGATTTCGTCTCTATTTCTAGGCCACACTTAGAGTTATCATCAAGAGCACTTTGCATTTGCAAGTTTCCAGATAAATTGTTTTTCTCATCATTACCACTTACTATTGAGATGTTCATCGGACACCAACATTCTGGAAGAATGGTTGCACCAAATCAGATACAAGCTATATCCGTACAGCCAAGTCCAAGTGCAAGTACACTGATGCATTGTCTGCTGCAGCTGGACACACAGAGAGTATGTGGGGCAGCCCAACTGGGTCTTTAAAACAAGCAATGTTCATTCACTTGTGTGTACAGACAATAACTGGGACTTCTATCTACCCCTCATACCCTTGTCGTAGTATAGAAGTCATTGTGTCTGGGACTTCCCCGGTGGCTCAGTGGTTAAGAATCCGCCTGCCAATGCAGGAGAAACAGGTCCGAGCCCTGGTCCGGGAAGATCCCACATGCCGTGGAGAAACTAAGCCCGTGCGCCACAACTACTGAGCCTGCGCTCTAGAGCCCATGAGCCACAACTACTGAAGCCTGCATGCCACAACTACTGAAGCCCGCACACCTAGAACCTGTGCTCCGCAAGAAGGGAAGCCACGGCAATGAGAAGCCCGCGCACTGCAACAATGAGAAGCCCGCGCACTGCAACAAAGAGTAGCCCCCACTCACTGCAACTAGAGAAAGCCTGCGCGCAGCAGCGAAGACCCAACACAGCCAAAAAGAAATGAAAAAAAAAAAAAGAAGAAGTCATTGTGTCAGCAGAGCATAAAGCAAAGGGGATGTCATGAGAACCAGAAATGATTATGAAGTCAGATAATCAGGTCACAAATGGCCACATCTTACTTCTGATTAACCACGTTAATTTCACAAGAGCCACTACTACCGAGAAGCCGTGACAAATCCACCTGGCCAGAGCATGCCTCACACTTCCCCAATACTAGTTCTAATCCTCTGCCCACTACTCCCCAAATCCTGCCCCAGAAAACTGTACTTGGGCTCACAAACTGGTAGGACTTGGCCAAAGGTGACTCACAGAGAAGAAAAAACTACGTTAGGTGCCAACATTTAGAGAAAAAAAAAAAAAATTAGGAGGTTTAACATACAACTCCAGATTTCTGGCTTCTTAAGAAATAAAAATAAAAATCGGAGATCTGGCTTTGCGGGCCAACACTGCATAGGGCCTGCCCTTCAGAGCTGAACAGCAGCTGCCCAGAGTAGAGGGGCTGGCCCTCCCCCAGTGGAGACATGCCCACCCTTGTCTTAGGAAGCCTTTTTTACCCATTAATCTCACCTGCCTGTTCTTAAGGTTTTCCAGTGAATTTTCTGGGGTGGAGAAGAATAGGAATATCACTTTTTAGTGACGGTGTATTTTACGGAGGTCATTTCTCTTCGGGCTAAGAATTATGGGAGGCTGAAACAACTCAGATGGACAATTCAGGCCTAATGAGCTTATTTTTGAAGTAAACGCTTTTGTTTAGAACCCTCATGTTGACAGTCTTCCCATGATCTAATTTTCTGGGTAGCTGATTAAGTCTAAGTCATTTTCAGCCTCTGCAAGCACAGTCACAAAGAGGGAAACCGACAAGTGTCTGCAGATGCCTATAAATGTGCTATATGTGGGTACCACTTTACAAAGTTTCAAGATCGCTTAAACAACCTCGTAGCAGCAGCCCAGCTAGCTCAAGATTTTGAAGGCAGTGGAAAGTTCTTGTTTGTTTTTGTTCTTCTGGGCGAGCGCACGTCTGTGGGCTAGGGTCTTAGCAGGGAGACTCAGCCCCTGTTCAGCAGGATGGAAAATGACAATGTGATTGATTGGGATCTCGCCACAAAGTAATCATTTCAACAGGAAAATATACTGTCTACATATTTACAAGGGTTAGAGCCCAAAGTTGTGTAGGAAGGGAATAATACATCAAAACCTCAGCTGAAGAAAATTATAAAGCGTTCACATGGAATGGCCAAGATTAACTGGGACTGCCAGAACACTTTCACCCACATGATGTACATGTTAACAACCTGATGATACGATGACAGGAAGACACATAAAACAGATATTTTTCCTGGCAAAGAGCCCTTCTGTAAACCTGGAGATATTTAAATAACCCATCTTAGCCATGATCCTGGCTAGGATGCGGATTGAAAAAAAAGCCATTGGATTGCATAACAGATTTCTTATGCATGCATTGCTCTTCCTGCCAGCTTCTGGGTTGAGAATGTTGCATCAATCCATGCAATCTTAAGATGGAAAAAATTAAAACTGGGAGACAGACTAAAATAGCAGGACTTTGTCTCGTTAGCTTTAGGACATCTGTACAAAGATGAATGCAATTATGGGAGGATGCAGACTCCTTTGTCATGTCAAGAAAAATTAATCTTTAAAAGTATACCTATATTCCCAAAGATTTCTAACGGAACGAGAATCAGCCTTTTGAGTCTCCATTATTCTTCCAGGGCATGCTGCAAACTCTCTGAGGTAATAGGCTTCTGTATAGTACTATAATACTGCTCTTGAGCCCTCGGTAAATGTTGCCACTTCCTCTTCCCCGTATACTTTCTGACTGGTGGCTGGTTTATGTTTTACTTTTTTTTTTTTTTTTTTTTTAAATGTTTTACTTGCTCTTGTGATTGATTTCTCGTCTTTAATGTTATACTGAACAGAAGCCACGACAAGCAAAATCAGGGCACCACAGAGCTTCTGCCCTTTGGGTTTAGATTCTCCAGAATAGGAAGAACTAGCAAATGAATGAATGAATAGACAGGTGCTTTTCACCTGTCTGTAAATACATGTTCGTGTCTCTTGGTTATGGACCGCCCTTGTGAACAAGTAATTATTTAAAGTTTAATTTTAATCTACACATCAGAGATGGAGATATGGAATTGCTCAGGCTTTTCTCTCAACCTCTCTCCCTCTTTGATTTTCAAGATAAAGCAAAGTAATTAATGTGCACTTTTCGACTGAAGAAATGATTAAGACCCAGCTGTGTCTGTGAAATTATCAGTTGGGATGCAACACTCGGGACTTGTTAATGCTTTTTTTGGCAATGAAGAAGAGAGACACAGGTATCTCATATTAAGTGTGTTCTAAAAAGCATAAGTTAGCAGTTTGTTTGCCAGATTAACTTTCAAAGACATCTACGTTACTAAGTTTGACTTTATTACACACCAAACTTAAATGATTGATGTACTACTGTGAAAGAGCTTTGTTCAAAACAAGACCTTTGGCAGTCTACTTCAAAGGCTTTACTAAGATAAAAAGATAGCCCCATTTTACATTAATTTCCCTGATAGATCAACACTTATTTGAAATATGCCTGAGAATTATGCAATATGTACTGTCTTATGAGTTTCCTTTCACTGTATCCAGCAGCCCCATATGGGAATGTTTTTACTTCTAAGATTTAGGAGAATTTTTCCTACACATGAAGAGCATCTTTAAGAAAATGCAGATGGGTAAAACAGTATATTGGCATTTTTATTCACTACTGTTTCATTGCAGGGTAGTATCTGACACTAAAATATAGAGATATGATTGTTTAAAAATCAACAATACTATTTCAGGATGTGGTTTCAGATGCTCCCTATAACATTCTCCACAGAGTCTGAAAGGATCCATTTATTTCTTTTTAAACATAGATTCTGTGATTTTATTTAAGTCTAAGGTCACTTCAGAATTACTACAGAATTACATAAATGAGTGAAAATCTCAACTAAGGGGCCAAGCAGGTAATGGAAATCAGTGAACTGGGCCAGTATAGTGGCGACGGGGGTTGGTGAATGGGAGCATGGTGCTTGAAGGGAACTGACATTTAGGTCATTATATCAGATATTTAATTTTTCAATATTGGGCAACTATTTCAAAATTTTGAAAGATCCTGGGCTGCCCAAACAACTCATGTCTGGGGATGGCATGCTGCTATAAACCTGCTGAGAAGAAAAAAGATGTATTTACCTTTAAAAAAAAAAAAAAAAAAAGCTTTCTCAATCATCCACATTTTTTGGAATGCTATTTCGTGACTGTGAAATAGCCACCCACAATGGCCTAACACCGACTCAGGACACAGCAGTTAAGGCTCTGAGTTACTTGTTTGGTCAAGCTTTGCAAAAGGGCCCAGACACATGGGGAAGGAGGCTGCAGTGGGTAATGGACACGGGTTCCTTATGCAAAACACCGTCATCGGTGAATTCACAGTGGAAGAGACAGGAAACAGGAGCCCCTTTCTCTAAAATTTATCTTCAAGCCCATTTCATTTTATGGAGTGGAATAAAGCTGACTTGTAAAAAAAAAAAAAAAAAAAATCCCTTCTTTGCTCTTTGGCAGGGTGAAGTACAGAAATAAAGTCTCCCCGCTGAACTACTATGAGGTCAGAAGCCTTGCTGCTATATTTCACACTGCTACACTTCGCTGGGGCTGCCTTCCCAGAAGATTCTGAGCCAATCAGTATTTCGCATGGCAACTGTAAGTATCCACAATCTCACTCTCACTCTCACTTCCTCCCTCTGTGGGCACTTGAGCCTGCGTCAACAGACAAAACATACAAATTAAACATTTCATAAAACAGGAGACTTGTTAGTCACTTTAACTTGTGTGGCTGGCAGAGGTAGATAATTCAAGTCTAGCCAAAATTGGTGGGATGACTGTTCTGTAACTCCAATAAACGTGGTTGTGAGGATCTGAAACATCCCTCAATACCTCCGATGAAGTCTCAGTTACTACAAGGAGGCTGTGATCATGCCTGGAAACCAGCTGTGGGAGGACATCATCTGGGTGTGGCCAGTACTCCGCATTTTCGTAAGTAACTAGGACAGAGGCATTGTTACAAGATAACAGAAAAGAAGAAGACTGTTTTTGAGTACTTCAGGGACAAAAATTAACTTCTGTTTAGACTTAGAAGTTTCATCATTGCTAGATTTGGATAGAGAGATTCTGAATTCATAGTAGACCTACTTTTACTGCTTATAACTTTCTTTCGATCTCTGCTTCATTGTCAAGCGTAGAAAGCAACATGATGAAAAAGTCAGTTGCCTCTTCAAAAAGAGGAAAGTTCTACCTGTGTGTGGGATGAAACAGACAATTACTTTTTTTTTCCTTCTCTCCAAAAGATAAAATATTTTGTCACAGTAAAAGTGAAAGCATTTTACCCAAATATCTATCTTCACAGTAATAATCCCCAAACACTGAAGGAACCTTAAAAAAGTATTTGACAGTAATACTAGGACACTAAAGAGATCTACCCAGCTTTCTGCTGGACCGTCTAGGTTGTAAAAGGAAATAATTTTATATGAAGGGGAGGTGTCAAGCCTTGACAGCTCTAACTGAGAACAAAAGTCAGGGTGTGACTAAAGACCAAACTGTGTAGTTTGAGACCATCATTCTTGAAGTGGCAGAGTCCACCTAACTTAAGGTACCAAACCTTAATAAGCATTTATTTATGTCCATTTGAGGTAGGTATTCTATCTTCGGTGCCCCTGTACAGAAGAGACCCCGGGCCCAAATGTGCTGCTGAAAATCATGCTTCAGTGGACACTCAAATCTTTGACAGGAGAGAGACATGAATTGTTTTAGCAACCTCCTTGATCAGTGGGTAAATGAAATTTCAGAGCAGTAGAGGAAAAAGCACAAGATAATCCCATACTAAGCTTGATTGTGAGTAAAATATACTGAGGCTCTCTAGTAAGAGTGAGTCATGCTCAGATGCTACAGGGGTTTAAGGTGTAGGGGTCTGAGCATAAACCTGTGAATGGATTACAAGTCATTATTTACACTCCTCTCACCCCCAAAATAACTGCCTTTTAAATGTGACTCATCTTTCTTTTCTCCTTAGTTTCTTTGGAGGATTGCCAGTGCTCTGGAGATTGTAGGTTTAAAGGCAGAGAGATTTTTGAGATGTAGGGATTTCCAAAGGTCAGATATTATTACAAATTGCCCACTCTCAGCTAAAGAGAATTGCAGAAAAGGAGAAATATGCTCACTGACTCTCCAGGTCAGGGAAAATTCCAGATCACCCGACTGGCTACACTCAGTTTGACCCTGTCCTGTCAAAGCCCCCATTTCTGTGAGATCAGCCAATTGCTTAACTCAAGAGCAAACTTCCCACAGTTCCTAGAATGCCAACCAACCTAGCGGGGCTGCCTTCAATAGTAGATTATTCCAACTGGACGCCTGTGGAGACTGTATTTTTCTTCTGGCTCCTGGATGAGGGCTCTTGCCTCCAGACCACATTGCCTTTGTGGTGATTGATGGGAAGGCTGCTTTGAAATAGTTTTGTCCGGAGACAAGATCTTTGGCAGACTGCCCCTCGGGCTTAGCACTCTAAAGATGAAAAGAAAACTGTGGAAGAAAAGAGCACCTTCATGTAAAGGGTTCACTGGCAAGTTTAACCCCCAGAAAGAAGGACAAGTCAGAAAGAGTGACACTTAGAAACCTAAGCCCAGACTTATTAGCATCAGGAAATGAAACTGTAACTTGATTATCCTTAAAGAGGACTCTTCTATCACAGCATTTCCTAAAATAACAGACTGGAAAATGGTGGCACGGTTGGACTTAAATATGGTTTTGTTTTGTGGCTGGCCCCCCTCCTCTCCCTGCCCTGTCAACTCTTGGCTTAATTTCCTTTTCCCTCTCTTGCCCCATCTCCTCTTTTCACAGATACAAAACAGTATCCGGTGTTTGTGGGCCACAAGCCAGGACGGAACACCACACAGAGGCATAGGCTGGACATCCAGATGATCATGATCATGAACAGAACCCTCTACATTGCTGCTAGGTGAGCCACCTTTTCCTCACGTTTGCCTTCAGAGCACCCAAGGGTCCTAATACCTAAATGTCCCCGCTATGCATCATTTTAAAGATCCCCAACAAAGTGTTCTTTAATTTAAAGTCTACTTTAGTTTGTCAAGCAGTCATTCTTTCAAGATTTTCTGTGTCTGTTTAACTTTATTATGTGGATTTGGGTAGAAATAATTGCATATTTTGGAGCTTAGACTCAAATAATCCACTGTTTATCTTGAACATCGTATATATATATACAAATATTTGCTCAAGCACAGAGTAAAGTGCTTCTCTCCTTGATACTTACTAAATTAAGTTGAATGTGTAAACATGTATCAATTTAAGTTCAATGAGTGTGTGGGTGTGTGTATATTAATCTTGTGTTTTTGCAGATAATGTATAGTATATATCATTACTTTAGCAGTAGCCATCCATTTTAGAAGTTTTTGATTTGGATCTAGTTAAGAAAATACTTATCCACTAGGGAAATGTCATTTAAACAGACCATGTCTTAAGGCTGGATGGCATGGTAAGAATACTACCCAGACAGGAATTACATGGATTAGGCTTTTGTTTCACCTCTAATCTTAATTTACCTGGACCACAACTTCTCTGGCTGTGTAAGTGTCCTCTGTTAAATGAGAGACTAGATAGATTATCTTAATGAAGTCCTTTGGGATTCTAAAAATACATGATTTCCCATCTGGGGGTGTGTGTGTAGCTCATTCAAAATATAAAGTATAACCTGGGTCTAGCCTGATGAATCGTTTTACACTGGGAAGGAGAAATAGAGATTATGTTTGTAGTACCTGTTTGGCTGTGAGCACAGGCAACAAACAGGTAAGTAGCAACAGTGCTGGATTCCTTCAAAGCACTTAGATGTTCTGAAAATACAAGCTATACAACATAAAGTAAAAATCCACTGGCTAGATTAAAATATCCTACGAGTACCCTACATTTGGTCACAGGGAACAATGCCAAAGCACTTCCTAAAATTTTTATTTCACAAATACTTATGTAGTACATATTGGTTGTATGTGCTATATAAATTGCAAATACAGTTTTAAGTCCTTTATAAATGTTAATCCATTCAATCCTGGAAAAAACCCTATGAGATGGAACTATTATCATACCCATGTCTTACAGGAGGAAACCATGTACAGAAAGGTAAAATGACTGGGTCAGAACGACAGAGGCAGGATTTGAACTGGAATGGTCTTGCTCTAGAGTCTGGGTCACTACTCCCTGTACTCCGCAGCCTACTAAGCCATAGAAGTGGTACTATTTGTCCTGGCTGATAACCTTCTCATAGCTGTTGCCCAAGAACATGGCCATTGTAGGTGTTCATTAAAAAGCAATCCAATGAGTCCTTAGTAGCCACCTCTCTGGGAGAGTTATCAGCTCCTTCTTAAATTCCAGTTTTAGTTTCCTAAATGTAGCAAGTCTGGAAGATTACATTTGTACCCAATTAGCTAAAGGATGGTCAAAACAAATGATTAAACATTGCATCTGTGAGAAATAGGTTGACTCAAGAATCTTCTATGAATTGTTCACTTTGCAACTGAGTCTTTAGGGGAAAAGAAACATTATAACAGACTGCACTTGTGCCTGATGATTTAGCATGGGTGTGAACTGCAGGTCTCGGTGGGCACCTGAGTTAGGAGCAAGGTGCTATGCAGACTTCAAAGTAACCATTATTACAGCTTGTTAAAACCGAGACCATTTTGTCGTAACTCCCTACCCCAAGAAAAGGAGAAAGAAGAGAAGGGAAAAAAAAAATAAAACGGAAACACATTCACTTTTTTAACACTATAAAACAGACTGTCTTTGGTTAAAGGTCAAATTTGTAACAGCCTAGCATTGACATGTTGGTTTTCACTCTATATGCAGCCACTTCCCTTCAATACACACCCCTGGAGAAGTTCCTAAATTATTTCTGTGGTCGCTGTATTTAGGGTCCCTCCTCTCCCTTTAATTTCAGGTTTCCCAACAGTGCCCCGGCAGCAAGTAACACGATTTAAAGTGAAATCCTTCCCCCACGCTCAAATCATGGCAACACAGTTCAGTGGTACTCACTGGAGGGGGGAAGATGAAGTCCTTGGATTTTAAGTCAGTTTGTGTTCAAATAACTTAATTCAGTGAAAGCAGGGTATGAACCCTGGGATGCACACACTGGTGCTGGGGAATAACCCCTGACCCTGGTCTGTGGTTTAGCATAAAGTGTCGTTCTGTTTGCTGGGCAATGTGATCTCTTGGAGATTGAAAAAGATTGCCACTGTCCAAAAGGAGATTTCATTCACAGAATTTTATGTTTAAAAGGCTCCCCCATTCTTCTAGACAATGTGTGTCAGCAATCAGAAGCCAAGTCCCATCCAGAACCCAGGGACTGAGTGAAGCTTGATGGGAAGAATGTCTTTCAGTTCTGCTTTATTATTATCCATTTTGTAAATTCTTCTTTCTTTGTTGTTTAATCTCTGAACTGCTAATTAACATAAACAGGCCATGCCAAAAGGGGGCAATCTAAGAGCTTTCTGGGGAATTGCCAATATTAATCAGTTGTTAGTTTACAATTCATATGTTCAGCTCTTATGTAAAGTTTTGAGGAGAGACAGGGCCAGGAAAAACCTCAAGTCATCTCAAACCTAAGACCAAAGTAATAGGCAATTCCATTCCAGTAATGAACCTGACCCACAGCACCACCAATAGAGTCAAACAAGCAATAAAGAAATGCCATAAAACTGCCTTGGAATTAAAGGGCAGGCCGATTCTGGCACCCTATTGAAGTCTGAAGAACTTCCCAATTCCGCAATTTCTCTCTCCCTCCCTCCCTCCGCGTGTCTCTCTCTCTCTCTCTCTCTCTCTCTCTCTCTCTCACGGTCCAGGAGCAGGCAAGGGAATTTTGTAGGCCAACTGCCTTGCCCCCTTATATTTTCACAGGAGACAGCCTGTTTTTATTTCTATTTTTCTCTGTTGTACTTTCCCTAAAAGCAGTAGCAAACAGATTTCCAAAGAACTGGGGGGAAAAGAATTGAAGTGACTCCTGACAGCAGATTTCTTTCTTTCTTTCCTTCTCCCCTCTCCGTTTCTTTTAAGTAATGAGGGGGCTTGAAAGTCTGCACTGGAGCCTTGAGGTCTTGCTTTAAAGCTGTGGGTAATTTTCCAGCCCCAGGACTTCCTGCATTTTAGAAAAAGTCAATGTTATTTCAAGGGAAAACGAGCTGTTTTGCTTTCCCTCACTAGCCCCCCATCTCCCCAGTTGAGTGTAGTTCTTTTCTTTCCTTTCTTCTGAATTCCAGACAAAAACGCCCTTGTACTCAGCTCACACAGAAGGGGATGTTAAATATAACCCCACACCTGAGCTGCTGATTCTGTTTCTCCCCTTCCAAGGGGAGAATGGCAGCAAATCATAAAGTCAACCAAGTTCTCAGCAAAACAGGAAGGTAAACAGAAGCAAGAAATGCAAACTTTAGCTCAAGTACATTTTAGACCTTAATTGACCATCATCGTGTGAAAAAAGAGAGTGCCTTCTGGAAACAGTTTTACTTTTATCGTCTTCCATCTTCTCAAATTATCAAAGCTAAGGCTGAAAATATGTTGTCTAAAAAGACATGGAGATGGAGAGGAGCTTTTTGTTAGCTCCCTTGATGAACAACTGTAGCATGTTGAATACCATGTGAAAGGGCATGCGAACCCATCTGTGTTCCAGTTTGGAAGCCCATTCAACTTTCAGACATCTCCCACTAAACTACATATATACAGATGTTATAGTTCTATGATGAGAGAGACGACTGGAAAGTTTTCATAAAAGGTGTCCCTTGTGGCAAGATGCCACATTTTGTCAGAAGATGCTGAATGTGAGCCAGAGGCATCTCTTGGAGGCTGAACCCTCCCCTTTTTCTTGCATATGCATGTTTTGTTTTTAATAACATGGATGTGGGTTTATCTGCCTTGAATGAGATATATACTTGTATTCAGGAGAAAATGAACGATCTTGACTCTTGTGTTTGACGTTGTATTAATATTTCTTTGTTTATAGGGACCATATTTATACTGTTGATATAGACACTTCACACACAGAAGAAATTTATTGTAGCAAAGTAAGTAGTTTTAAAACCTTCTTTCTGAAATGAAGGACCTTAGGATAGTTCTTGAAGGGAATATGTATTTTAAAGGCATTGATTGAGATGACATGGCTTATAATTTGCAACATTCTGTGAAGTCCTAATTTGGGGGTAAGTTAGGGCTTAATACATACTCAGAAATGGTTATGTACGTCATATTTTATTCATCAATGATGTGTGCATGTACACTTTGGAGTTTTAGGTAATTGCTAAATTCTTTTAATAAAATATTGGATGTTTGTCCTGGAAAATATCAGTTTTCATATGTCAACTTTTGTCCTACAAATGTTTCACTGTTATGTTTCCATATCTTGCAATACGAAGTTTGAGTTGACTGTTGTGGTTCAGGAATTTGATAATTATCCATTTCAGACACACATAAAATATAACCTTAAGCTTCCCTTATA
This sequence comes from Lipotes vexillifer, assembly GCF_000442215.2. Taxonomy (NCBI): domain Eukaryota; kingdom Metazoa; phylum Chordata; class Mammalia; order Artiodactyla; family Lipotidae; genus Lipotes; species Lipotes vexillifer. The sequence goes on along the minus strand of NW_006777583.1, from coordinate 5,902,554 downwards.
ACTCCACATGGAGGTATTTTAGTTAATAAAATCCGCCCCAGAAGTAGATGATCCCTTCAGCTCATGAGTTTATGCGAAGGAGTATAACCTGAATTAAATCTTTGCCAACCTAAAGTGAATGTCTCCTTTATGTTTAAGAAAATGACTTCCATATTTTAAGAAAAAGGCCTGCTTCACGCAAACTGATTTATCAAGTGAAAAAGAAGGGCAAGGACATGTATTTTATCAAAATGAGCGTAATTTAGCAAGTTAATGTGGATATTTTATGTGAAATGTCCATCCAGGCTGTTGTTTATTCTTCTTTCCTTTTTCCTTCATCTTCATCTCAAGGAGAAGATCATTTTGTAGTTTAATGAATAGATAGGGGTTCAAAATTAAATGAACATTTCCACCTCTAATCTTTTGCTGTTATGGTGAATTAATCATGGAGAAAGGGTGCGGAAAGCTTTCAATAAATATATGTTCAGCCTCTAGTCTCCCCCAGGGAACTCTTACTTCTAAAATCAAATGCAACAACCTCTGGGTTCTAATGGATTTCTTTCTTGATCGCTGCAGAAACTGACATGGAAATCTAGACAGGCTGATGTAGACACATGCAGAATGAAGGGAAAACATAAGGTAGGCAATTTTCCTTTCTCCTGCAGCTGCCACTTTGGGTTAAGTCCTTGACTGTTATCTCTAGCCGGAGACCGTCATGTGGAATGGGTCACACTAGTCCCTCTTGCCCCAGTAATTGTTTCTTCCATCAATTTACTGAAGGCTTTAATTTGCAAAAATAGTTTGCTTTTAATGTGATAAAACATTACGACAGCTGCTAGGGCTGCGTCATGAACTATTTAGGGGCACCAGGGATTATGGACACCGAGCTGGCTGCCCCGACTCTTGTGAGTGCCCTCTCCGGGAGCCCACGCCTCGCGGTCCAGAGCCCTCAGGGAGTCTGCAGAAGGGCTCAGAAAGGCTGCCGCAGACATACAGAAGTCTGTGCCTTTGGTCATAGAACATAAAAACACACTTCAGCCGGGAACCTTATATATCAAGGGACCCTGGAGCCTCTAGCGTTAGAATTAATGTGATGGGAAGGCTGGTACTTCCAGGCCTGCCTCCTTTTGCGGCATAAACACATACTTCCACTCTATGCCGTGTTCTTATTTACTGTTGAAAAAGCAATTGTTATTCTCATCATCATCTTGTGGTAAACATCAGGACGGGCTCAAACTTTTCACAGGGGAACTCTCCAGCCACCAGCATTTTAACCTTGCTGTTAGCAGATCATGGTACACGGTCAAGGGGTCTCTATACTGAACGGACTGGATACCAAAAAGTTTGAATTATTTTTCAGGATGAGTGTCACAACTTTATTAAAGTTCTTCTAAAGAAAAACGATGATACTTTGTTTGTCTGTGGAACTAATGCCTTCAACCCTTCCTGCAGAAACTATAAGGTAAATGCTATCTTGTCTCTTGGAACCACACAGCCCGGAGGTATTTCATAATTCACTGTGACTGTGCCTGCCGTAACCTAAGAGGGTTAATTCAACACCACCTGGGTTCCTCTCACTTGTTCGACTTAATGTATTGCTCCACATGAGTGATCCTGGGCAGGCTTCTAAGCTTCCTGTTTGTTCAGGATTGATTGATGCGGCTTTAAAGAGCCGACCCAGCTAAGTTCGTTTCTGTAAAACCCTATTCTCTATTGTTCAGAACGCCAACATATGTATCACATAGTGGATTTCCTCTCTGTCCCTTTCTCTTTTTCCCTCCCACCCTACCATCTCCTCTCTGAGCACAAAAACACACTTACATTGTGAACGATTCCTATTTTTAAAGGGATCTCAAAAGCATGTCATTGGAAACTGCAGACTTTCCTCTAGGTAAGATTTTCAAGAACACAGGAAGTTAATTCCATTCAGCACTCAGCTTACTTGACTATGGCCTTACTTAACTTGGCCTTTATGCAAGGGAAAAAAATTAACCCTCGGGCTTCCCTGGTGGCGCAGTGGCTGAGAGTCCGCCTGCCGATGCAGGGGACGCGGGTTCGTGCCCCGGTCCGGGAAGATCCCACATGCCGCGGAGCGGCTAGACCCGTGAGCCATGGCCGCTGAGCCTGCATATCCAGAGCCTGTGCTCTGCAACGGGAGAGGCCACAACAGTGAGAGGCCCGCATGCCGCAAAAAAAAAAAAAATTAACCCTCACAGCATTAATAAATCTACTTAGTTCTGCTGCAGCTGATGGTGGTGTTGCTGAAGGAGCAGAGATGGCAATGATCTGAGGTCTTTCCTTGTCCCTTCTTTCTGCAACAGTCTGTCATTTAGCAAACCCATTTTGAGTTTCTCCCGTGACCAGGCATTGATGTTGTAAAGACAGATGGGAGGCCTCCATCCTTAGGGAAGCCAGACAGGGAGAAGAAAACTGCAATCCCATGGGTTTGCTGCCATGGTGACATAATGCAGAGCATGATGGAAGCATCACAGAAAAGTGCTTATATCAGCCTGAGATGTGGAGTCAGGGAAAGCTTCCAGAAGGAGGTAGACGACTCCTGTCTTCAAGTGTTCCCTCCTGCTGTCCCCACGTATGGAACACGAACACCCCAACCCAGGAGAAACCCAAGCGTCTGTGATTGCCCAGAACCTGACACAGTGTCTCCAAACAGGTGTTCGATTAATTTTTGAGGGGTAAATAGTGAATGAGATAATGCCTAACCTCAGTCTTAGAGAAGAAGCAGAAGTTACCAAATGAAGGGAGAAGGGCATTCCAGGTAGGGGAACAGCATGAACAAAGGCACGGAGTAAGAAACAGTCTACTGAGCTTGAGAAACTTCATTTGGCTCTGAAGTGCTGGACTGTGACGTGACAGTGACAACAAAAAAGAGCCTAGAGAGGGAGGTGGCCTCGGATTAAGGGAGGAGCTGAGATTCAGGAAATACTTAAGTGACAAAAACCGGGAGGATTTGCTAATTAACAAGAAGCACAGGATAAGGAGAGATAGGAGTTAAGAACGGCTGCAAGGCTATCTCCTGGGTGGGTGGACGGATGGGGCGGCCACCAGTTTGGACAGGGAGTAAAGGAAGAGCAGTGAGGTTGAGGGGGGTGGTGAGAACACGGGGGTTCCGTCTTGCATGTTAGCAGTACTCCTGGCACCATGGATGGCAATGCCTACGGGACCTGAATAAAGAGCTCCAACAAGAAGATGGATGGGTCAACCTTGATTTAGGGAGAGACATGGGGGGCATATCTAGATTTGGGTTTCACCAGCATAAAGTGAAACCTTAGGGGTGTGAAGAATGAGCAAAGAAATGTTGGGCTGATATCAGGACCAGAGGGCTCACCAGCCTGGGTTTGACAGTTTTAAAAGACTGCCTTAGCATAGACATCGGAGGGAGGGTCTGTTTTACCCTCATGCTCATCTTTCATCTTATGTTTGGAAACGGGCACCAGCAGGGTCAGGATTAGGGTGAGGCAAGTGAGGCATTTGGCTCAGGAGCAACATGTAAGTAAGGGGGCGGGGCATCAAAAAATTCAGTAATCAAGATAAATGATATTTTCAATGCAGTATTTTTTAAATCTAAATTAATGCAAAAAATGCTGTCATATCCAAATTTTAAATAATGACAGGAGCCGATTCAGGCTGTAATAGAGGCAGCAGTCCAGTCAAACATTCAGCCAGTAACGGTATACTGGAGCACGGACTTTCATTCTACCACGTAATATTCCATCCCTGTTTGTCATTGTTTAGGACTCATTAAGATGAATGCTTCTAACAAATCCTAACAAATTCCCTAGCTGGAAAGCTATCTTTTATGACAAATTACAGGTTTTCTTGGCACTGTGATACCCGGCCTGCAAGTGGTCCAGCTCTTTCTTCCTGCACATGTTCCATTCCCCAGGAGGCTTCACCTCTAAGGGATGCCTTCATCTCTCCCTTGTTCTAGCCACACCTGCTGAAACATGTTCCAGGAGGCTGGGCCTCTCAGAAACCACAGACAGGATACACCTAGCACGGCGAATGGCAGTGAGAACCCTTGGCATTGCTCAGACAAGTGTTTTTAGACTCTCGGGGCATGAGGGACTTTGCTGAGGATATGAGACATAATGTACTCGGCTGCAGGGAGAATGGACAGCCTCTCTCTTAAGTGCTTGTTATCTCCAGATCAGGACCAAAGGGTCAAAGCAAAAACAATGACCAGTCTTCCACTAACCCAACTCTCAGAGCGCAGAAGCATAAAGTTAAACTATCTGAAGCAGGAGAGTGACAAAATTTTGGTCTTTGTTTCTGCACAGGGCCCTGACTTACACAATTTTTTTTTTTTTTTTTTTTTTTTTTCGCAGGCCTCTCACTGTTGTGGCCTCTCCCGTTGCGGAGCACAGGCTGTGGACGTGCAGGCTCAGCGGCCATGGCTCAGGGGCCCAGCCGCTCTGCGGCATGTGGGATCTTCCCGGAACGGGCACGAACTCGTGTCCCCTGCATCGGCAGCGGACTCTCAACCACTGCGCCACCAGGGAAGCCCTGAAGACCTGTTTTTAAGGTGTCTGTATTAATTTGATAATGCAAGTTGGCAAAGAGGAATTATTTAAGATTTACTAGATGGGTGAAATTTATGATTAAGATTCTAAAATACCCCAGATGTGTACGAGCATTTTTTTGCGGTACGCAGCCCTCTCACTGTTGTGGCGTCTCCCGTTGTGGAGCACAGGCTCCGGACACGCAGGCTCAGTGGCCATGGCTCGCCGGCCCAGCCGCTCCGTGGCATGTGGGATCTTCCCGGACCAGGGCACGAACCTGTGTCCCCTGCATTGGCAGACGGACTCTCAACCACTGCGCCACCAGGGAAGCCCTGACTTCCACAATTTTTGTAACAGAAGTAAGCTGAATATATTAGAGAGATTAGAGCCCCAAATAAGATTATCTGGGAAAGTATTCTGAAGGCTGCCCACTATAAATCTACAACTACACTCCATACCTTTTCCGTCCTGTTCTCTAAACCTCTTGAACTTTCGCACAAGTCAGGCTGGTTCTTAGTATAATTATCCGTACCCTACGGTGATTTAATTTACTAGGGGCTACTGTTAAGTCTAAGATCTGATGACTGCTACAAGGATTAGTTCTTACTTTATGGAAGGAGGATTTCACCATGGCATTGTTTTGTCTGTGGACTTTTCCAAGTTCCCAAACCAATACATTAATTCTTCATGGCTTCCTGCCCTTGACTAGCTATAGCTATAGCCACTTTTTTAGAAGTAGGTACATTTTAAAACATATATCCCCACTGTATATTATTGTTTCCCCATTGCCAGGATTACAGCGTGCACTGCTTGGGATAACAGCATTTCCGTTGCATCACTGTGTACCAAGCCTCACTTTGAATACTTGCCACAGACCGCAGAGTCTGTCACAGTTCATCAGACAGCTCTCCTTGGGACAAAATATTAGGAAAAGACTTTCATAAAAATGTGCTAGGGGAAGAGTACATTTGCTTTAAAGGATGTCTAACTTGAACATCTTTTCCCTAAAAATTACATTTTCAACACACTGCTTTATGTGATTCTCAGCTACAGTTTAAACAAATAGGATGGCTTCGATGGGGGAGATTTCAAAGTGCTTGTACATAGAAATGGCCTGTCATATCCCTGAAAAGGTTTCTGTGGGTTGCGGGCAAAGGGCTAGTGTTGGACAACACTAGCGGCTGCTCAGTAAGAACCTCGCTCCTTCCTCCTGGGCAGCAGCTCCAAGCACCTTGATTTAAGGCACCCTGATTTAGTGCTAAAGGCCTTTTCACAGATCCTTCCTCAGCACCACTGCCGTCTTAGGTTTATCTTCTTTCCGTTTTCATATATGTAGTCAAAGCAGGCAACTGCCAGAGGACACACAAAATACCCTAAAACCGTAAAGAAGACTGAACTACAGAGACGGTCAAAACATTGATAATGCAGAGGAGATCTCTCCAGGGACTCTGGGGTGCTGAGATTTAAATTCTAGGACGATCCATGGTGTAAGGAAGAAGCCTGTGTGGTAGGAACCCCCTTAATTATTGGTCTAGGTGGACCAACCACTGACCAGTGTTAGTGGCTGATCATCAGAGGTTCATTTCCTGCTCACATCACAGTCAAATATGGGTCAGTGAGAGAGGCTCTGTTCTATGAGGAGGTTATTCAGAAAGCCAGCTCCATTCTGCTCTTGCATCTTCCATCTCTTAGGATCTTGGAATTCTCCACTGGATCCTCTGTATCTAAGGGAAGAATGTGGAAAGAGAGCAAGAGGGGAGGATCCTGGAAGGTTTTTAGAGGCCAGACCTAGAGGTGATGCAGAGCCTTGCACACACCCCATTGGCCAGAGCTCAGTCATGTGATCATACCTGACCTGCAAGGGACGATGGGAAATGTAGTTTAGTGGGATATGTAGGCAAGGGAAATGAAATTTGGTGAACGGCTAGCGAGGCCCTGCCTCACCTGCAAATGCCTATGGAGCCAGACAGGTAACTCACAGGAGTGAAGCAAGCAGGTTGTCAGGATAATCAGTGGGTGAAGGAGCCCTGGTGCTAAAGACCACATGCCTGTTTGAAGAAAATGGCAGGGGCTGCCATTACTCAACTATCGCCTGCTGCCACTTGGGTAAGAACAGCCTAAACTGACTTTCCAACTTGTTCAAAAGAAGCAAGAAATCCAGGTTTTTATATGCAATCTCCCTGTTTTAAAATAGGGCTCACAGGGGCTTCCCTGGTGGCACAGTGGTTAAGAATCCACCTGCCAATGCAGGGGACACGGGTTCGAGCCCTGGTCCGGGAAGATCCCACATGCCGCGGAGCAACTAAGCCCGTGCGCCACAACTACTCAGCCTATACTCTACTGAGCCCACATACCACAACTACTGAAGCCCGTGTGCCTAGAGCCCACGCTCCGCAACACAAGAAGCCTGCACACCACAACAAAGAGCAGCCTCTGCTCGGCACAACTAGAGAAAGACCGCGCACAGCAACAAAGACCCAACGCAGCAAAAATAAATAAAGTTTTTTTAAAAAGGGCTCACAGGCAGGCCAGTAATAACCCCTAGCCAGTAATAACCTCTAGCTCACAGGAACAAGGCCAGGGTTGGGCATTAGGAGATGGGAGTCAAGCAGCAGCCTGTGGCTGTTGGGAGCCTCTCAGCTTCTGGGCCTTTCTCACCTGCACAGTCTGAGGATGGGACATGTTTCTGAAGTAGGTACTAAGGCTACCTGAGCTCTGCTTGCATCCATGTTTTTGTACCTTTGCTTGACGCCATACTATTCTTATCAGGTAACCCGAGAAAAGAATTCCAGCGTCGTCTCCTAGGATTTAACCCACAAAGGCAGGACTCCTCGGGCACAACAAAACGAAAATTGAAGTCATTCTCTATAGAGTTCATGACTCAACAGATAATTCATGCAGAGTAGAGGAAGGAGGGGAATTAAGTTTTCCTGGTGTCTGCCTCAGAAATTCCTTTTCCAAGGAGAAAATTGCGACTTCTTGAGCATTCCAGAAGGATACTCTTTATTGGAATAAAGGAATCTCTTTATTGTAGTGATTCAGAGTCAAGCAGACATGACTGAATTTCTGACTCTCCTAGCTGTAGAATCTTAGTCAAGTGACTTAATCTCTCTAAACCTCAGCTTCGTCATCGTCATCTGAAACCGAAAGACTTACCTCAGAGGGTATTCGAGGATTATGTGCACCATGCATATGAATTACTTAGCAAATTAAGAGCTTTGTAAATATTAGTTGCTATTACTACTGTTGGTTTCTGTTGTTCTTAATTAAGTCCTATTATTTCATTTAGATGGATACTTTGGAACCTTTTGGGGATGAATTTAGTGGAATGGCCAGATGCCCTTACGATGCCAAACATGCCAACATTGCACTGTTTGCAGGTAAATGACCTGATTTCTTCTCATTGCATTTGCTTTTGTGTGCTCAGCCTGTGGCTGCGCATCTACTCTGGAGGATTTGCAGAGTCACAGTTGTACTTCCATTCTCTAGTGAACAGTGTAATTAACAATGCCTTTTCCATTTGAAATTCATATGGAAACTGTACTTTTGCTTCTTAAGAGAAGTCTTTGCCACACTTACCCGTGCTTCTGTGCCTTCAGAAAGAATAACAACTTTGTACTGAACATGCGACATACTGGTTAGGGCATGTTTGGGCTGAAATACTAGAAAATCCCACCTTGAACCACCAACGTGGATTTAAGGTAGGGTAGACTTTGGGGTTGGTTTGATTCAACAACTCAATAATCTCATCCAGGACACAGGTCCTTTTCATTTCTCTGCTCTGCTTCCTTTCTTTCTCTGAGAGAGACTGGCTGTTCTCAGAGTCATAGGATGGCTGCCGGGGCTCAATTAGGGCTACGTGTCCTCTTGTCTACATACAGAAGGGAGAGGAAAGAGACAAAAGGAAGCTTTTGGAAGCTCGATCAGAGCAGTGAGACCACATACTCATAAGTTACCAGCAAACATCTTCTCAAATATCATTGACCTGATTAGGTTGCATGCCTATCTCTGATAGAAAAATTGTAGTGGCCAAGGGGATGATACTGATTAGCTGAGCTTGCCCAATACTCCCCATCCCTACTCCTTCCTTCCACTGCAAAAGATATAAAACAGCAACAAGTCAGCCATGACTTTCAGATCGGGATTTTTGTGTACGCATGTGTGTGTTTTAATTAGAAATTTATTTAGGAATTCACTGCCAGCTGTGCACCTGGAAGGTGGGTACAGGGAGAAGTGCTGGTATAATAGTGATTGTTATGGCATGTAATGAAGCAGTTGGCTATAGTTTCCATCACAGCAGCTTAAAAACTGGCACACCCTAGCCAGATAAGAGACGTTAGGGCTTTGATTATGGAAAAAGATGAGCTCCTTGAAATTCATCCTCCGTGCCATCCATTTGTGGGCCTGGATCTGCAGTCAAAGATTGAAGAGGTGGCTTGTGCCAGGTTCAGAAGCAAAGGTTTCTCAGGTTCTCCTCCAAAGGCAGAGCACAGTATTGTCGGGAAGCAGCACTGTGAAACACACACAGTCTTGTAAACCTGTTTGCAAGCATGGCCTGGGGCAAGGCCAGTGGTAAGGGTGTTTGAGCGTATTCTTAAGCGCATAACTTCTGCAGCAGCGCTTTTCTGACACTCGGCACCTGCATTAGTCAGTACCACGGAGGATGTGGGCTGCAGTGGAGAACACAAGTTTAACCATTAACTAAAAAGAAGTAACCTGAGGTAGAAAGAGGAGAATGGGCAGAGTGTTTACTAAGGCCACCAAGCTTCCAGAAGCAAGCCATGTGAGACCATACTGTGACTGCCCCTCTGCCCCCTCCAACAGGTGTATTTGAATCCGTGTTCACTGACATGTCTGAAATCTCATAAGAGCTCAGCCCTTATAAACACAGGATATTTGTTGCACCTCAACGGTTGCCATATTACGAAGAGTGCCAAAATAGTACTTGATTTTACAAGTAAAAGTTCTGGTGAGATACCCAGTGTACGGGGGAGCGTTCAACAGCAATAACCACACACGCACACACAGTGCTCCCACTGCCCTCCACACTTCAGGTGTATCTGTATGACCTGGGGCTAGGATTCTATAGGACAAGTTGTGATTTTTGTAGACATATGTTTATCAATAGAAAGGTGTGCTGTCTGCAGTTAAAATCTAACCCAAACAGGCAACACTTACTGATATATGAACGCCAATAGTGTAGATGTGAAGACAGCTCTATCCTGAAACTAAGTAAATGTCAGTTAAGACCAAAAGCAGACATCAAGAACTTTGCTTAGGTATGTTTGGATAAGATTTTTTTTTAAAAAAACCATATGCTTATTCCACAAGTGGAGGAGCTTAAAAGAATACTGTATTGTATATAAACCACTTTTGAAGATGCTTTCAAAGCCACAATTAATGAAGATATGTAATCCATTAAAAATGAGCCAAGGAAGTAATCTTTTATATTAAATATAATTAGTGTTTCCATTTCATCTACATAGATTTTGCTATTCCAGAACAGCCCATTTGATTATTTGTGTAAACAATGCTTGCTAATCCGGGAAAAGAACGCAAAATTGCAAGGATTCACCCTCAGTCATCTTCGCTCTCTTTTGCCTTGAACGTATCCTCAAGCATAAGTCCCAAAGAGCATGAATTCTGAAAGACCAATTTGAACTCAGCACCATCCCTTTCCCCGCCCCCCTTTACTTTGGCTTCTTATATATCAGAATGTTCTCAGTTTGTGACTTTGGAAATACTGAAGCAAATATTTCTTAAATGGAAAGTGAGACTGGCAGGGCTTAGTGGCTCTCGTGACTGAGGTAAAGAGGGGCAGAGACGCGCAGGATACACGTAGCAATTTTAGTCAGCTCTTTTTTGCTTACGAATCCCCTTTCTTCAACTTCCCTCACCTGCTCAGGCCGAGGACGCTGTTACTTCTGCTCGCACTTCAATTTTCTGGTGATAAAATCAGCCTCTATCTTTCCCTGGGCTCCTACCTAACCCAGTTTACCACGGTGTGGTGGCAGTTGCAGCGTCCAAGAGGCCTTGGCCTTGAGATTTCGGTCAAGGTACATCTAATCGAGTGAAGCAAACAACATTTTTCATTTATCCTGTTCCCTGAGCTGCTGCTTAGAAATTGCCGTGCAATTTAAAAAGTGAAAAATGTTTCATCTCTCAGGATCCCAATTTCAAATGGTTAGGAATGTGGGCCAAGTGTTTTCCCAGAGACTCTTGGGCTTTTCCCAGGTGCCCTATCTTATCTGCCTGATACAGGAAAGCCGGGCGGGGGGAGACCTCTATTATTCCCCCATGCCCACTGTCTTGCTGCAACTCCGACCACCTCTTCTCTTTCTCTTCGAAGACGGAAAACTGTACTCTGCTACAGTGACTGACTTCCTTGCCATTGATGCAGTCATCTACCGGAGCCTCGGAGACAGCCCAACCCTGCGGACCGTCAAGCATGATTCAAAATGGTTGAAAGGTGAACAAACAAAAGAAGAAAGTGGGGGAGGTGGGGGAGATACATATCCTGAGGGAGATTCAGAGCCTGGATGGACCAGACTGTAGTTGCATTTTAGTGATGGCTTCTCACAGACAGGAAGGTGGAAATTGCACCTTCTGCCCCCAGTTGATTGATTGACCTCCCCTTTTCACTTCCCATGAGTTTCTGGAGTGTTATCAAAACTACCAATGCCACTATAATAGAACACGTGGCATTTATCTTTCCTGCTTCAAGCTCTCATTTCAGAGTCCCACGTGAAAACAACTAAACACTTCATTCATGGAAGGGAACAGGGGATTGGAGGTGGTGGGGAACAGGAAAAAAGCTGTTCACAACACTGTATGAGTCAAGGGTGACAGAGATGTGTACAAAATCCATTCTGTAATTTGAGCGTTGTACTCTGGAAAATAAAATGACCTAGATATGCAAAACTCATTTATTCTTCATTGTTCACTGCAACTGCTTCTGAAAGATAAAAATCTGTAGGCTTAGGTGCTTTCTGAGATCACCAGCACTTGCATGTGTGAAGTCACTAGAAATGGTTAGTGTTAACCAAATGTCTAATGGCCCTACACTTTTAATTAATAACATGTCTTTGGTTGCAGCTGATTGCAGTTCTTTTAACTCTGTGTGACATGTCCCCAATTAAAGTGCCCATTTGTCCACAGAACCGTATTTTGTGCAAGCGGTAGATTACGGAGACTATATCTACTTCTTCTTTAGGGAAATAGCGGTGGAGTACAGCACCATGGGAAAGGTAAGAGGGGAGGATGTCTCAATTTGGGGCCAGTGTGGTTATCAATGACTTTGAAATAAGAACCATGAATCTAATGACAAGGTCATCGTTTTGAGAAGATCCAGCCAAAGACTGGTGGAAGTGAAACATTTTACCTCCTCAAAGCCCTGTATGCTTTTTCTGAGTAGTAAGAGATTACAGGGAAACCTCTTAAATGTTTATATTGAAAATTTACTAGATAGATGTTGGGTTGATTTCATACTGAGTTTCAAGTACCTTAAGGTGTGGTTTCCAGGTCCACTCATCAGGTTTTTTTGTTTTAAATTGAGTCGCTCCAGAGAGAGAGTGTGAATATTCAATATCTTTTAAGAAAACCAAGGGTCTTGACTGTATTACAAAAAGCAATAGAACACTTAGGGGATGTCTATTTCAGTTATTTTTATCAGAGAGTAGATCAAGATCACTAAGTTAGAGGGCACAATTCAATGCCAGGGTGGCTTGCACAGTTAGAGGAATTCAGAGTATGAGATGCAGAGCCCAGAGGCAGCTAGTGAGGATGGCAGAGATGGTGCATACAAGTGTGCTTTTGTTTGAGGAAATAAAAAGCTAAGCAGTCTGTATGGAAATGAGTTTATGTGGCTGGGAGCTGATCCCCTGAAGGATTTATGGCTCTGTATTAAATGCCACAGCCTTATCTTTCAAAACATGCTGTTCCAATGCTGAGTTTTTCCCTTCTTTTTTTTTTGCTACTGATTTTAGAAACACAGGATTAAATTAAGCACCTTGTTGTTCTGTTTCTGTTTTCTAAGAAAGGCAAATTCTACTAAGATCTCCACGAAAAGTAAGTGCATTTCATTTTCTCCATGTTTTTCCTCTGCAGGTAGTTTTCCCAAGAGTGGCTCAGGTTTGTAAGAATGACATGGGAGGGTCACAAAGAGTCCTGGAGAAACAGTGGACATCTTTCCTTAAAGCTCGCCTGAACTGCTCAGTTCCAGGGGACTCTCATTTTTATTTCAACATCCTCCAGGCAGTTACAGACGTGATTCGTATTAATGGCCGTGATGTTGTCCTGGCAACCTTTTCCACACCTTATAACAGGTAACCATGCCCTGGCTGTGTGGACTTAGTCGGTCCTTCCTGGCTTCCTTTTCCCAAGGGGCTCTTGTCTAACACACAAGATTTGCAACTGATGGAAAAATTGCCATTCACTATTTGTAGCTAAGAAGCACTTAACGTTCAGTTTTCATCAACAAATTAACAGTCATTTATAAGCACTGCTAGAGTAGGATTCTGGAGAAAGTAATTAGATAAATTATAACAATATAGTCTTTTCATATGCCTGGGGTATAAACACTATTCATGTGCTATTCCTCAATCCCTCCAGTAATCTTGAAAAGTGAATACTGCTGCCTTCTTTTTACACTTGAGGAAACAGTTCAATTATACTATCTGGTCCAGGTAGCCAATAGGTGGAAGCAGCAGCTTTGGAACTTAAGAATGTTCCTCCTTTCCCTTCTAGGTCATCTAACATTTTATTTGACTTTTAATATTTCTATGACTAGATCAGTAATTTTTGAAGTAAAAATACTGGAACCTTATTAAAATGCTACACAGTGAAATTTAGGAATTAGATGGGTCCATCTTGCATCCCACCTAAGGGACCCTGGTTATTATCCTGTCAGAGGAACCAGGATTCCAACCACAGCACTACTGTCTGACTCTGGAGGGTTCTACTGAGGATTTACAAGTCATCAAACGTTGCACGGAGAAATACCGTCTCAGCCTGTTCACCCCTATTTTTGTATTTACTTAAGCTAAGACACTGAGCTATTAAATGGCACACTAATAACTGTCCCTGGAACAGTGAAATGTGTAGAGACTAAAGAACAGAAGAAACAGGGACACTATGTTCCCTGCTACTTGGCTCTCCCAAACCTTAGAGTACTAGCACCGTTGTGTGGAAATGATCCTAATTCTGGCCATGGTCATGAAATTGAAATACATGTACTATGTTCTCACTTCCATGTAGAATTTTGTGTGTTCCATATAATCTTCCATAAGGAATGCACTGTTTTGTTTTGGATTATACTTTTTACAAAAACTCTGAAGAACTTGATGAGTGGCTAGATGACAGGATAGCTGCTAGGAAGAAATGCTTAAGAATTGGGTAGAGCCCATCCCTGGTGGCGCAGTTTGAGAGTCCCCCTGCCGATGCAGGGGACACGGGTTCGTGCCCCGGTCCGGGAAGATCCCACGTGCCGCGGAGCGGCTG
>NW_006777583.1:5853703-5887590 GCF_000442215.2 Lipotes vexillifer | reverse complement strand
CAAAAAAAAAAAAAAAAAAAAAAAAAAAAAAAAAAAAGAATTGGGTAGAGCCCAGAACAGAGCTAGCTGAAAGATGAAATAATGTTCCCCAATTATATGGAGGGCAAGAGTCAAGAGTTCCCACTGAAGAGATATGAAAACATAAACCCATATTGCAGCAAGAAGTATTGAGTTAGGTTTAAATAAGCTGCAACCATCTGAAGGAATTTTTAGACTTGAGAATAGAAAAGATAAAAAAATTCAGGCCTTGACTGCTCATACTTTGGAACCGATGTATCTAGTAGTGTTGAAAAAGAATACTATTTTGGAACACAGAATGTAGGTGCCAGTGGAGTTTCAGAGCACACTTCTAATTTTTATGTATGTTTTTTGAGAGGGTGAGTCACTTCATGATTACAATAGAGTAGTAGATTCCTGCGTATTATGTATACTCCCATTTAAAGAATTTTCTTAAAAGGGCCCTAGGAAACATTCAATTAGTGCGTGCTAATGCAGTCTCAGAAACCATATCTGTTTAGTAAAATCAGGAAATGGCAAAGATATGCATACCAGTTTTCATATATAAATTATAGTCCCTCTTGTTTTACTCCCTCTGGTTTCATCCCTCTCCACGGGATCCTCCACACATGCACACTTCATCATGTCAGGTTGTTTCAAATCCCTTAGGTGCTCCTCTTTGCCCTGGGGGATAAAGCCCAGCTTCCACGGCAGAGCATGCAGGCCCCCTCATGATCAGGCACAACAGGCTCCTCCTCCGGTGCACAGGGCTTACTGGAGCTTGCTCATGCCCTGCTCTCTGCCAGGTCTGCCCACCCAACCCACGTCTGTTTGCCCACTGAACCCCCGGGAATGCTCCAAGCCGCGGCTCCAGCTGCCTCCCATGGAACCCTGCACATACCTCTTTTTACCAGGAATATTTGTTATTGTTGTTATTTTTGCTGTTGTTTTCTTACACACTGAACTGTGAGTCACCTGAGAGCAGAATGCCCTTATTTATTGACATTCACTGCTTGAGATTAGGGATTCCATAAATATATGCTGAATGAACAGAAGATGGGAAGAGAGGGAGGGAATAAAGCAGGGAAGGAAAAAGAAAGGATTTACAAATGAGTATAACCTTAGGAAGATTATAAAACCCTAGGGTATCTTTAGTTGTTAGGAAGTGCCTCATAAAATACTTCAATATTTATCCTATTTTTAATATTTAAGGCAAATGGGTACACCTCTTACTTTTAGGAAAGCGAGATGTGGAGAGAGTCTTACAAAATTAAATAATGCTGGGGGTTCTGAAATTTCAAAACAAATGGGGATCATTGTCTTTATAATATATAGACTCAATACTGTGAACACACACACACACACACACACACACACACACACACACCCCACACGCTACATACTTTAAAATTCATCCTGCGCAGTGGTTGAGAGTCCACCTGCCGATGCAGGGGACGCAGGTTCGTGCCCCGGTGCGGGAAGATCCCACGTGCCGCGGAGCGGCTGGGCCCGTGAGCCATGGCCGCTGAGCCTGCGCGTCTGGCCCAGTAAACGCAAAAAAAAAAAAAAAAATTCATCCTGCCACCTAATCCTCTCCCTATTTCTTGCTTTATTAGTAATACTTCATAACTGTGTTATGAAATTAAAGATGGCATAAAATTCTCCTAATCATATATGAAGTGATTTCCGTATCCTTTCAACATCTGCAAAGTCAGGACTAAATCATTCTTTCTCCCTGGATGATGTTCATGCTGCAAAGTGCTTGTGTCTTGCCCTGGATGCTTCTGTGTGCAGTGACCCACTACCTCAAAGCCTGATTAAAACTGTTGGCCAGCCAGTGGCTGAAATTTATTTGATCAAAATCAAGGAACGACCATAGTCAAAAACAAACATGGGTTTAAGCAGTGCACCTAGATGAATGAATAATTCATGTCTGTTCACCACTGATGAAAAAAAAAAAAATCCCAAAATCCTTCTAGGAGTGCCAGGCAAGAATGTCATTATAGGTAGAGATTACTGTCATTATTATTATTTAGCACTTAATAGAGCTTTTTATTTGCAAAGTGTTGGTGCTTTAGAGATTTAAATTGTTTAGTCTTATGCAAATAAACAGGAAGTAAACTTTGCAACGTACAGTGACTAACATAAAATATGGCTGGGTTCCTCACACATACATCCTCACTCCTGAAGTCCTTGGCTTGAGGAACCAAATTCAAAGAAGGAATATGTGAACAGTAGGGGCACTTTTACTTCAAATTTTCACCAGTATTAGAGATGCAGAATGTTGTCCAAACATTTTATCTTTGGTTAAAAGACTGATAATTTCAGGGAATTCATGAAACTTATAAATCACCAGCTCGCCCATTCCTCTTTTATAAACAAAAGTAGTGCCAGACACAAGACATAATGAGATTTTCCTCTATGATTCTGCTGTAAGTAGCCCTTTCTTTAAGGCCACTGATGAAAATTTGAGTCACAGAAACATTCTCCTTATGCGCTAGGATCCCTTAAATTTCTAGTGTTCAGGATGCGAACATTAAATTTCACCTGCCCGTACTAGGAAAGTTACTTTGGAGTATATTTTCCAAACTGCATGCGTGACTGTTGCGTGAATAACACTTTGTGTGAAATGTCCTACTGCAGCATCCCCGGGTCTGCAGTGTGTGCCTATGACATGCATGATGTCGCCATTGTTTTTACTGGGAGATTCAAAGAACAGAAGTCTCCAGATTCCACGTGGACACCAGTTCCTGATGAACGAGTGCCTAAGCCTAGGTATGTGCAAATATTTATACGGCTTTCTTGAATTTCTAGAAATGGTGCCATTTGCTCCCCTGATAATAAGCATCTTATAAACTGCACACTAGTGCCTTCCATGCTGGCCACGCAGATACAAATGCCAACACAACAGAAAGGCCGGTGAGGCCGTTTGCCTTCATTCCCTTAACCGAAACCCCAAATTACCTACAGTTGTATTCAAAACAGTGACTCTCTTGTCTTTTGCTTAGACTCTCTATCTGTGGATTATCCAATGCAATCCTAGGATGACAGGAATCATCTGGTCCAGCGGCCCCAATGGTCTATAGCTGACGAAATTGAGGCCCAGAGAGGTGTAAAGTGAGTTGCGCAAGTTCACATCTCTGGGGAGATGATTTCCACCGCCCCTCCCCGCTTCTCTTCAGTTTTTCAGAGACCCATGTCTTTCAGCCTTAAAAAAATGTAAAGTATAAATGGTGTTCCCTGGAATTTGTGACTAGACTGGATCAGAGCTGATCCCGGACTCTGGGCCAAGGGCAGCAGGTACAATGGACCATTATTAGGATGTCTCTGGTCTGTCAGGTTCTGGTCTGCTTGGGGTCCAGATGCACTGTTGATTCTCCCCTCCCCCAAATGTGCCCCAGAAGTGCTTTCATGAGGAACCTATTGTTGAGAGACAACACAGAGACCTTTTGGTCCTGTGGAATATCTATCAAATCCTCACACTAAACCAGTTAACTCATTCCTCCTAACTGGGACAGGATGAAACTCCCTCCCAGCCCTGTGCCTACCCTGTTTATGTGGCACACACTGCATACCTCCCATCACAGCATTCGAAATCTAAGTTATATAGAAACATCCCTGTGTGTTCGGCTTCCTCCACTTAATTTGTGGAAGGAAACCCAGTGTCTTCTAAACTTTCTTGGTTTCCAACTCTCTCCTCCGACATCCAATCCCCCACACAAAATACCCAGCCCAATTCACTTAATTGAACTAACTTAGATAATATGAAACACTGTACCCATGGGAGAAACCCCTACAATTCATCCATTTTCATCCCCTGAATTAAATGGCATGTGCATTCTCTGTTATTTATGGAGAGCAGACTAGGTGTAAAAAGCATACCCTGGCAACCTCAGATAGATTCTCTAAGTCATTGCCTAGGATTCTTAGCTACCTTCCAGGTAAGCAGGAAGGGGAGTTAAGCTTAAGGGATCAGGTTTCAGGGAGTACTTATGTAATATGCTCCCCTGAGTATCGAAAGATGGTGTCACTCAGCCGTCACCAGGACACATACTTCAAGTGACTTTCTACTGGTGGCAGCATGTTTGCTTTCATCCTTCCACGTGCTGGCCTGTCTCTCTTACAGATACCTGGGCGCTTTCACTGGCTGGGTTAGTGCCATGAAAGCGTGTGCCTGGGGCTAGACCCTGCCAGTGTTGTCAGGGTCCACTTTTCTCACCTGCACCAGTGGGCCAAGCAGGTGTCTGGATAAGACTGGAGCCGGTGTTTCCCTGGTCTGACTTTGCTGAGATGTGCCCTTGACTCCTAAAACCATATAATTTCTTTTAGAAATGGATTTTCAGTGTCATTGTTCAGAAATTTTAGAAATGCCTTTTCAGGCAAGAATTTCAGTGTAAATGGCTTTTCATACCTACCCAAATCAAACAAAAACAATAAAAAACAAAACCCAAATGTTCTCTGACCCCCTAGTAAATGAGAGATGGTTATACTGAGTCTAGCAGGTACGTAAGGCTGGCAGCTTTTTGAACGCCTTCGTTTTCTACATTTCTGAAAATGTCAGCCCAATTGTCTCTTTTTGTGGAGCAAATGCCTGCAGAAATTCTAGCAGTGTTTTTTTTTTGTTTTGTTTTGTTTTTTCCTGTACGCAGGCCTCTCACTGTTGTGGCCTCTCCCGTTGTGGAGCACAGGCTCCAGACGCGCAGGCTCAGCGGCCGTGGCTCACAGGCATGTGGGATCTTCCCGGACCGGGGCACAAACCCATGTCCCCTGCATCAGCAGGCGGACTCTCAACCACTGCGCCACCAGGGAAGCCCTCTAGCCGTGTTTTAAGACAGATAGAGCGGTCCCGGAGACGTGCAAACCAAACCCTCACTTGTTTCAAGCTCCATCACTGTTCATGGGGTGGGTTTGTGCTTCTGGCGGGGAAGCCAAGCTGCTCCCAGCCAAGGCTGAACTGTCCTGGCTCAGGCTTCTCTATGGAGTGAGGAGGTGGCCCTGAGGAAATCTAAGCATATTTTTTGGTGGCATTATGCATTGTTCAGCTTCCTCTTCTCAGCCTACGGTATATTCTCCCTCATGCAATATGCACAGAGAAGGAGTTCATTCAAAGAATTTGCCATAAAGCATGACATAAGCCCCCTCCCTTTGTTTCTTTTTAGGCCAGGTTGCTGCGCTGGCTCATCCTCCTTAGAAAAATATGCAACCTCCAATGAATTTCCTGACGATACCCTGAATTTCATCAAAACGCACCCGCTCATGGATGAGGCCGTGCCCTCCATCATCAACAAGCCATGGTTCCTGAGGACGATGGTCAGGTGGGTGTCAAGCAAACCATGTCCTCACTGGATTCCCCCTGTTCCTTCCCATGCTTACAGAACCTATCATCAGTGGATCACAATTTGAAATGCCACAAACATCTTCTCTTATCCTGGGCATTGATTCAGCTGTGAAGTCCCGGGCACATGGGTGGATGCCACCAAGCCCCATGACCACATTCCCAGTGAACACAGTTCAGATAGTTTCAGGCTCTTTGGACACTTGCCGGCAATTAGAGAAACAAAGATATCTCCTTCTGCGTTAGCCTGTTCATCCCACGTGTGTTAAGAGTAGAGGAGCAGTGATGAGAATCAGTCAATGGATGTAGATACCTGTTTGGTTGGATATGGTTGCAAAACATGCTGCAGATGTCATCCGAGCACTGTCCCTAGATTGTTAGCTGTCATACGGAGCATGGAGTAACGGAGCATTTGCACAAGTATACCAGCAAGAAGGGTTCATACTTTAGCATTTGTTGTCTGGAGTGGTGGCCAACGGAGAAGGGATAGCTGATTAGAAATCTGTGACAGCATTAAATACTCCTCCTTCTCATATTTATTTAGGGCTTATTGCCAAACAGTTCAACAGGCTTTCCCAAGTACCATCCAGTTTTGGCAGTCATCAAACAAAATGTTAATTAACTTTACCACCATTTTTAAACAGTGACTTTATTGAAAGATATTAAAGTAGTGGGTTGGCCAAAAGGTTCATTCAGTTTTTTCCATAAGATGGCTCTAGTAGAACTTAGTTGTCTTTAACTTCATTCAAAGCAATTTTGTTAGATTGTATGTGACAGCTGTCATATCAGTGTGCGTTTTAAAAAAGACTTATGAAAAGCAGTGAATTTTTGTGTAGCCATTTTAATACTGAAGATGAAAGAAAAAAAGCAACATTTTTGGCATATTATGCTGCATTATTTCAAGAAAGGTGAAAACACAACCGAAATGCCAGAAAAGATTTGTGCAGTGTATAGAGAAGGTGCTGTGACTGATCGAACCTGTCAAAAGTGGTTTGCGAAGTTTCGTGCTGGAGATTTCTCACTGGACGATGCTCCACGGTCGGGTAGACCAGTTGATGTTGATAGCTATCAGATCGAGACATTAACTGAGAACAATCAACATTATACCACACAGGAGATAACCAGCATACTCAAAATATCCAAATCAAGCGTTGAAAATCATTTGCCCCAGCTTGGTTATGTTAATCGCTGTGATGTTTGGGTTCCACCTAAATTAAGCAAAAAAAACCTTGACCATATTTCTGCATGCGATTCTCCATTTAAATGTAATGAAAACGGTCCATTTTTGAAACAAATTGTGACGCGTGATGAACAGTAGATACTGTACAATAATGTGGAATGGAAGAGATCGTGGGGCAAGCGAAATGAACCACCACCAACCACACCAAAGGCCGGTCTTCATACAAAGAAGGTGATGTTGCATACATGGTGGGATTGGAAGGGAGTCCTCTATTATGAGCTCCTTCCGGAAAACCAAACAGTTTCAACAATTACTGCTCCCAGTTAGACCAACTGAACACAGCACTTGATGAAAAGCGTCCAGAATTATATGATGCATTAGATAATGCAAGACCGCGTGTTTCTTCAATGACCAGGCAAAAACTGTTATGGTTTGGCCAGGGTTCTGATTCATCCGCTGTATTGACCAGACATTGCACCTTTGGATTTCCATTTATTTGGGTCTTTACAAAGTTCTCTTAATGGAAAAATTTCAATTCCCTGGAAGACTGTAAAAGGCACCTGGAACAGTTCCATGCTCAAAAAAGATTAAAAGTTTTGGAAAGATGGAATTATGAAGTTGCCTGAAATATGGCAGAAGGTAGTGGAACAAAAGGGTGAATATGTTGTTCAGTGAAAATGGAAAATGTGTCTTTTATTTTTACTTAAAAACCGAAGGCAGATTTTGGCCAACCCAATACTATAATGGCTCTTGCCAATAAGATGGAAACCACGGTATGTAACTTGCAGAAGAGTCCATGTTTCCTGGTTCCTGCCATGATGCTTAAGGAGAGCGGAGTGTTGAACAGCTATGGGATTTCAGAGAAGGAGCATGCCCGATAGGACTTATCTAGGCAGGCAATAGGACTAATGCCCTTCACCTTTGGCTTTAGGTGGATCTTGTTTGGCTTGTATATCCATTTGTTTATTAATATTGCCATTAGCACTCTACCTCCCCATCCTTCAGAACTCTCTACCCCTCTGCACACAATCAGAAAGCTTTCCAGTCTGACAATTTGTTGACAAGTCTTGGCACCTCAGAGGAAGAGTATGGAAAAATGGTAGCCGCTGCTTTTCTTTTCAGTGTTCAGTGAAATGTTAGCTGTGATCGCACAGTGGTTAGTACTTTGCATTGCGAAATATTAAATGAATTCACTTATTATTTCTTCCCCTCTTCACAGCAGACGTCAGTCTTTCCTTGTTGTTCATGGAAGGGATAATTGCTGAGTGGTTTCAGATGGTGATGGCTACGTATTTATTATGTAACTTGGCCTCCACACATACATACCTCTTTCCTCCCCTTGGAGCCATACTAATGCTCTACATATGGAAATAAAGGAGCAGAACAGCTTGAGAGCATTATTTATATGCATATATTTTTCTTGAGGTTATTACTAGAAAGCTCTATCCCAATTGTTTGAAGTGGAAAAGGGGACACTTTAATGAAAGACCAACAAAGAGATTAAAAAATGTGATCCTGTCATTTTAGATACCGCCTGACCAAAATTGCGGTGGACACCGCTGCTGGGCCATATCAGAATCACACTGTGGTTTTCCTGGGATCAGAGAAAGGAATCATCTTGAAGTTCTTGGCCAGGATGGGAAACAGTGGTTTCCTAAATGACAGCCTTTTCCTGGAGGAGATGAGCGTCTACAACCCTGAAAAGTGCGTAGAATGTTTGGTTCTTTCCTAGTAACTATCTGTTACTTTATTATCTTTTCCATTCAGAGAAATCATGGCAGACTTAGATTTTATGCACTTAGGTGACTTTTAGTATTATTGGTAAAAATCTTTTCATACATTAAAAGCATTATTTTCTCCTTGCTAATAATGTGAGTGTTTATATAAACACATACACTGTGTGTTTATGTGTATGTGTATGGGTGCACACATAAGGTTCTGTTTCCCGTTCAGTTGGATCAGATTAAGAGATCTGACCTTGTGCGCTGGGAGGTGGGGTGTAAGGGTGGTGGCAGGAAAGAGAGAACTGACCCAAGAGAGACTATGAATGATATTATCCTGCCTTATAAAATTAGGTGCAGCTATGATGGAGTAGAAGACAAGAGGATTATGGGCATGCAACTGGACAAAGCAAGCAGCTCTCTGTATGTTGCATTTTCCACTTGTGTGATAAAGGTTCCCCTTGGCCGGTGTGAACGACATGGGAAGTGCAAAAAGTATGTATTTGCCTCATTGATCATTAGAAAGTCCACAGTGCTTAGAAAAGAGTCCTAGGTAGCTCACAGTCATCCTCTTCCTACAGAACCTGTATCGCTTCCAGAGACCCCTACTGTGGGTGGGTAAAGGAAGGAGGTGCCTGTGCCCATCTGTCACCTGGCAGTAGGTAAGGAGCCCAAAGTGTGGGAGAGTATAAAGCGGCCTAGACATACAATTAATTGCGCTCACACACACCACCGCCACTCAGCCTTCTGTGCACAAACCTCATCAATACGACTGCCGGCCGTTCTCCCTCCTTTTCCCATTTCATAGAACAACCCAACATCACGTGGCAGATTTCCAATTGATTAATCATCCATCCTCAGACTAATTAAAAACAGAGAGAAACAACACAGTGGACTTCTAAGTATTCCCTGGAGAGAGGGACAAGATGGTACATGCCTTGATCATCACAGTGCAAGAACAGCAGAGAAAGGAAGCAGGAGGGTACCAATTAGATTAGTGATGTGGTTTGTCCAGCCATAGCAAAACTGGCTCTTTCTAATTGACCATCCAGGGCTGAGAAGAAACTGCCGAGCATTTGTTAAGCAATGCATTTGTACTGCAAGCACAGTGTATACATGCAATAAACCTCTCCCCTGCACTGAAGAACAGTTGACCCTATTACTCATTAGGTAGTAAAATCAATTCTTGGCGTTTCCCCAGCAGATCAGCTAGATCAAGCTAGTCTGCCATGCATGTGATTTTGATGCTTAGAATTGTTACCCTGACTTTAAACGCCTGGATGGTATTAGCTCAAAGGTTTTATGCTTTTACTTCAGTGGATGTGAAATCCAAAGTGACATTTGGAAAAATATTCAACGCATGTCCTTGACAGGTTATGGCAATTCAGGGAAAGTGCCAGATGGCAGCACAGTTCTTTCGTAGCCATTTCTTCAACTTCCTCTGATCTAAAGGGCGAAAAGAATGGTCCTCACATCACTCTGAGCCTCCTCTCCCATTTGAGAATAGCTAGTCAACAGACAGGAGGGCATATCTGATGACCACCTGAATAATTTGAGGGAAAGTATTTCCATATACAGAACTAATGGTAACTATCAAGTCTGACCTGGAAATCTGACTAATGCCAAGGGTTGACTCACCATTTATTATTAGATCAACTTTGTGAGTAGCAATATTGACCTACTACAGTGTTAAAGCTTTGCATCTTTTCACCGGAACCTTGAAGGGAAGGAGAAAGCATCACAATGCACAGTGAGGGAAGCTGAGAAATGACCTATCTCCTTTCCTTAGTCAAGGTGTGACCAAAAGTAGGAAGACTGATTTTTAAGAATCATTTTAAAGTCAACATGAGAACATTTCATTGTTCAAAACATGTGGAACTCTCTTTGGAAAGTGGCCTTCAGGGCCTGGTGCATACTGGCTTTCATTACCACGAGAAATCTTTAGCCTTTGAGGATGAATTTGATTTCTAATACAACACAAAAACAGTGGAAAACAAAGATGGTGCATTATTAGATCAAGGTGTGACTTTCCAAAAAGTTTTCCTATATGGCTCATAAGTAAACTCTGAAGGCAGTTACAAAACAGGAGTTTCAGTTATGGTGTAGAAAGAAGCGCAAAGTTCCCCCCAAAAAGGACAAGACTCCTCTGGAGTAGTCCAGTGTGCTGATTTAAAAATCAAAATACATTCTATTAGGATTGATCTCATGAATGGTGTTAACAGTTTATACAGCCCAAAGGTGACCGTATAAGAAGAGGGAGGCTATAGAGCAGCATGACGGCAATACTCCTGAGGACTGGGCCTGGGGCAGGCGTGAACGGAACACCTGAGTGGTCTCAGCAAAATGCGCCGCCACGTCCATCCTCTCAGGGTCCCACATATCCACTGACCATTTGAACACTTTGTTATACAAAGCTACTTCTAAGCAAAGAAACAGATAAAGGTCTAGGAAGGCAAGAGTTGGGGCCAAAGAGAGGAAAATACTTTTTTTCTAATTTAGAGACGTCTGTATCACTTATGTAAGGAGTGTGTGTTAACATGTAAACTTAGATATTTAAGAAATGCTCAGGGCATCCGAGGCAAGGAGTGATACAGGTAATCCACAAACTAATTAACTCCCTGAATAATACCTGAATTACCTGTCTAAAACATGGCTTCTCTTGGGAGATTCACAAAGGACGCATTTCTGTAAGTTTTGGAGATAAACTTTCGAGCTGTTACCTACTTTTTTGGCACCTGTCACTCAATTTATCAAACTGTGTTAGTTGCTTTAGTGAAACTTAAGATGCATCCTGCAATAGACTCGTATCATTGAATTTGTGTCTATCTTTCTTCTCTTCCCTCCTTTTTTTTGGAAGACTGACTTTTGAACAGGACATAGAGCATGGCAATACAGATGGCCTGGGAGACTGTCACAGTAAGTAGAGCTTTTTATCCATTTGGATATTTATTCTATAAAAAAAGATGTTTTTATAGACTGGCCTAGAAACATGACACCACATGTGAAACTGAGTGCAGCTGCCTCTAAAACATGCATAAATAACAGAAATCACCTAAATATCAAAGAAAACAGTGTGTTTTGAAGCCTCTGTTGCCAATGGTGTTGCCATAAGTGCTGGCACCTATTTCCTTATCATAATGCTGTGGAACAAATTCACTCTAGAGGATGTCTACGATAGCAGAGCAGTAAGTTACATCAGCATTTCCATTTAAAACCAGTTTTGTTGTTTTTAAAGATATGTTATTGCCATAATTTTCAGCCAAATAATAAAAAGACTGATCACTGTACTCTAGCTTTTTAATTGAATGGGACTATTTTATTTCTCTTGAACATCTCGATTAACAAAATTATTTTTTAAATTAGATTTATGTTTATTACCATTTGCAGTAGAAAAAAATTTCAGAAAGAACCCACTACATACAAGGTGACTCAAAATAACCTTTTTATAAGAACTGACCTACTATACTAATCTCAGAGGTCATTTCAAAAGTTATTACATGCCAACGTTTTAGTTAGAACTTTATATAAAGGATCCTGGTCAAAGGTCTGCCCAGTTGTCCAGTGATCTGATTAATATCAATATTCTCCTGAAAATGCTTTATTAATGCTAATTTAGAGAATAATGCCATACTCTTGGAAAACATTTAGTTTGCCATGTTTTAAATGTTGTATGTGATAAATCTCAAGAAGCCTGTATTCAG
The DNA here is from genome assembly GCF_000442215.2 of Lipotes vexillifer. NCBI lineage: Eukaryota > Metazoa > Chordata > Mammalia > Artiodactyla > Lipotidae > Lipotes > Lipotes vexillifer. The sequence goes on along the minus strand of NW_006777583.1, from coordinate 5,875,656 downwards.
AATGGCACCAAAAATAGCTCCTAAGGGAATGAAACTATATTACTTCTGATATTTGATTTGTGTGTGATATTTAATGAAAATCATGGATATAACTTTAAATCTTTGAGCCATGTTCTAGAGAACAGACATAATCAAATAAATAGGGCCACAGAGCCTCATCTCCAAATTCTTGGTCATATTTTGTTTGTTTGTTTGTTTGTTTGTTTGCAAATATATACCGGAAAAAGCTTCGTATGTCTTCACACACAAAATCTGAATTAAGAAATTAGCATAGGGGGCTTCCCTGGTGGCGCAGTGGTTGAGACTCCCCCTACCGATGTAGGGGACACGGGTTCGTGCCCCGGTCCGGGAAGATCCCACATGCCGCGGAGCGGCTAGGCCCGTGAGCCATGGCCGCAGAGCCTGCACATCCGGAGCCCAAAAGATCTGCTATGTGTCTGCAATGAAACAATTTGATGTTTGATTTGGTGGATCTTGATCATGTTGGTGCCTTATGGTCCCATTTTTAGGGAAACAGGTTTCGGTTGGTATGTGTGTCTGAGTGAACTTAATTAGCTGTTTTTAGTGAATAATTTTCTCCATATTTTTATGATTCGATGATATAGGCATCTAGAAAAATAGGGGTGTCAATTTGGATTGAATACGTAAATATATGAAAAATGTGAAAGTGTTACTGGCTCTCTAGAGCATCCACTACACCAGCAGGCTTACACCACGCCTGGGTCCTCAGGCAGAGCGCAGGGCAGACCCTCAGGCCCCAGGCCAGTGATTTACTCTTCCGTCTCAGTGGTCAAGCCTCTGTGTTTTCGTGTGCTCCGTAACTCGACCCCCACTCCTGCTGAGGCACGTAGGGTGCCTGCTCCGGGCAGGAGGTAATGCCTTTCCTAGTGGCTTCTCTGCTCCTGGGCGCCCACTGGAGCATGACCTACTTCTGTCAGACATATCTAGTCACACACAAACATTCAAAGGATTTAGATATTTGGTACACAATGACTCTTTAACAGGAGTTTTAGGGGAAATGAGGAAACCATAAAGAGCCAGCGTCAGAGGCTGAGTAGCAGGCTGAGTGAACAAGTGACGTGACCCAGACACACAGCGGGGGCACGCGCGTGCACACACACACACACAAATATATGTTGCCTGTATGTGTGATTTTTATTTTTGTTAATTTCCTAACTAAAACCCCTGCTGAGTTCAGAACATTGTGATATTGGACAGTTGCTCACAGCATGGTTGGGAGGATGAAATGAGAGAGAATGTAAAGAAAAAGTGCTTTGTAAGTGTGGTCCAGATGTCACTCACTTTATCCACATACACATCCCTCTGTATGGCGTACGGCTTACATATAATCGCAGTTACCATTCCTTCCACTAACTTGCTTTTTCTCTGCCTCTTGGCAACAAAGGCATGACTTTGAGGAAGCTCACTTGGGAAAGAGATAGTATAAGGATATGAATACGAAGCATTCGTAAATACGCAAGCAAATACGAAGCATCTTCTATTACAAGCAGAAAGTAAAAAGCACTTACTCAGTATTGGGGGTCGTATGTTAGCACAGCTCTGTACCAGCTCACTCCCACTTATTACGGAAGTCACACTGAGCAGAGTGTTAAATGTTAAGTAACTTACTCCTCCCTTCTGTCTTTCAGATTCCTTCGTGGCACTGAATGGTAAGGAAGATATTACTCATAATTTAATAGCAGTGGAAATATATTTGAGAAATCCTGTTTCACTAAACCTCTTGAGTATTTTCGAATTTTACGTTTCTTTTTCAATTAATTTTTAAATTCTCATTATTTTTTATAGACATTTCAACTCCTCTACCAGATCATGAAATGTCTTACAACACAGTATATGGTCAGTTCACGGGTTGTTGTTTTTTTTATTCTTCAAGCCATTCATCCTGTGGTAGTTTATAATCTTCATTCCTAAACATCATGGACCAGATTCTCTGCTACTTCAGGGCCCCAATTCACTAAAATTATTCATAGATTTCACGATGCTTCAAAAATTAACTCTACATATATGAGACAACTGACATGTGAGAATGAGTCCTACATTTTTAATCCACAGAACATGAAATATGCCAACCTTAGGGAATTTGGTGAATGCATTTAATGAGTTCTTGAGGGAGAAGAAATTGCTTTTGGACATAAGTACATCCAAGATAAAAGAATAGTGCTTATAACTCATAGGCCGCAGCTCCTTAACTGATAACTGATAGTATCATTCCCCAAAATGCTGACTTTCAGAACAATACCTTCTGCAGGGAAATCTATACAGAGTGCAGGTACTAAGTTCTTCTTAGGCAAAACTTTCCAATATAGCCATCGAAATTTAATCACACGAAGAGTATGAATATGTAGACCTATCTTCAGTGAAACGTCTTTAAATGTATACAAGGAAGAGTGACGCAGTGGAAATGATGTGCAAACAGGATTTTTACCCCGTTGTTCCTGCTCTGAAATATACAGACACTATACTAAACAAAGCCATTAAGTCCATAAACAGACTATTCTGAGCTCTTTATAAGAAAAGTTAAACAGTAGTTGAAATGTTCCAGTTCCATTTCTCAAAGCCTCCCCAAATGTTTATTAAGGTAAACTATTCATGTGTTTTTTAAAGATAATGAACAACATATATGTAATGGGAGATTTAAGCTTCTGCATTATAATGGGGACTACAAGCTTCACTGATACACATTTTATAACTTTTATGTTTAAGACACGTAACAATAACAGCTCCAGGTCAGTCTTTAAATGTAGAGGTAGGTAATAGAGGAAGGGGACAAAATAAAGAAAAGAAAAAAAGAGGGAAGAAAAGAAAGCAAGGTGGATTCAGGATTCAAAAAAATAGTTCAAGATGGCTACAAATGCATCTAATAGCTCTGTGGAAACTCTCACTCCTGTGTCTAATTAGCATAAATAAAAAGCCTCTTTGAAAGTCCTGAAGACTATCTTATAAACTGGGGCTGTGCAGGTAGGGAAAACAATGCCCGGTTTCTCCTATCGTGAAGTGAGGCAGCATGGAGTAGATGAGCCCACTGAATTCATCCACCTTTACCATTCTCTCATCTATGATTCAAGCCAGAATGTCAAACACCAACAGCTGGAAGAAACACTTCTCAGGAGGCAAGTGTCATCTAGCTTAGCTTGCCCTTCACAAAGAGAACCCACTTCGCATCTGCACTTCTCCAATATCGTACTTTGCAATCATCTCCTATAATTGAATAATCTTTATCAGATATTGAGAAATCCAGGTCTTGAATCTAACTGAACCAGTAACCCCAGCATTCCTCAATAGTACTACGGCCAATTTTAATTCCCAGGTAATTTCTCCTATAGATAGAATAATTAAACCATGGGATGCTCTTTATGAACAAAAATCACTCTTCAATTTATGGATTTCTCTTACTGCCTTTATAAAAGGAAAGGAACTTATTAATTCCTCCATGTTAACACTTTAAAGAACAATGCCCATTCGCTGGGTCAGTGGTTTCCGTGATGAAACTAAAGAAGAGTTGGAATTTTCCTTTCAACTAATGATCCTGTCCATTTCAGGCTCAATTTCTCCTGGGTGTGAAGGGGTTAGATGATTAACTGACCATCAACATGAGGGCTGGTCCAGACAGTACTTACAAAAACAGAGGAGACTCTCTTTTCACAAACTACTGCAAGAGATGCTTATTTTGGAGCTAATAAACCTAGAAGAGATTTAACTCATTCATTTGCAGACATTAGTTTAGTGCTTACTATGTGCCAGGCACTGGATTAGGTGCTATATTTGAACCATCAAAGAAAAAAGCAAATTGCTGTGTTTATGAGCATGGATGTAGACTAGGAAGCCAACCCCAAAGTCCAAAATGCACCCACTGTGTCTAGCTGTGTCCTTTGCATGTTCCCATAAAAAGTTCAGTGGCTGGGTACAGACTCATAGGGTGACCCGCAGAACCAGAACTGCCTAACTCTGAAAAAGGGATCGTTCTGTAAACCATGCAGACTCTCTGTGTGGCAAAAGCTCTGTGCAACACCACTTACATATACAAGAACCCTTTTTTAGTGAATTGGACCCTGATTATCTTCCTTCTCTCATCCTCTCTTGTATTGATTTAGTGTCTCTTCTGTGTCTAACTGGGTACAATCATTGCTAATAGGTTAGAGTAGTTTGAAGGATCTCTAACCTCTAGAATTACAAAGACTTGTAGATATAGAGAAACAATATGATGCATATTAAAGTTAACTTTTTAAATCTGTTTCTTTGTATATTATAAGAATAATACACCATAAGCTCCATTGATTATAATATGACTTTTCATACTGGATTAACAAGACAAAATTATAGGTTCCAAATTGTTGACATGTAATACCATATCCACAAACGACTGCCTATTTTTGTAGCATTATTTTGGTTACAGTCTCTTAGGGAATGCACAAAAACAATATAGCCTGTAGAATCAGATTCTAAGAAGGAATATAAGTGATTTCCTTTTAACAGTTGGAGAGGTAATAATAATACACCTCTTTGATTTCAAACTAAGGATGGCTGCTTAATGGTGCTTTTACATGGTAGTTCTAAAATTCTTGAGAATCAGGCATTGCTTTCTCCGACTGTTTGCTTCACCCGTGACACACATTGCCTGTCCTCAAGCGTAAGTTTAAAAGATTACAAACCTCATGCTGCTCTATTTTTTTTTTCTCCATTTGAGTACATCAGATGCATGGTTTCTCTAGATTTACATGTAGAATATGGAGATGTGGTGGGTATGAGACTAACACTTCAGCAATAGGCAGGAGCTGATTTCTCACATTTGTGTGAAACATTTTCCTACCTAACTACCATCTGGTCCACATTAATTTCCTCTCACAGCCATAGCTTTCCATTACCAATGAGTTTTCCATATATTTGCAGCATATGCTCCAGGAAATCTTTCTACAGAGAATGTGTCCCTTAGGCATATATTTCCCCTAGATTACCGTATTAAGAAATGTTCTCCCTAAACCATACTTAGGACATTACCATAAAATTGCCCCTTGAACACAGTTAAATTGAAAGTGCTCAAAATGCATATCAATTCAGGTAAAAGAAGTTCTTGCTACTTGGAGGAGAGGCTTCTTTTTTTCCTTCCCCCCTTTCTGACTCCCTGCAAAGCTATTTCTAATTGTTTGCTTAGGCTGGGTGCTGAAGTCTCTTAGGTTGACCGTATATTGCATGAGAGCATTGTTGAATTCAAGAGTAGAAAATAGAGGCTATATTTTAGACCTCAATATAAGCATAAAGGAAGTAAAAGAAAGTCTGTATTGCCAATTCCAGGTTAATAATTTTCCTACCCTTGTTCTCTTACCAGTTATTGGGAGATGAGATGCGAAACCCAGAAATATAAAAACAAAGTCTAGACGCAAGAATTCTTTACTTTTAAATGAACAGGTTTTTAGCAGTTGGATGCGAACTAGACTATTTGCAACAAAGCGGATATTTGAAGCTGTGTACGAGCCAAACAAGCTCTACACAGAAAGGGGCCTCTTAGATGTTACCAGAGCTTTGTGGTAACACTTCAAGTGTGGAGCTTCCATGGAAATCCTATAGCTTAGATAAGCCACTTGGCTTGCTTGCTCTTCCCCACTTTATTCTTACACACACATACACACACACACGTGTGTGTATGTGTGTGTGTGTATACACAGTATGTAATTTATAGTATTAAAGTCTCCTAGGAATCCAGCTTCCAATAATAATTGTAAAAAAGAAGAATGCAGTGCATTCATTATAATCTTTCTTTCTGGTGGCTAGTATCAATTTATCACATATGCGGTGATCACAGCCCAAGGCTGGAGCCACTTGTGAATCTGTCCTACTTTCTACCAAAGGCACCAATTACACATTCACAGTAGTTGCCTTGATGTCTTTTTAAAAATTGTTCAAGAGGCTGCTATAGGTAAGATGCTTTAATAAGCCAAAGACTCTACTTGAAAATCACAGAGAGGTTATTTTTTATTTCCACCAGAGAGAACAGGTAGTGGGGCTTCTTTAAATCATTGTGACAGCTTAGATCAAAGCACCAGATATGATCTGCATTTAACCTTGTGGAATGATGGCGGGGGGCGGGGGAGAAGCTTAGAAATGTGTTCACAGGAAACATCCAGTTTCTGCCATAACTCCCAACCTAGCCATTCTTCCTCTGGCATTATCCTAGGGTAGGCCACTCTGGATCTCAAAAAGCTATCCCTTTCTAATCTGAATTGGATCAGTCAGTGTGGCCTCAAAAAACCACCTCTCACTAGTATGAGTCATGAAACCATGAAACTAACTTGGTTGGAATAAGACACAAAAGGCACAGCCATAACAACATGGAGCAGTTGAGGCCTCTGTTCCAGGAAGGAGGGGGTGGGAGCAGATCCCTTTAGAAAGCAGTCACTTCCCCCACAAAGAGGAATGCCTGTGAGGCTGAACTGCAGCTGAAAACTAGACACATACTCCATGGGAAAGGCTCAGGGCAGCTGAGTTGTTTGTGACGGGGCAGAGGCTCATCCACTACCATAAACCTGCCCCATCAGTCACAAATGCTGTCCCCAGAATGGACACATTCTACCTTAGTGCTGCTATGAGAATACCAAAGAAGGACTCTGATACTTCTTGAGCGCTTACTACGTGTCAGATACTGTTAGGTACTTTCAACATGATGTCACTTTATCCTTCCAACACTGGGAGGTAAACGACATCATCTCCACTTCGTGCACAGGGAAAACCAAACAAGGCCCAGAGAGCTTAAGTGATTCCCTCAGGCTCACCCAGCAAGCAGCAGAGACAAGATCTGGCCCTTCATCCTCTAACTACAAGTTCAAGGGGTCTTCTGCTGAATCCTACCCACCAGTCTTGTTATTTCTAGGACAATCTCAGGGGTCTTCTGCTGAATCCTACCCACCAGTCTTGTTATTTCTAGGACAATCTCCTTTGAGTCTTTTACAGCCAGCGTGGGTGTCCAACCTCCTGGCCTCTGAGCAAAGGGAAAGCGGGTGTCTCCGGTGATGTTTTCCCTAACTATATTTGTGATGAAAACAGGGCACTCCAGTTCCCTCCTGCCCAGCACCACCACGTCCAATTCGGCGGCTCAAGAGGGGTATGAGTCTAGGGGAGGAATGCTGGACTGGAAGGATTCACCTGACAGCACAGACTCTTTGGGGGCAGTGTCTTCCCATAATCACCAAGACAAGAAGGGTAAGGCCTTGGAAGTACCGCTTCCTCTGGGGGGAGAGGGAGGGAAAAGTGGGGAGGACTATGGAACTGCTTCCAGCTGAATCACAGCAGTATTTAAGGAACGAACCTCCAACACACTGTGATTGAAAGCGTCACAGAAAAGGCTGCAACCCAATCCTCTATGCTAGGCTTGATCCACAATGATTCCCTGACCAAGGAGAAACCACACAAAACAAATAACACATCCTCTAAGCTTCCTCCACCCAAGAGAGGCATGGCTTGGCCCAAAGCAGATGCTGGCTCCTGAGATCCCTTTCCACTCCTCTTAGCTCGTTCAGTGATTTCTGGATCCTCTCTTCCCCCCATAGTGGGATGGAATGTGGTGCGGGCTTTGGCAAGTACATGTAATCAAAGTAAAAGCCCGTTTAATCAGTGAATGGAGAAATAGCAGAGTTAAGTCTTTTCTGGCTGGTAGCATCCCTCACTCTCGCATGGTGCTGAATTTGAATAGAGCTGAGGTCCTGAGACGCACTTCATTGCCCTTAGAGGATAACAGCTAAAACAAAAATATGTTATTTAATCAAGCAGAATTGCTATGCATTTAAAATGGAAAGGAAGCTGCACTAAATGAAAGGGACTCTACTGTGAACTGTCCTAAATTCTCCCTGGCTTTCTTTGCTCAACTAGAGACAGGAAATGTCATCTCTTTTCTCGCCATTTGCTGCTTCTGGTAACACATCCTACTTTAGTTGCAGCTGCAACCAAAGAGGCCTTTACTTGTCCAAAAAAGTCTTGTAAATCAGAGACTGAAAAGCTCAGTTATGTTGCGAGCTGTTTCCCCCCATTCAGCCTTGTTTACTTCTATATGTTTTGAAGAGTTTCATCCAAGCAGAGATTTGAGTCTCAAGGGCAGACCAGCTACAGTGACCCTTGGAAGACAGTCTCTATCGTGTCTTCCCCCAGGGTTTTTCTGTATACATATTTCCATCTTTACTTTTAGAGAATGTTTGCTAGGCAGACTCACACACTAAATTTTCATCTTTTTTTTTTTGGCGGCTCATCTCCTGAGAATGTCGTACCTTCTGCTGCTACATGCCAAGCCCAAAATGGGAAGATGTAGCCCTTTTAACTTTTTTTTTTTTTTTTTAAGTCTTTACTGAATTTGTTACAATATTGCTTCTGTTTTAGTTTTTTGGCCGCAAGGCATGTGGGATCTTAGCTCCCCTACCAGGGATCAAACCCGCACCCCCTGCATCTGAAGGTGAAGTCTTACCACTGGACCACCAGGGAAGTCCCTTAACTCGTTCTTTAATATATCCCCTTAATCGATTTTATTATTCTTCTATAACTTCTTACTGTTAATATGTCCTGCCCCAATCTTTTTTTTTTTAAGTGGCTTTTGTCTCAGCAGCCTCTAAATTGGTGGGATCCCTGCTCTTAACCATCACAAGAAAGCACCAGGCCAATTCGTGACGGGGCAGAACCATCACAGCAGGCCACCAGCCCTAGCATGTGCCATTATTTGTTCTGTGTGGCTCCCGACCGCAGATGTGTTAGTCTTGGCCGAGTTCTCAAGAACAGACAACACAGTAAAAATCACTTTGTATTTGCCCACTGCAACTTTCTGAAAAACCAAACAGCCTTTCCAGTAAAGCATTAAATATGTCAACCAAATATCTAGCTGTTGGTTACAGTCATTTCCTCTTCGCTTCACTGAGAGGGATGGTGTGAATTTTCTCCAATCGTTAACTCTCCCGAGGGAGGGAGGTTATCAAAGAGTCCAATTAACACATTGACAGATCATTTTAAAATTCGGCATTGTTCATTCTCTTGGGTCTTATTATGAATATTGACAAAGCTGGAAGCAGTCTACAAATCGTCAAACAATGGTGGCAGAGGTGATTGCATGGGTGTTTAACATGATCACTGTTCTCGTGCTATTAACTCCTTGCCTTGCCCTGTCAAATTTGAGCTTCATTTTTGACAACGGATTATGTGTGTATTTGATAGGGCAATGACAATGAACTGTTATGCAGAAACTTTAAAAATAAAAAAAGTAATGTAGCTTAATGTTCCTTTTGTCATGATTTTTTATGATTTTAATTTCCATTTTGCTCTGAAGTGTTTTTCTGTTTAATGTTCATGATTTATTTTGAACTTTTGTTTTGCCAAGCACTGTGTGGTATGACTTGGTGATGGCGTTACTCCGTTGGAAAAGTCTTGTTTCTTTTCTGACTCATGATTACGTCCTTTAACTTGACCCAATCTGTGATCCCCTCGCTTCTTTCCATTCCCTGACGTGGGTGCCTTAATGATGTCACATCCGGGTGTGCAGCACCTCCTGGGATGCAAGAGTTTAATGGGGTTTCTGCGGGCCTCTGGTGGGTGCTCTTTTCACTGGGCCGATTGTCTTTTGGGAATGTGACATTTGTGTGCCCCAGCTTTAGGAGCTAAATATACTCTGGAACTGTTTGTAAAATACCGCACATTTCCCCACTAAGCAGAAAATGTGTCTGCTGACCAGCTAGCTGAGGAGTCAAGTGTCCCATGCCCTTTTCATTCTGGCTGCTGAAAAAAGACCAGTGAGCAAACGAGCCCAGAGCTCTGCTCTGCAGAAAAGTTGAGCACCACTGGGTTGATCCCACTCTGGGTCCCAGCTCATCCTCCAAACGGTCCTGCATTTCCAGAGTATGTTTGCTTGCCTTTTTCTTTCTTTTCCTTGCTGTGTCTTTCGTCTTGATTTAATCCTGTGCGTCCCTCTGTCAAAGCACTGTTCCTCACCTTGCAATCTAACCCCCTTCTGCTACCATTGTTCTTAGCCTCCCCCTTTCAAAATAGTAGACCCAAGCCCTCTGCCCCTCTGCGGAACGTTCCAAGGCTCTTTCCTTCTACACTGGGGTAGCATTCCGATGCTGTACGTGTATATATATATATATATATATATATATATATATATATATACAGCCATACTAACAAAGCGTGAGAAGAGAGCTACAAAGCACACACAAGTATTATCACAGAAAATGAAGTAATTTTCTCGCTCAGTAACTGGCCTTGTCCTTCATTACCCTACTGGCCTTGTCTAATATCTCTTGTCCTTGCTGCTTTTCTTTAAAATTGCCTGATATCTTTCAAGCCCTAGATTCATTAGTAAAAACACAGCCAACTGCCCTGTTTTATCTCTGGCTCCCTAGATGTCTGGAGCCTCTAGAGCCAGCCCTTTAATCACCAAGTTGATAAATTAGAAGCAGCCCTGGCTACCTCTTTCTTGGTTTTGCCACATTTAAATATATATATTATTTATTCATCCTATAACTATCGAGGTGGTAATGAGTAGTTACAAAGGGGCTCTAATTACATATGAATAAGAAAGAAAATCCAGTTTATTTTTAGATCTGGCTTGTCTCCCCTCATCCCCCTTCCCACAGCAAAAGAAATAAGAGCTTTCTTTTCTAGGTTAAGCAATACTGGGAATTAATAGCCACTCTTGTCCTCTTGTTTCTGACCAAAAGTAATAATCCTCCAAAACCTGATTTCCAAGAAGACTGCAAGATAGGTGAGGAAATTAGCCAGGGACAGATCTTCCAAGAGAGCTGTGTAGCATAAATGTCTAATGTAATCGTGGACCACTGCCACAAAGACACAAGAATAAATCAGATTGGAAGAAAATCCCCTACTTCAGAGTTCATTTTCTAGAGTTCTTGTGAGCTCTCAAAAAACTGATGAAATAGTCAATATATACAAAAATGTTCCCATTTGATTGGAAATGCCAGAGCTTACATATACGCTTATATATTTTGGGAAATCTTTAAAACAGATATTATCACATTATTATATTTAGTCAAGAAGATGTCATTACAGACAAGGAAAAGATGTAGAAACAGAATTTAAATTAGAGATCAAATGAATAATTTAACCTAAAATGTACAGCAAATGCTGAATATATTTTAATCAATGTACAAGCTATTTTGTAAGCAATTTTTAGTTTGGGAAATAACATTCCAGTAAGATTCAGAAGGTCTATGAAGAACGATGAGCATACTGGCCACACTGCATAACAATCCTGAATGGAACTGTGTAAATCATAGAGTTTATCAACAATCCTCTTTACAGTCAATTATTCATTCCTCAAAGGCATCACAGCCTCCAAGTAGGACATGTCACATCTTACATGAGATGATTTAGATGGCTCAGAGACAGCATGGCCTTCAAGAATCCTGAATCATGTGGTGCAAAGTTAACACCCCTTTCATTTCTCTTTCCGTCTTCTTGGCTATGTCAAGGCAAAATTCTCAGTTTGGTGCTTTAACAACTCCAGAAACTTGCTACTACCCTTTTGAGAAGAAAGAACAGGCTTTAGATTGGGGGCTTTGCCGTGCAGCTGGAGCTAGCTGGAACAAACATTGTTTTGCTTTCAGTTAATTTTATTTTTATGGTTACCTTCTATTTATGAAAAGTGACACTTTTTTCCATTTATGATAATTATATAAAGTTTCCACTGGAAACTCACCTTAAAGGTAATTTAAATAAAATATTAAGTAACTACTAATGCAGGAATTATAGGGATACAGAGGTATAAAAAGTAAATAACATGGTAAGTGAGGCTCATTGATTTCACTAGGACTGTAGCATTGGTAGCTGATGAGTAAAGTGTGGGTAACTCTGGCCTAGAGCAATTTAAAAGGTCCAGCGATGATTAACCTAGACCAAAACTGTGCTTCTGGCATTTGGAAGAACGAGGCTGAATAATGGCCCTACCTTCTGGCTGGGCTCTGAGCTCTGTAGTTATACGACCTGGTGCTCTTCTGATTTCTCTTTCAACTACTGAGCTTTGTGATTAAGGTTGAGAAGTTTGGTCAAGTAGGAACTGAGAGTAAAATGGATTTAGACTAAAAAGAGATTAGTCATTCTAGGCTTGTTAAGCATCTGGCGAGATGATTCTCCAGACCAGCAGTGAGCATCCAAGCGTAGACTGCAGCTCGTTATTTCCCAGATTGTGGCCCGGGGAAAGTTTACCTCTAGCACTTCTGCTTCCCGCCTACTTTTCTGAGATCTGTAAGGACTCTTGGGCTATAGCATGTTCCCCTGACTTGGCAGTAACCTACACTTGACCCTTCTTCCCTTTTTCTCTCTTTCAAACTTTACCTATTTTGAGTCCCAAACCCACAGAGCCAGGCTTTCTTCATGAACAGGCTAGGAAATCCCATTTTAAGAGAGTATATTTGGTAACAGAGCCTGGCCCGACAGCTTCTGTGTTTTAACAATCTGCAATGCTTAAAATCTAATGGATGAAGGATTTTAAAGCATCTCAGTTCTCCCAATGGGGAAAGTGATTTCTTGGTTCCTATCAAGTCATATGCAGGTGATCTTATTTACAGTGAAAATTATTGCTGATGACGGTAATAAAGGGAGAAAAATAAGATTCTCTTCTTTCCCTGACTCCTAAACTTGGACTGCATTTTCTCTGCCGTTTCTTCAGTAACATTACATAACAAAAAATGTTTTCTGAGGAGTCTTCAAGCAAAATTTATCACTGGCTCTACAGCGCAGTACTGGATGCCAATATAAGGAATTAGAGGCTAAACCAGAGATAGACATAGTTCCTGTCCAAGAAATATCAAACTGTGAGACAGATGAAGCACACAAAGACACAAAAATGCACCCAAAAGCCTTTACAACCACTATTGTCTTTGTGAACAAGGCAAAACGGTGCACGGCAGACTTTAGAAAAAGATATTAGACAACTGAGGACAACCTGGCTGAACACATCAAGGACATAGCACTTGGAAACGGCTTCTCTGCCCCTTTAGTCATCCCCTTCAGTGCCAATATTATAGAAGTCATATATCACTTGACAAGGAGGATGAGGGAAGTGAGGTACATCTGGTACAGGACTCATATTTAAAAGTTTTGTGGAAATGCTGGCAAACTCAGGCTCTTTTTGAACATTCTGAGCTTTATTTAAAAAAAAAAACTTAACCCCATGGTAATATGCATAGCTTTTATTAGTAAAACCTATAGTATCACAGCCATTTTTAAATGTGATGGTAGAACAGGACCATCTTGGAAGAGAACTCAGAGAAGTGGGTTGAGAGGGGTTCTATTTGATGGGGAAGGGGCTGCTAGCGGGGGGATAAAGGGCTCCAACTTCCACCTAACAATCGACGACTAACTCAACCAGGTAGGATCATGCACGATCAGGGCCAGGGGGACTGGTTGCTGTTGTTCCAACAACGCTTCTGAATTAGAGTTTCCTTATTTCTGGTTTTTCTTTGTTTGTTTGTTTGTTTTTTGCGGTACGCGGGCCTCCCACTGTTGTGGCCTCTCCCGTTGCGGAGCACAGGCTCCGGACGCGCAGGCTCGGCGGCCATGGTTCACGGGCCCAGCCGCTCCGCGGCATGTGGGAATCTTCCCGGACCGGGGCACGAACCCGCCTCCCCTGCATGGGCAGGTGGACTCTCAACCACTGCGCCACCAGGGAAGCCCTGAGTTTCCTTATTTCTGGTTTTGAGGGTTAGAGGAAAGGTATCTTTCAAAGTTCATAAGAAAGTTGGCATCTAAGTTGCTGTTGTTGCTGATGAAGATACAATTCTTGAAATTTAGTCCATTAGTATACTTTTAAATTTGTCAATTGTGCTAAACCTGCCCCACAGAGGCTTACTATCATTTTTGTTATGTTCTGTTAAGCTAGTTTAATCTCCGAAAGTTTAGAGTGAGTCTGAAGAATATTTATGGGGAACCAGTAGAAGCCCATTATTTGGAGGCAGAAGAGTAGGGTTGCTACATAAAATAGAGTGCTCAGTTAAATGTGAATTTCAGATAAACCATGAATAATTTTTTAGTATAAGTATGCCCCACCTACTGCACGGGACATACTTATACTAAAACATTATTGTTTATCTGAAGTTGAAATTTAACCAGGAGTTCTGTATATTTATTTGCTACCTGGCAATCCTACTGAAGAGGTTGCTGATAACTTCTCCAGTGAGTATATAAGATCTAATCTCTAGTCTACATTTGCCCTTCAACTCTTAGAAAATCTAAAATAACCCATATAAGAGGAATTAAAGATTTCATTCTGTGAAAAATATTATCATTGTATTTAATTCCAGAGAAATATCACTAAAAGTTGTATATGCGTTTGAAATATGTTGGAGTAATTTTAAAAATTATCACTGAAAGCAAGCTTCCAAATACCACTTTTTTTTTTTTTTTTTTTTTTTTTTTTTTTTTTTTTTTTTACTTTTTTTTTTTTTTTACTTTTTTTTTTTTTTTACTTTTTTTTTTTTTTTACTTTTTTTTTTTTTTTACTTTTTTTTTTTTTTTACTTTTTTTTTTTTTTTACTTTTTTTTTTTTTTTACTTTTTTTTTTTTTTTACTTTTTTTTTTTTTTTACTTTTTTTTTTTTTTTACTTTTTTTTTTTTTTTACTTTTTTTTTTTTTTTACTTTTTTTTTTTTTTTACTTTTTTTTTTTTTTTACTTTTTTTTTTTTTTTACTTTTTTTTTTTTTTTACTTTTTTTTTTTTTTTACTTTTTTTTTTTTTTTACTTTTTTTTTTTTTTTACTTTTTTTTTTTTTTTACTTTTTTTTTTTTTTTACTTTTTTTTTTTTTTTACTTTTTATTTTTTTACGGTATGCGGGCCTCTCACTGTTGTGGCCTCTCCCGTTGCGGAGCACAGGCTCCGGACGCGCAGGCTCAGCGGCCATGGCTCACGGGCCCAGCCGCTCCGCGGCATGTGGGATCCTCCCGGACCGGGGCACGAACGCGTGTCGCCTGCATCGGCAGGTGGACTCTCAACCACTGCGCCACCAGGGAAGCCCCCAAATACCACTTTTAAGTGAAGAAGGCTTAGAAATCAAACTGTTCCTAAACAAGGGTATGATTAAAACTACTGTTTCTTTCTAATTTTAATTTAACCTCAGGTTTTTATCAACAGTTATGTAAACTATATGGGGTTATTTGTCTTCTTCAATTATATGGCTGCCTTTGTTTTCATTTCTCATTTCCACAACTTTGAAGGATATGAACTGGAATCAGAGCACTAGAAAATAATAGTTAATTTAATAGTTAATTTAAGAGAAAATGTAATAATGGTAACCATAACCCTAGTCTCAAAGAAAGACAAAATGGCAACGTTTGTTCACTTCTTTCTTCGTTCATTCAACAGACGTTCAGCAAACAGGCGCTACATATAAGCCTTCTGCTGAATGCTACATTACACACTGATCTGATCCAACATAAGCCCTGCACTCAAGGAGCTTGCGGTTTAGCAGGGGGTACACACAGGTGACATCCTGGCTAGCAGTGGGGCAGAGTGAAGTCTGAGAGTAAGAGAAGCATTTAAAAGGGCCAGAAAGGGAATTGAGATTAAAAGTCATGCTAAGGGGTTTTGGCTTTACCTGTAAGCAGTGGGTGATACGAAGGAAGATGGGTGGTAGGGAAGGAAATACAGAGGTCAAGGGATTGACAGATGACAGATATATAATAAATTGATTATTCAATCATATTAGGTGGTTAATTGCACGTACACACAATAAGCTCGGGAAATGGAATCTTGCAGCAATTTTGGATCTAAAGTGTGTTTCCACACATCACTGGCATTTTCTGTAGATGATTCTTGCCAAGCTAAGAGCTCTATCCTAGGTAAAGCCCCAAGCAAGCTCAACTCCAGACTCGGCCTTCTCTATCACTTTAGTTAAAACACTGGGGTGCAGGACACATGGCAGACTTTTCATCCAGAACAGGTTTTGAAATTGGTGGAGAGACTGAGAAAGGAATGCTAATATAATCCAGGGTGCCACCATTTATTTTTTTACTAAATTAATATTTCTTTATCACCTACCAGAAAAGGAATCTATTTGCAGTCTCTGGCTTTTCTTTGAGGCACCCAGGAAAAAGATTGTGAGGTCAGGTGCTGGGCTCTCTACTGGAAGACATGCAGGTTTCCCTGTGAGCCTGTGGCGGGGAGGATGCCCACGTGGTCGGCTGTAATTGTTCTTTCAGCAGTGCGGGCAGAGAGGTAGATTTGATCTAATTAATTTTGCATCCTCTTGACAACTTGCTGAATTTATCTAAGGTCTTGATGAGATTATTGTGGAAAGGGTAGAAGGAAAAAAAAGTTAAATGTCAGGGCTTCCCTGATGGCGCAGTGGTTGAGAGTCTGCCTGCCGATGCAGGGGACACGGGTTCGTGCCCCGGTCCAGGAAGATCCCACATGCCGCGGAGCGGCTGGGCCCGTGAGCCATGGTCGCTGAGCCTGCGCGTCCAGAGCCTGTGCTCCGCAACGGGAGAGGCCACAACAGTGAGAGGCCCGCATACCACCAAAAAAAAAAAAAAAAAAGTTAAATGTCAGCCATGTAGAAAGCTGTTTCATCTCCCTGCCTCCCTGAATCTGAACACCAATATTTGAATTTTCTTTCCTAGAGATACCAGTTAAACCCTTTTCTCTTCACCTAACATCATTTTCTCAAAAAAAATGAAGAACTTAAATTATGATTATAGAGACTTTAATTTTTTCTTTTAAAATCAGCAACTTAAACCTTGGGGTATTAAAAAAATCAATTCACCTTCTAAAAGTGCTACTTACTTTAATCTGTAGCCACTTTTTCAAGCCACATCACCCTTGACATGAATTCATTTTGCTCCCACCCTTTTCCTTCAGTCTTTTTTTTTCCATTCCCTCCTATCTTTTGCACAAAAACACACACAAATGACAACGTTTTCTGACAGCTTAATGGAACTTTCAAGGACTACAGGGACTAGGTTAGGCATGATCGTATTAACTGAACATCTGGTGTAGTTTAAAATGTGCTCTTTAGGGCTTCCCTCGTGGCGCAATGGTTGAGAGTCCACCTGCCGATGCGCGGGACGCGGGTTTGTGCCCCGGTCCGGGAAGACCCCACATGCCGCGGAGCGGCTTAGGCCCGTGAGCCATGGCCGCTGAGCCTGCGCGTCCGGAGCCTGTGCTCCGCAACGGGAGAGGCCACAACGGTGAGAGGCCCGCGTACTGCAAAAAAAAACAAAAAAAAACCGTGCTCTTTAATTGGTTCAGCTGCACTGTGTTCATCTAAAATTTGTTTTGTCCTAACAATAAAATTGTGAAGAGTCGACATATATTTTGGAGCATGTGTAATAATGGGAAAATAATATTCGCTTTGTCTCAAAACTGTCTTTCTGATAGCCTCGTTTCTTGGAGTTAAAAAAAAACAGTGCTTGTAACACACAAGTTTTACTTTGAAAACCTTGCTGCTCCACCAACAAAGTAGTCTAGCAAGGGCAAAAGAGTGGAAACCGGGAAATCTCTTGCGGACAGCCTCTCTTTTCTTGACATTATACATGAGAATGGCCTTAAAAGCTGCAAGAGTTGCTCAGAATACATAATTCATGCCATTGCCATAGAGAGAAAGAGGACAGAAGAGCTGTGTCCACTCGCTGGTCCCAGGGAGACACAGGCTGTGCAAGTAATACACAGGTGAAGTCCTGCAAAGCACGTGGACTGCACTGCGAGCCTGAGCAGACCTGCAAGAACGGTATCAGAGGTCAGTCTCCCAGCACTTTAGTGGTAGAAAGGCCCTGGAGTCTACTAGTGAAACGCAGTTGGATAAATTCACATATACTGGGTACAGAGTACACAGCTCTTAATCGGTGTCAGAAAGCTAATTATGGGCGGTATGAAGGTTTGTCATCCTTAATGAGTATTTCTTAAGCTCTTGTAAGTCTACAATTGGGCATTATCTTTGTAAAGAGATTCCTTTTTAACGGGATAACAGGAATTTCCCACTGCAATTATTTTTAAAATTTGTATTTTTTAAAAGACGCACTCTTTTTCAAATATGTATCTGCAATTAGATTTCTTCGCTAAAGGCAGGGGCAGCCATTATGAACTGTATAGAAATAATGGAAGTTCAGTATAGTCACCACTGACAATGCTTTATTAGAAGGGAAAATGATGTCAAGAAATTTATAAGGCAGCAAGCTGCGTTATGCCTAACCTTTTGGACATATTAGAGCTTGTTGTTTCCAGTCCTACAGCCTCTTATTATTCTTAAATAATAGATCACACTGGACACAATCATCTGACATTTGTTAAGGTAATAAATACACCGTAAGTGATGATGGGTCTTGCACTCCATGATTTAAAAGCACACAGCAGAAATTTAATGTAACTTAAAATGTCTTATGTAATTCTATGGATTTGCAGATTCAGTTCAACTCAGCAGATGTGTAAGCACGGAGCTCCGCTGAGGGCACTTTTGTACCAGGCATTTTTATTACTGTAAAGCAGGACCTTAATATGGGGAATGAAACATGAGCTCAGGTCCCTCCTTCCATCCAGAAAAGAAAGGAAAAGAATCTTCCTGAGTTTCTTATTCTCTTGTCTGATCATGGAGGGGTAAGGGACCTGAATCATTATCAGATGTTGCTTGATGGCTGTGCACTGCTTGAGTGGAGTTGACTTCAAGGTGACACGTGATGCAAGCTTTAAAGGAGGTTGCTCTATTCAATAGTGAGTTCCTACCAAGCTTCTGCTTCTTCTGTCCCTGGGACCCAGTCCTGACTGGGCTCTCTAGTACCACCCACTACCTGACGGCCCCCGCGACAGAGTTGGGGAGCATCAACAATTCCCCCGTCTTCATGCTGAGGCAAATAAAGAGACCATGTGCATCTTTCCAGCAGCTTTTGGCTCTGGCATATTGGGTTGATTCTGTTACAGTAGTGGTACAACATTTTAGGCCATATGTCAAGCTTTTGTCAGGTACCAAGGGAAAGTGTTAGGGATGTGTTTGTCTCTCCAATAAAACCTTATCAATTTTGTATTCTTTGTCAGAATACGGGAATTGCAAGAAAATGTCATACATGAGACCCACTAAAGAGTCACACTTCAGTGAACATCAAGGAAGACTATTTATTCATTTTTTTTACAAATAATTTTGAAAGTCTGGCTATACACTGCCTCAGTGGTGTCTGGGGTTGGACTTCAAAGCATAACACCTGGATGCTGTTTTCTGGAATATTATTCATATCATTTAGGGCAGTGCCTCTCAAGCTTTAGTGAACATAAAAATTATCTGGAGGCCATATTAAAATATAGATTCCTGAACCCAATCTCCAGAGATTCAGATTCAGAAGGTCCGAGTAGGACCCAAGGATTTGTATTTCTAACAAGTTCCTGGTGATGCTGATGCTGAGTAATACTGATTTAGGACACCTTCCAAGTTGTATGGGCTATCTTATTTAAGGTCACTTTCCAAGATTTTGTTGTATTTTTAAATCCTTATTTCTCCATTCTTGGCTAATACACTTGTACCCAACCAAAGTGTTCCATCAAAATAGTCTATCTGGGACCATGCAGGAGGCAGGTAACTTGTCATAAATTCTAGAAACACTCCCCTTACACTATTAATTGAGCATTAACATGTGTCCTGCACAATGCCCAAGATCATACAGCTAGTTACTTATAGATCCAAGACTTGAACCCAGGTCTTTATGACCTCAAGAGTTACGTTCTTAACCAATAATACCCAGCCCCATCTATAACCCAGATGCCAAGAACTATATTTCCAGCAAGTTTAAGTTTTAGGAATATTCAAACAAACCTATTTTCTCATATTTGTTTTATCCTCATTTGGCAGAGAGAAAAAAAAAGAAAGCACTGCAAATAATCCAAAGAATCACCTGAATTTCACAATTTTATAAGGAGATCCACTTCCCTATTTTGTAGCTTTGATGCCTCTTAAGAGCAGGAAGCTGGAAAACAGAAATGCTTTGTCTGATTTCAAAACCTATTTAGATGTTGGGTTTCTAGCCTTATTAGAAAGAAAACCTCAAAAGGAAGGAAGATAAACCATGCAAATTCTGCTTAAAACTGCCCATCTGAAATAGTCATTACCTTTAGAAAGACAGTGACAGTCCTAACACATGGAACCACAGATCAACATTCCAGAGCATGGCTTTTTTAAATGATCTCATCATGACCCCCAGTCTAGACCTCAATCTCCAGTCTGGGTGTAGCACTCCCCCTGGCAGTGCCAAGTCTAAAGCAGTGGAGCAGGGGAGGAACAGTGAACCCAGAACTCCCACTGGCACAGAGGGAAAAATGAAGTTGTGTGCTCATGCCCACTTTCCCTCTTGTGATGGCATCCCAACAACAAGTAAAAATGTATCCATTTCAAAGGTGAGAGAAATGGAAGTGGATTCATTGGCAGACAACCATAGTCTGTATTATTTCAATTTATGAGTTTTAAAATAGCTTCTGAACTGAGGATATTAAACAGCCAGGAAGCTGCCTCTACTTTGGCATGGTCAGTCATTAACTTGATACATCTTGAAGACCATGGCCCCTCCCCGGCACCTAATCTTTAGCCTGCCGGCGGGGGGGGGGGGGGGGGGATGGAAAATAAAAGAAAAAGGAAAGTTTGAGTTATAAACTCTGAGTCCATTTCCAGGGCGGCTGGCAGTTCAGTTTATTTCTAAGCCATCTGGTTCGCATTATGCAGTAAGACAAGGAGAAGGCTACTTACTTCCTGCCGAGATAACCACAGAGAGCTCCCACTGCACTTCCCGTGTGGTCATCTCTGTGGACTGGGGTGTGGCTCTGAGGATAAATTGTCTCCAGTTAGGGTTTTCCCCCTATTTGTTTTTTTCTCTCTTTAATAGGGATTACAGCAGGCCCTCTGTGGTTAGCAGGGTGATGCTTGGCCCTGTGACTCCTTCATTCATTCATACTGCTTTGCAGGACTGTGAGGCTGGCATTTTGTTGCAATAAGATTTTCAAACAAGAAAGACTGGGTTGTTAGATTCCATCCACCCAAGTTGTTACGAGGATTTCAAGGGAATTACAGGCTTGTCTTACTACAAAGCAGAATCAAGAGTCTATTTTTAGGGCATCCCACTCCAGGGCTTTTCTTGGTATTCTGCCAGCCTTCTTAGCTCTCAGACCCAACACGAACCCCACTCTGGCTCTACGATGGAGGAAATGTCCATCCTCCTTTTTGCCTTTGCATATTTCTCTAAAGGACACAGAGGGGCTTTGTTGTCTTTGTGGTCACCAGGTCCGCTTTACACAGATGCCTATTAATCACTTCACTATGGCGACAGACACATCCATCATATCACAGCAGCTCTGAAACGGGCAGCCCAGTGAACAGGGGTGAGAGAGGAAAGTGTGCACTTAACCATTTCAAGGTACTGTCTGCCTAAGGCCTCACGTACTTAGTAAGGTAACTGGGATGGGGATGGGTAGGGCTCTTCCTTGGGACTTACTTTAATAGGTGCAATAGACTTCATGTATTTTTCTTTGTCTGTTTGGCTTCATTTTTTCATAGGACAGATAACATCTCCCAGGTATGTCTGTATGATGCAGGGGATAAGTACAGTTAAAGACAGAGTCTTAATTTTAATAAGAGTAATAATAAGTTCAAGTAGACTGGCTGTGCTTTTGATGCAATGGTACTGACTCTTTGAAGCCTGTATTTTTTTCAATAATGGATTCAATGTGAAACAGTAAGCTGAACCCCGCTCTGACTCGATGGTCAGCTTTCTCAAGCAAGAAGACCATTGAAATGACAGGTAAATTAACCAATAACTTTCCTTCCAAAACTGACATGTCTTCTAAATATCTTTTTCAGACTTTCATGGCTTTTCACAGCCTGCTTCCAAATGGTGTTTAGCACTCACTCCTAGTTTTCCCCTGCAAGTACTCATTCATTCATGCATTCATTTACTATTTATTTAACAGCTATTTACTGAGCCCTTTATGCC
>NW_006777583.1:5846887-5853683 GCF_000442215.2 Lipotes vexillifer | reverse complement strand
CAGGAAATCTCTCCTTCGTGGAGCTGTCTGGAGCAGTTTAGGTGTAAAAAACAAACAGAGAGCAGGTCTCATTAGAGCGATGATTTTAGGATAGAGAGGTGCAGAGCTCTGGGGACACTTACAGAAGGAAGAGCTAAACTGGCTTGAGGGAGTTGGAGAAGGCTTCCTCATGTGAGCTGAGACCTAAAGAAGAAGGTCAGTGGGATGGGAGGTAAGCAGGGATATTCCGGGCAGAGGGAGCAGCCTGTGTGAAAGCCCAGAAGCAAGTGCGAATGCAGCGGAGAGGCTGGTGCCTACAGCTAAGAGACTAGAAGGCAGTTGGACCACTGGCCATTACTGTACACAGCCTTCACTTTCCTCCCCTCCATGCCTTGGTTCTTGTTGCTGTCTCCACTTGAGCTGACATCCTATGCACCCTTTAGACATAGCTCAAATGTCACCTCCTACATAAAGCCTTTGCCCATCCATATTAGGCAGAAGCAATGCATCTCATAACGCTTCCGCACTTTGGATGTAGCTGATGTGTGCGCACCTACCTTCTCCCCGACTGGATCACAGCGTTTGTGCCTCCTTCACCTTTGTCTCCCCAAAACCCAGCATAGTACTTTCATCTGTGTTTAGTAAATGTTTGCTGCAAGACGCTTGCCACCAAAACCTTATTAGTCCAGGAGAGTGACAGTCAAGCCACCAAGAACATCACCATCGAGCCCTGAGTTAGGAGAGCATCTTTTCTGAGGTATGTTGTCCCAGAGCCTGGCGCTGGGCTCCCTGTGCAGACTAGAGACAACAGCAGAGTACCCGCGAGCCACCAAAAACCATTATTTAAATAAAGAATTTGATGTGTGAAATTTCAGAGTGCATTGATATAGTCATCATAGGAAAAATCAGAACTGTGTTGGGTTTCCTCTTATTTTGCAGTTTATAATTGTTCTTATTTTGAACTACGTATTGTAGGGCCTGGAGGTCGGGGTTGCTCATAATTTCATTGCTTCAGCCTCTAAAGAGCTTCAAACTGCCCCTCTGAGACCTCCTTCTAGCAGCATCTGAAAACTCTCTCACCTCAGAGGAAAAAAAAAAAAAAAAGTGGAGATTCTATTCTTTCTCAGTTCTGCCAATTTAAGGCATGATTTCAGAGAAATCTCTAAGCCATTGTGTGTCTTGCTTCCTGCAATAGGAAGGTGGAAAGAATAACTATTTAGCACCTCATGACTGGTGAGAAATAGCT
The DNA here is from genome assembly GCF_000442215.2 of Lipotes vexillifer. NCBI lineage: Eukaryota > Metazoa > Chordata > Mammalia > Artiodactyla > Lipotidae > Lipotes > Lipotes vexillifer. Next base: position 5,852,458 of record NW_006777583.1, on the reverse strand, counting down.
GGCGGTTAATTAATCAATGCAAAGGGTTTTTCAGATACTGTTTTCATTACTAATGCCCCATTTTCAATTGGTGACAGCAGAAGGCCCAGGGGTTGATGGAGGAAGGCATTTCAACAGCCCGGGGTGGAGCCAACTTTCCCCCTCTACAGTGGGGGAACATGGGGAGGGAGTATACCACCCTACCAAGGCCCTCCACTTCCCCAGGGTCTCACTGCAGCACCTGAAGCAATGATGTTTCTCCAGCCCCAGCCCTGTGTGCCCTTTGTAAAGACGCATTTGTTTTGAATTAGTCAATTCTACTGGAGCACTCAGTTGTTACAAATAACCCATTTACCCTCACCCTCTCTTGTGGAGTTATCCCAGAACAAATGTCTTTTCATTTTTAAAAAACAGTTTATCCTATTATTATTTTGAATACATACTGAGCACCTTTATATCTTTTGCCTAATGAATGTTAGTATGATTATATTCTGTTGTATGATTGGAGATATGTTTCTATGATTTCAGAAGCAAGGTTATACAGTCACTCCAAAGATGACCCACCAAATTTAGAAGTCCATTTAAAAAAATGTCTCTACAATGTACTGCAAACCCATTTCTTTAATAATCACTTATTAAGTGTCCGACCTAAGAGCCCTGGGGATGGTTAGGATTATAAATGCATATAAAATATGGTCCCTGCCCTCAAGGAGCTGACTGCAGGATTATTATTCCTCCACTAGGAGTATATAATCTCTGTGTTTTGCTCAACATTTCCCACTGTTGTTGTTTTACTTATTTCAAAACTCAGGACCTATAGGCAGTCCTAAAACAGGTCCATGTTCCCTGATGTTGCCTCATCGACCTTTGGCAACCCTTTGGCAACGCCTGGACAGCCGAAGGTCTGGAGCCGGAAAGAACAGGTCTATCCCTCCCCTGGGAGACCTACAGCAAATGGATTCTAATGACAAAGCCTATGACTGTTACTCTTAAGCCCTCGGTGAACTACTAACACACCATTTCTCTTTTGTGGCTTCCTCTGACCTTTAGATTTGTCCAGCAAACTACAGCACTTAAGCTCTTTCTTAATCATTACTTAAACTGATTCTTGTAACTACACAGTAAGGCATTAAATGTGTTAACCCCACATTGCAGATGGGAAAAACTGAGGCTCAGAGACGTTAAGTCATTTGCCCAAAGGTCACCCAACAGTAAATGGGAGCTTAAAACTCCAGGCCTTTGGAGAGCTCTAGTGTTGCACTACCCCCGGCCTCACTGACAAGTCTGGTGTGTTCAAGCCTGTGCAGTGACCATTGGCAAAAAGTTGATTTAATCATTTGCCCTTTTTCATGATATAGGTAGAAAGCTTTCAGTTTGGAAGGCATTTTCCAAAAATAACTTTTAACATCTTCTTGACTTTACTTTCAACTTAATCTCTGACCTGTTTCTAACTTTGGACATGGGGGGGGGGGGCTTCTGAATGTGCACAGGTGGATGAGGGAAGCCCCCTGCCTCACGGTAGATATCTCAAAGCCGAAGAAATGCAGAAAGGATTTTTGTTTGTTTGGTTGGTTGTTTTAACATCTTTACTGGAGTATAATTGCTTTACAATGGTGTGTTATTTTCTGCTTTATAACAAAGTGAATCAGCTATAAGCAAGAGGGATGTATATGCAGAAAGATTTTTAAGGACACTATTTACATAACAAAATGAGCCAGAGAAAGCCATCTGAGACACTATTTTTCTCAAAGGTCAGACCCTGCTTGATTTGTTAACAACCAGAAACCTGAACTCAAATATCATCCACTAAAAGAGTTTTTCCCAGTGAAAGAGCGAGTGGGGTCCATGAGTCTAAGACAGTTAAGGACCTTCAAACATGAAAGAAAATTATTTGGGAGCTAAAAGTAAAGAAGCAATGGATAAACTTAAAAATTTTGGAGTTCTCCCAATTAAACAATAAATGAGACAAATGGATTGCTCTAGCCTCCTGCTTTCTATAGTTCTCTTGTTGAGATGGTAATTTAAATTGTAAAATCCCAAAGTCAATTGTAGATAACTACCTATCACAAGTATAAATCTACTGGGGAGGCTCAGCCCCCATAAATACAGTTGGCTGGAAGGGACCCACGAAATACCCACTGCTATGAAAAAATTTAGTACCCCGCATAGGTGACATCACCAATAAGCAAAATTAAACCCATTTTATTCACAGGTGTACATTTTTTGTGCCATCATATGTACGTGGTTAAAAATGATGTTCAGTAGAAACTCACTCAAAACCAAAACTGAAAGAAAATCAGTTGCTATTTTAGCATTACAACAAGGAAATGCAAATTTAAGGAAGAAATTCTCATTGGCACAGTTCCTTGGTGACTAGGTATTAAAACATATTTGGATACAAGACACCCCACTGTTTGGGGAGCTCCACAACACATAAGGTGTGAGTTACAGCTGAATTTCCTGCTCGTTTTTGCTTCTCAGTTTCTACCCCTTAAAAGTTCATGAAGATAAATCTTGAAATATTTGACAAGTGTCACGTACGGAAATTATTCAGTGTCTTACTATCTTCTCCCTGGGGTGAATTACCTCCCCTGCCCTTCACTACCAAGGGCATTTGTTTAATCACAGAATCTTCATTTCTCAAGAGATATTTGCTGCTTCTTTTTATCCCCCCCCCACCTGACGTCACAATCCTCTGTCACAGGACAATCATTTCCATAGCAACCAACTGTGATGTCACAATTGGGGGCGGGAGGAGAGTTCACAAAGAGAAAGAGAAGGTTTTCTTCTCCAGGCTAAGGCTTCTGAGATTTAAAACCACTGCTTCACCAATCAACATATTTTAGCAGAAAAACTCCGTGACAAAGCTGCATTTCTTCAAGGTCTCAGCTGTGACACACAAAGCATTTCAGCAGAAGTGTAAGGGCTGTGTGTTGTGGGTTTGGGAAGGGATAGAGATTTTTATTTCATTCCATTCTAATTCTATGCCACTGTTATCTGCCAGTAAAACACATTAAACATATTCCAGAAAGAGTGGATTTAGTCGATGAAAAATGTGTCTCCTGAGACCAGAGAAGGTACATTTTCTGTCTTACTATCATTTCCATAATAGGAACAATGTTTACATTTCCTCAGCCCATGCAGAGCCTCTAATGTATTCATGTGCTTTCACTCTCCAGAGGCAGGAATTGAGGTATTTGAGATTTTATTTTTTTAGCTACTGCATCAAGCACTTAAGATCTGACAATTGTGATGTGTATTCTCACTTGGTATTAAAAAATAAAAGCTTCAGTGTTTGCATTTGATTAGTCTCTCGGCTTGGTGGCTAATTAAGCAGCAACAGGGAAAGCCACTTTCTTCAGAAACAGAGCATCTTGGTTTATGTAGTGTAAGATTATTGACAGGTAGAGCCACATAATTTTTATTAAACTGAAGAGATTAGCTCTGCTGAAGAATTTCACCGTGACAGCAAACTCTAGCTGTAATAATGATACCTGACACTTCTCAAACTCACTACAGGAGCCCAAATGGTCTCTTTTTCTAAATATTCTTTCAGCTCAAGTAAGGGAAGAGCTTCATTCAAACATTTAGCATATTTATCTGAAACTGAGTGTGCACGGGGATTTTTTCTCCCTTGTAGAGGTGATGCAAAATCAGCATAAATATTTGTAATCTGTGCGCTTTAGCTATTCTCTTACACTATAAATGATACACCCTGTCTTTCCCCCAGTTGGTTGAAATGCTAACCAGCTTTTCTCCAGATAGAGGCCATGTTGCCCACAGGAAGTCATCAGCAAAGTCCCTGGAAGCCTGGAGTGGTGTGCAATTTGTTCATTTAACATGCATAAAATTGTTTCCTATTCCCCCAGACTCAAAATATCTCGCGGTTTTAGGACCGGGAAGATTGAAAAGAGATGAGAGGGAAAGAAGGATAAATTTTGGAAAGGAAAAACTTCCATATTCCACGGACTGAAGCAAACTAGAAAGAGCCTGTACTTGAAAAGAGGGGGAAACACTTTTAGAACACTAAGAGGGCAACAACTGAAGTCTATTTACATACTTGGGGGTGGGGTGGGGAGGATTAATTAGTTAACGTTTGGCAAAGGGTGTCTTGAAGACGAGTTCTGCGGAGGTGCTATTCTCACTTATTACTGTTATTAATTAACTGGGTGCATGCCAAACAAAAATCAGCCTCACGGTCTGCTTTCATTTCTTAACACCATATGCGATGTATTTTGCAGGAGTGATTCGGGAGAGTTATCTCAAAGGCCACGACCAGCTCGTTCCTGTCACCCTCCTGGCCATTGCGGTCATTCTGGCTTTTGTCATGGGAGCCGTCTTCTCGGGCATCATCGTCTACTGCGTCTGCGATCACCGTCGCAAAGACGTGTCCTCCGTGCACCGCAAGGAGAAGGAGCTCGCCCACTCGCGCCGCGGCTCCATGAGCAGCGTCACCAAGCTCAGCGGCCTCTTTGGGGACACCCAGTCCAAAGACCCCAAGCCGGAGGCCATCCTTACACCACTCATGCACAACGGCAAGCTCGCCACTCCCAGCAACACCGCTAAGATGCTCATCAAGGCTGACCAGCACCACCTGGACCTGGCTGCCCTGCCTACCCCAGAGTCCACCCCGACACTGCAGCAGAAGCGCAAGCCCAACCGCGGCAGCCGCGAGTGGGAAAGGAACCAGAACCTCATCAACGCCTGCACCAAGGACATGCCCCCCATGGGCTCCCCCGTGATCCCCACCGACCTGCCCCTTCGGGCCTCCCCCAGCCACATCCCCAGCGTGGTCGTGCTGCCCATCACGCAGCAGGGCTACCAGCACGAGTACGTGGACCAGCCCAAAATGAGCGAGGTGGCCCAGTTGGCACTGGAGGACCAGGCGGCCACCCTGGAATATAAGACCATCAAGGAACATCTCAGCAGCAAGAGTCCCAACCATGGGGTGAACCTGGTGGAGAACCTGGACAGCCTGCCCCCCAAAGTCCCCCAGCGGGAGGCCTCCCTGGGTCCTCCCGGAGCCTCCCTGTCTCAGAACGGCCTGAGCAAGCGGCTGGAGATGCACCACTCCTCGTCCTACGGGCTTGATTATAAGAGGAGCTACCCCACGAACTCGCTCACGAGAAGCCACCAGGCCGCCACGCTCAAAAGAAACAATACTAACTCCTCCAATTCCTCCCACCTCTCCAGAAACCAGAGCTTTGGCCGGGGAGACAACCCACCCCCCGCCCCGCAGAGGGTGGACTCCATCCAGGTGCACAGCTCGCAGCCCTCGGGCCAGGCCGTGACTGTTTCGAGGCAGCCCAGCCTCAATGCCTACAACTCACTGACCCGGGCGGGGCTGAAGCGCACGCCCTCGCTAAAGCCGGACGTGCCCCCCAAACCTTCCTTTGCCCCCCTTTCCACCTCCATGAAGCCCAACGATGCGTGTACATAATCCCTGGGGGAGGGGTCAGGTGTCGAACCAGCAGGAAACGCTAGGCGCCCGCTCAGCTCAGCAAGGTTCTCGGCTGCTGAGTACCCACCCGACCAAGATGGCCGCGGCGGCGCCCAGGACTCTGGGTCCTCCCCTGGGACGCGGGGGGCGGG
>NW_006777583.1:5845093-5846667 GCF_000442215.2 Lipotes vexillifer | reverse complement strand
CCCCGGGGGCGGGGGGGGGGGGGGGGGGGGGGCGCTCTTGAAAATTGGGCCAAGCTGTTCGGTGAAGGTTCGCGACGCGGGACTCACCTCCATTCTCTTCCTTCACTCTTCCCCCACACTCTGCAACAGGTCGGACTCACGAAAGACTTCAATCAGCATCACAAACATGAGCCAAAAGCACATACCCACCCACCCAGCCCCGCGTTTGCGCCTGCGCGCAAGCTTGCGCGCACGCGCACATCACACACATGCACACGCGCGTGAACAGCAATTGCAACATTGAGTCCATGACTGCACTGAGCGCTGCCCGACTGGGCTAGCGTTCCAACCTGCAAAACACAGATACATTTTTAAAAATCATGAAAATTAAAAAGAAAAAAGAGAATTCATTGATAATTCTAACTCAGACGTTAACAAGGGCAGAAGTTTACTATGCGCAGATACTGTGAAATGCCCACCAGTGTTACAGCTTTCTGTTATAGCAGATGAATGCCATGTTGGGCAACTATGTCATAAATTTCTGCTCCTCTCTTAATGAAATAACCTGACCGGTAACGCAAGTAACTATTTATTTTTCATGCTTTTTTCCTTAAGGAAAGGACTCTCCACATACCATCCTCTGAACAGCTCTTCAGAAAGTCCCTTGACAGTTAAACTATTTAACGTGAAATCCATTAACTGGAATAATTGAGTTTATTTTTACAATAAATTCACTGAGTAAGTAAGTTGCAGCTGGAATTCTGACCTTTGTGTTTGGACTGATATCTAGCTAAAGGAAAAACTTAAGAGGGGAATATTTATTTAAATCTACCAGTTAAATTTGCTGGTCAGGTCCCTGGCTTATAACATGCAAAAGAGTAATTAGTTTAAGAGTCCTTCCAGATCCTAACTTCTAAAGCAACCAGGAGAGGAACTTTTAGAATGGAACATCGCGTCCCATTGCTGCCAACATGGCTTTGTCAGTGGTTCCTACTTTCTGTGAAGGCACCAGCTTGTGATACGCCATCTCATTTCACTTTGCATGTGAGACAGAAAACAAAATCCACCAACCGTGTGAACTAATTAATATGCTGGCTGCTACCTTGCATCAATTAATGGTTTGATCACACAGGTTTTTCGTGGGGTTACATCTGTGAATAGCCTGTTTTCCACATGTAAATTTGTGCCTTACACCCTGAGTTGTGTACACTTGCAAACTGTCATTATGATCAACTTTTCCCCCTTTTGAAATAAATGCAGATATTTATTTAACCCTCCCTCCCCCCACCCCCAGTCCAGCCCTCTGGAAGATTAGTGCCCAGCAGACGGAAGAAGAATGCAGTGGTGATGGTTACAATCCTGCAGCCTGGGAAAGCTGGGCGACACCACACCCTCCGATTCACACATTCTTCTGGTCATGCCAACTCCAACCACGCTTTGGCCATGCTGCCAAGCGTGGACCCCAGTGTTGTGGGTGGCAAATCTCCTTTCTTCCTCCAGAGCTCCCTGCTTCCCTTGTATTCTCAGATCATTTCAAAATGATGATATCCTCATTAGCCAGCAGAAAAGGGACTAACGTCCCAGTCCTTATTCCT
>NW_006777583.1:5837072-5845083 GCF_000442215.2 Lipotes vexillifer | reverse complement strand
TCCTGCTGTGTCCACTGCCTGGAAAACACAGCAGTGAGGTGGGGCAGGCACCTGGGTGGAGTCTTCAAGCCATGTGCGCAGCACACAGGTGCAATGCTTACAAAGAAATGACATGGAAATAGATGCAGGCAGGCTGGTCCCTGCTGTGATTAATGAGTAACTCCAAGTACAAGGCCAATCACAATGGATGCTACAAAAACGTTGACTGGGGCAAAAGGTTTTTAATTTTTTTTAATTTCTTTATCCTTTTGCGGATATTGTTTGTAGGGGGAGGGGGGTGGGCGTGTGTTTTTCCCCTTGGTTTTCATTAGCTCAAGCACACACAAGGGACTTTTGTTTACTCTTATCACGAACAAAAGAATTGTCAACATACTGTAAACTGTGAGCATTGTTGGTTGTTATCGGTTTTTTTAAACAGCTAAACAGTATATTTAGTGGTCTCTTTGTCTGTTTTTCATTTCCAGTTTGATCTTCTGGGTTTAGTTTTGTCTTAAAAAAAAAAAACTTTCTAAAAAAGACAGTTGGGGATAATTTTGAATTGGCTGTGAAAAGTGGTGCCTCCATAAACAGAGTGAGACCTGGGTGTGTCGCAAGGGCACGTGCACAGCCTTTTATTCCAAACACCCCTTGCAGTTTTGCTGTCGGTCGGGATAGGTTTTTGTTATTTTTGTGTTATGTTTTTGTTTTGTTTGTTTTGTTAGTGGAATCAATGTTCACACCCCGTGAACTCTGTACCCTGAAACCATGAAACTTTGCTACGAACAGAGATATTGTCTTCTTCCTTCTATTTTCTTTAGAAATGTGGAACTTAGGAAGGTGATGGGTATATATCACCCTGCTACCTTCTCCCCCAAGCTTCACTCCCAGGAGTACTGAGGTGCAACACCTGCTCTCTCGTCCCCCTGTGCGGGCATCAATGCCTCAGCTGTGTTAGAGTCCTGTGTCAAACTTCCACCCCAGTCCCTGTATCCCACAACCCATCACTTGTGGTGTTAACCCTAAAATGCCCACAGGTATTGAGCTGGTCTTCTGCATTTAAGTATTTTCCCTTTTTCTTTTGCTCCCCACAGCGTGCGAGGAGAGGGTCCATAAACCTGAGTGTGCCTTTGCTTTCCACCCTTGCTAGACACTGGTAGATGCAACCAACTCAGATTTATATTTGTTGTAAAGTTGTAAAAATATTGTGATGTCACCAATTTTCCTTCCATCTCCACACCCCCTAACATCTGATTCACGACTTAATGTATGTTGTAAAAAAGAAAAAAAAAGAAGGCAAAAAAAGACAAAAAGGCAAGGAAAAGGCTCTTTATTACTTAAAAGTAATAAAGCAAGACTGTTCTACATTCTCTTTTGTGTCCTGAATGCTTTTATTTATCTCATAATTTCCCCCTTTTGGGCTAGGATGCTCCTCTTTCCTCCATCTCTATTTGGCTTCCAAAGCATAAATCACAACGTAGTTAGAACCATTTGTCTGCAATACCCACACCCTGCTCCCCAAATTATTGATGTGTCCTCTCTGCCTGCACCCAGCCTGGAGCAGGATCGGAGCAGAAGCCACTGGTAATTAAAAGGCAGAGCATGCGTTGGCTCCCTCAATTCATTTCATGCATTTTCTTTTTATGGGCTTGTTCATCATCAAACATTTATGGTAGGCTTGATAGTTTAAAAGATCAAGGCTAGGCTTTTACTATGTAAGGTCCACTAAAAATAGAACCTGGGCTTCCCTGGTGGCGCAGTGGTTGAGAGTCCGCCTGCCGATGCAGGGGACACGGGTTCGTGCCCCGGTCCAGGAAGATCCCACATGCCGCGGAGCGGCTGGGCCCGTGAGCCATGGCCGCTGAGCCTGCGCGTCCTGGAGCCTGTGCTCCGCAACGGGAGAGGCCACAACAGTGAGAGGCCCGCGTACCGCAAAAAAAAAAAAAAAAAAAAAAATCCTTGCACAGATGTGACTTCAGCCTTTTTACATATTAATAAGGTGGAGGGTGCAGGATTTTACTCTTTGTTCGCATCTATCTCTTGTAAGCCAGAAGACACGGTCGGAGGTATAGTGCAATGCAGCACTTGATTTTTATTTTGCAGGGTAGCCTTTTGAAATTGCTAGATCAGGGCTTTTTTTCCCCCTCTGGAATATTTTTAAAACAGTTATTTAAATAAGTCTTCAGCTGTAGTATTTTACTTTTGACCTTCTGAAATAATTTTTTACAAGTGTTTTGGGTCAGTCTGAGTGTGGGAAGCTGCGGTTGGACCTCAATTTACAGCTACAATGGTCTAGTCACCTGATAACTCATTTCCAATTGTTACTTGAATCCCACCCATAGGGCGAGGCGCTGTCAGGCACAAAGTTGACTAGAATATAGTTGCTGCCTCCTCATTTATATGGAGAGGTGGGCACGGCCTCTGTAATTGCCACTGGGAGACGGGAACAAAGTGCTGAGGAAAAGGCCCAGAGGTTTGGGGCTCGAGGCTACATACTTGCTGGTCCTTATGGAATCAGTTCTCTGGACGGCTAGGGCAGGCAGAAGGGAAAACTTGTACAAAGGTGCCGAAGGTGCTGTGACAGGGACACAGAAGGTTTAGTGGACCTTGAGCAGGGTCTGTGAGAGACCTGACAGGGGCAGGGCTGGGAAGGGGGTTGGGGTCAGATCGGGAGAGGCCTGTGGACCATGTGCTAGGATTTTAGCTGATGGGCAGTGGAGTGCATTTGGAGTCTATAAAGCCACAAGCACACATGTTTGTGCTTTAGAAAGCTACCTGGCAGTAATGTGGAAATGGTCCAGGAAGAGGCTGCTGGCTGCCGGGCAATGTATCACGTAGCATGCCAAATTGGTAGGAGCAATGCGTGAAAACCCCACATCCGGTTTCGGATTCTTTAGGAAACAGAACTGAATCAGCTCTGTGACCATTCCTTCTTTTGCCGGTCAGAAGAGCTTCCTTCTCCTTACGTGACTGACGGGTTTGCCCTTCCTGGTTATACCCAAATGTCAAATGGAGAGAATGGCCAACAGCTTGTCTGACCCTTTCATTTTAAAAAATGAGAAAGCTGTGGTCCATTGAGTGAAAGGATTTGCCACGATCCCAAAGCTGTCAGTATAACACTCTTCCAAGGATGAATTTATTGTCTTTTATGCCCTCTTCATTCATATCATTAGAGTAATGCTAGCTAAAAACACCTGACACTCGCTCCTCCCAAACTTCATCTCCAAATCACTCTGCCATCGTTTGTCACAGGAAGGCCTGCAGACACGCCTCACTCTTCCCCAGCTGGGCATCCCAAATTCCTTCATCTGGGCCGAGGCAAGCGGGTCGGTTGGAGTTCAGATCACACTGTAGACAATCCCTGCAGTGCAACCTGATACTTGGGATGGTGGCTTTTGCTGAAGTCAGTTTTGTTCTTGTCTGGTGAAGAGGTGACAGAGGCTGAACAGGTGCAGCCTGTATTTTAGCTGGGGCCCCAGGGATGTCCCCGCTCAGGCTTCAGAAGTGCCTCAGATAACCTAGATTTTTAATTGTTGTGTTTGCTTGCTTGCTTGTTACAGGGTTGGTGGCTTCTGCCAGATGTTTTCAGACTGTTGGCTCTCAGGAGTGGCTGTCCCAGTGCAGCCAACAGGCTAGGTGTTTCACGGGGCCAGAGCTGATGTCTTAGACCTGCCTGCTTTCCTTAAGTGCCATGCCAAGCAAACACAAACTGGCCTCGTTGTTCAGTCTCCTAAGTTGGCAGAAGCCAAACAAGATGCCCAGAACCATAGTGCCTAGGTGTTTGACTGCCTGAACAAAAGCTCTTTCCAAAAAAGTCATTCAGCAAGTGAAATAAAAGTGTCAGAAAGGCGCCTACAATTTCAGACATGGGATATTTTGCTGGAGGGAAAGGGGTAAGGGGAATTTCAAAGACCCTTTAGTAACAAAATAACACAATTAAGAGTGTAATCCTCGTCCTGGCTGAGCACTGCGACAGCTGGGTGCTTGGACTCAGTAACCCTTAGAAACCCACATCTCACGCCTGTCTTAAACCCACGTGGTGGGTTTAAGTGTCTCTTGTACAGAATTGGGAAGGAAGGGCTCACATTTATTGATCGGGCCTGCCAGACAGATGGGGATCTTCAGTATTCCATTTAGACTATTGTGTATCCTTAGCTCTAACCCCCTGGGGATGCCTGGAGGTGGGGGGCAGTTGACCTCAACAGAGAGTTATATCTGAACTGATGTGCACTAAATGTGACTGGGCAGAAAAATGTGCAGATGTCCCTCTAGCAAATGGAAATGAAATTTGAGCAAATCAAGAGAGGCAGATGAGAGGTGGGGAGTTCCCCTTCCCCCTCTGCAAACACATCCCTGCGCACATGTGCCAACAGCTGCTGTCATGAGGCTTTTTCCTCTTGGCGTCTAATACCAAACATGTCACAGGGGTCAGAACCAGTGTCTGCTGAAGGTGGACCCTTTGGGAGGTCTTTCACCCCTCTTCCTGGTAAAACATGCGTTCCACCTCAGCACTTTCTGGTCAAATGTGAACTGTCATAAATTACAGTCTCAGGAGTGAAAGCCAAGACCTTTGCAGAGGGCCCTGGACATGGGTCGCTGGCAGCCCATGGATGCTGACCGAGGTGACTAGCAGTTTTTTATTCTTCCTAATCTTCCTAATCTCTTCAAATAAAAGGAGATTTTTCCCTTGAGAATCACTAACATCCCCAGAGCAAGTTACTGGTCCCGCTGATGGAGCTGCAATAACGGTCCAAATAAGGGGATGCTAATGAAGGGGAAAGTAAGTAACCATGAAATTGGAGGCATTTTTCTCATTGATGATTTTCATTTTTTCTGAAAACAGACGAAGGTGACATTGGACACAACAGCAATGCCAGGCAACCAACACGAAAGAAACTCCAGCAGGATTCCCAGGGGTCTCCTAGGATGAGGAAGATATGAAAACTCTGTCTGTGAACCAAACGCTCTCTGTTATCCTGTTCATCATGACACCTGCCCTGACCATGTTACAGGGTGGTGAGAAAGTGGGTGTTTGAGAGCGAGGGTAAGAAACTTAGTTCTCAGGTGTGGACACAGAACATTTTGCAGACCTGGCCCATGTCAGTGCATAAGCACGAATGTCAACAATAGGGCTAACTTTCGCTTCATAAAAGATGAAACGTGGAATGGTGCCAACCCAAGAGGAGCAGGGCTTCTGCTTGCTGATGACAATGACAATTTACACTGGGAGCGTTTTACAGTTTGCAGACATAATCTTGTCCATTCTATTATTAGATCCTCAGAACAGCCTAGTGGGGTGGGCAGCAGCACATGTATGATTATGCTTAAACTGGCGTTTGGAGAGAAGGGATCTGTTGGAACAGTGATCGACATGAAAATGGAGTCGTGTTTCCAAAACCTGTGTGTTGACATCATCCCCTCAGCTCTCTCGGGGACACCTCAGGTTACACAATTATTCTGTTTCACCAAAGGGGAAAAGCCCCCCAAGAGCATTTCTCAGGAGAGGCGGCTAACAACAATAAAGTCCCCCAAATAAAGGCCAGGCACACACATTCTATTTTAAGGGTATTGTGCTCTAATATTTTTCTATCATTAAAGAATACATCTCTTCCTTCCTGTGTCTGCAAAGTCCTGATGCCAGCAGTGTTATGAGGAACTGTCAACAAAGCAGGAAAAGAAAGAGCTGAAGCCGAATTCCGTGACCTCCCTTCTTGAGGTGCACCCTCCCACTTCAGGGGCAGTGACACGGGCTGCCTCAGTGGAAGAAAAAGATGAAAGGCCTGGCTTTCAGGGATTCTTCATTTTACCTGAGCCTCACAGAGCACAAGAGAAATGTAAGAAGCTTAAGAGAATGCAGGCTTAATTGGGAACAGAGTCGAAGAAACGCCCTATATCTAGAAGGATAAAGAATTTGCCTACCCTTCCCTTCATAGAAGAATGAGGTAAAGTAAGTATGAGAGGAAGAGGTAAGAAAGAAATACCCCTGCTGACTTCTCATGTTAGGCCCATTGGCCACTTTGGCACTATGGGTACCAACTAAACAATTCGACATCATCTCTGATGTCAATGGTGGGATGATTCTCCCGATAGGAGACAGAAGGTAGAGATGGCCTCCACCTAGGTAACTATCTTCCTCTGCCACATCACTGCCCATGTTCCATGTTGCCAGTGCTGAAGACTGGCCGTCCTAGAGTTCATATGCTGCTTGGTATGAGGGTACATGGTGCAGAAGAGGCAGGGCCCTCTTGTCTGGAGTGGGTGGCTGGCCTCCCTCCTGCCCTGGGGGCAGCACAGCCCAGCCAGTCGCCGTGTCGGGCTATTCCATAGCACTCTGAGGAAGCCAGCATCTTCACGTGCCTGCTCAACTGGTAACCTCAGACAGATTTCACTCAGAGGAGAGGAAAATCACCCTTCTTCTTAACCCCACTGTTTGCTTTCTGCTTGGTTGGAGCATTGCTGCTTGTTTATTTGTTTGCCAGCTGAAGCCCTGTTCCCAGTCCACAAGTCTTTTCTCAGTACACAAATATGCTTTTTTTTTTTTGCGGTACGCAGGTCTCTCACTGTCGTGGCCTCTCCCGTTGCGGAGCACAGGCTCCGGACGCGCAGGCTCAGCGGCCATGGCTCACGGGCCCAGCCGCTCCGCGGCATGTGGGATCTTCCTGGACCGGGGCACGAACCCGTGTCCCCTGCATCGGCAGGCGGACTCTCAACCACTGCGCCACCAGGGAAGCCCACAAATATGCTTTTTAGTAAAGATGAAGGCTTGGCTGGCACCAACTTTGGTAGCTCTGGTATAAAATATACACATAATTCCAACTGCTGCACGGTGCTATTTACTTAATTATGTACGCGGTAAATTGAACGACCTTTGACGCGATTAACTTTCCCTGATCTATAGGGTCAGAGTCAATAACCGATTAACTTTGAAAAGGAAGGTTTCTATTCCAAAGTGTGCATTCCAAGACAATACCAAATGCAGTGGTTCTGAAGACCTGCCTCCTCCATTCCTGGGAAAAGGATACATTTGTCTTCTGAAACAAAATTGTCTATTGAAGTCTGATTAGGTGTTGGCTGAGTTGAATTCTTATTGGTGTTTAATTTTAAGAACCAAAGATTTATCCCGCTCTGTCTCCAGAGTGAAGAGAAGGCCTGCAATCACATTTCTTGCTTGGGGAGAAAAGATAATGTGTTAGACTGATATGTATGAATAGAAACAGGTAAATAGTCATATTTCCTTCTGACTTTGTAATTAAAACAGTGTAAGTCAGTAGGGAAGGGCTGTAACTGGAGCTAAAGTAAGTGAGGTGAAAATTACTAGGTGTTGGAGCGTCTGCCTCTCATTTTAATTAGGTGACTATAACAGCAAGATAAAATAACTTCTTGTCACTCAATCTGTTGAGCTTTCTAATTGAGAAACCAAAGGGCTTGTTTTGTCCTCAGAAAAGAGTGACCCAAAAAGATCCTCTCTAATTACCTGGCCAGAGCAGCAGACAAGCCTGGGCCCAGGGACAGAGCAGCGCTCAGTGGGAGTGGTGTCATGAGGGTGAGGTGCTCCAAGACCAGGCCCACCAAGGCCAGCCCCCTAGAGGCTCTTAGGGACAGTCAGCCCTCATCTGGCAATCTGGAGTTCTCACTTCTCACAGGGCAAAGCAGCTGAGAAGGAAGTGCATCTCACTGTGGGTCTGTGGGTCTAGTCTGAGCTGGCCTCCCCATTTGTGGGGCAGTCATTCAAACTCTTGGCCTGTCCTTCCCCCCATGTGCAAAAGTAGACGATGATGGCGGCCCCGTCTACTTCACAGAAGCGTATAGAAGTCACATGAGGTGGGGCTTCCCTGGTGGCGCGGTGGTTGGGAGTCCGCCTGCCCATGCAGGGGACGCGGGTTCGTGCCCCGGTCTGGGAAGATCCCACATGCCGCGGAGCGGCTGTGCCCGTGAGCCACGGCCACTGAGCCTGCGCGTCCGGAGCCTGTGCTCCGCGGTGGGAGGGGCCACAACGGTGAGAGGCCCGCGTACCGCAAAAAAAAAAAAAAAAAAA
>NW_006777583.1:5789133-5837062 GCF_000442215.2 Lipotes vexillifer | reverse complement strand
AAAAAAAAAAAAAAAAAGTCACAGGAGGTGAACGTTTATTGGTGCTTTTACAAAACCCGGAATCCCGCCGTATCCTTCTTTTCCTACTTGGCATCCAAAATGGGATCCTAGTCCTTTAAATCTTCAAATTAAATAAATGACTTTGAGTCCCCATCCTGCTGATAATGAAAATGTCTCTTTTTTCTCTCTCCCCTAAACACTCCTTATCTGCCAACAAAAGCAGCCAGCCAGACCTCGTTAAACAAAAGCCCTGCTTGGCCCCATAGAGTTCTGGCTCTTTCTCACTGCTGCGGCCATCTCAGCCACATGATGCCTGTTCGGAGGCCTGGGGGCTCCAAACACTACAGTGCTGCGCCCCTCCTCCTTTCTCAGATGGCTGGCTGGGGAGAACAGGTTGTCCTATCACTGAATCCTGCCTTCCCTGCTGCCAGGCCTCTTCCTGTCTCCTTGGCCCCAGTGGTGCCTCTGGGCAGGACTCTCTGGCCTCGAGAACGGGCCCCAGAAAGCACTGCAAGGAACACAACTGTAGGTTCACTCACTGCCTTTGCTGTTGAGGCAGTGTTTGTGGCACCAGCATGACGCCCGGCGGTCTTGGATTGCCTGTCTGCTTTGGTGACTTGTACTTTATGCCAACACCCTCGCAGCCGTTTTCCCTGAGCACACCTGCAGTGCTGCCCTGTCCAGGTCCAAAGCGTTTCCAATCTCAGCTCCATTTAGCCTGGATGGAAGTACCACTCACTCAGTCCCAAGCCCATCCCTTGGGACGTCTCATCCCAAGAGTTTGTGACATTTCTTTCAAGAGAAAAACTACTTTGTTACAACTGTAAAGCATTATACCAAAAATGTCAGTGAGAGTCATTGACATATATCTCACGGTGCTGAAAAATCTAGTTCAACACCCCTCTCCTTTTGGAGAAGATGATGAAATCATGACATGAGAGGTGGCTCAATAATACGCTGCTCTTTCTTGGCAGGGCTGAGGGCAAGAAGCAGGCGTCCCAATTCCTAATTCACTGCCTGACACCATACGCTATGAAGTACAGATTTAACTACTGAAAAAAAGTAACAGCAGAACGTGGAGGCTGAAAGATAGAAACTTATTTCACTCTCATGTAACAGCCCCAAAGCACATGATCCAGCATGGGTGGGGCAGCTCTGCAACTTTCAATGTGTGCCTTCCTTCTTCGGATCCGAGAAGCGTTTCTAATTGTGCCATTTTCTCAGTCAACAGGAAGAGCAAAGGAGAGAGTGGTGGACCATCCCCAGCCTTTTTTTTTTTTTTTTTTTTTTTGCGGAACCGGGGCCTCTCACCATTGCGGCCTCTCCCGTTGCGGAGCACAGGCTCCGGACACGCAGGCTCAGCGGCCATGGTTCACGGGCCCGGCCGCTCCACGGCATGTGGGATCTTCCCGGATCAGGGCACGAACCCGTGTCTCCTGCATCTGCAGGTGGACTCTCAACCACTGCGCCACCAGGGAAGCCCTCCCCAGCCATTTTTAAGAGCTAATCCCAGTAGTTGCACGGAGCTCTTTAGCACATCCCTGGGACAGGAGTGTAATCACAGGGCTACATCAGGCATCAATGGAAGCTGGGAAACTTGAGTTTCTTGTGCTCTGCTAAAACTCAGGCGTGTGCTGGGACTTTAAAAAAAATGAAGGGGGAATGGATACTGCAGGGTATCAGCAGCCTGCCACATTCTGTGCACATAAAAACATTTCATTTACAAAAATGAAATGTAATCAACCACCACAATTGCTACATCAGCACTTGGTTTAGGTACCCTGCCTCCTCCAAGCCTTCTCTGAGTTCCCAGGCAGAGCTGGGCTTTCCTTCTCTCCTCCCCCAAAGCAGCTTGTGCATAAAGATGTCTAATTTGTACCACAATCCTCTGGTAAGATTTGCTTCTGCATTTGACTGCAAACACATCAAGGGCAGGAACTGAATCTTTTTCACCTTTGTAAGTCCACAGTCGACACAGAACCTGATAAACTGTAGGTGCACAAGAAATTTGCTAAACTAAGTTATCATCAGATGTAAGATAGTAAGAGTTGAGTCTCCACACACGTCCACACAGAAACAAAATTACTGCTAGCAGTTGTCATAGTAGCACTGATTACACACTCACCAGGTACCAGGTACTGAGTTATGTGTTTTCCCAGCATTAGCTCATTTAATCCTCACAAGAATCCTACCTTTGTCATTTCCATTTGACAGATAAGGTAACTGAAGCACAGAAAAATTGAAGAACTTCCATACTCACTGAGCTGGTGATTTGTGAATCCAGGATGTACATTGGGGTGACACCATAGCCAGTGCTTTTAATCATCTTGTGTCTTATTAGGTGACGTGGGCTTGGGGATGCTTTTTTTAACATGACAAAGAGTGCCTATCAGAAACCAAGAGACAGCCAACACCGCAGGAAGCTAAGTGATTAATGACACAAGGGATGGGAGTCAGATTAATCCCTCAGCGACACTCTTCCAATGGTGCAGACAACACCTTGCAGCCCACCTTGCAGATATTCTGTATGTGCACGCCCACGTCAGTATTAAGGAGATGCTGCTCCTGTTTTCCAAAGGGCCTTCACATATGAGATAAAGTTAGCAACTGAAATTTCAGGTGTCAAAAGCAAACAAACAAACAAATCTCCCAGTGCCCTAAACCCTTGACCCTCATGAGGTCCCCACCCCAGTACACACTCAAATACCTCAATCTGCAAAACCACAATAAGAACTAAACATGCAATGATAGTGGAACATAAATCAGAGATGACCCAAGACAGCAGAGTGGGCATTAGGGGATTGTGACCTGGTGATGACACTGAGGACACAGAAGCATATCAGTGCTGGACACCAAGCACATATGTGCTGAATACAGAGAGAGAGAGAGAGAGAGAGAGAGAGAGAGAGAGAGATTTATTTCTCTCTTCTTTGATGCTCTGCTGTGTAAGTACTGAGAAGAATCTCCTAAAACCATCTTAGGAGATTTTTTTTTAATGCAACGTGGGTATGTTGGGGGAAAAAAGACATGATGTGGAGGGGAAAAAGACAACAAGATTTGATTTCACAGACACTTCAGAAATAATGGCATAATCTTATCCGTTTTCAGCAAATACAGTCTGAAGCATTCAAGCCTCTGATAAAGGTGTATCACCTTCATTGGTGCAGCAAACTGCAGATTAAGCTTTTTTTTAATGCTGTTCAAATTGCCGGTGGAGCAACCTTTTATGAGATATGATGGTTCAAACAATTCTGCAAAGAGCAGAAGACAAGGAATATGTTTTTACACTGAACTGGTTTCCTAGGAAACACTGAAAACATGTGATAGGATATCTTTTAGAGGTAGTTCAAGGACCAGGGCTCTTCTTTACTTATTTAATTTTTTTGAACAGCGTTTAATATCTGCCTCTCCCTCTCTCTGCAGTGGGAGCTAGGAGGGCAGAATGAGCTCTCTTGTACCCAGAAGCCCGAGTGTCCCCTCGTTAATTGCCTGCTCTAAACAAAGGAAAAATATTTGAGCCAAGTTGAGCCTTCATTACTCTCTGCAGCAATTTGAAGTAAGAAATTAAAGGGATAGAATTTGAATCTTTTGCGCTACCATTAAAAAAAAGAAAATCTCCAAATCCCAACTAAGAAATTAAGGGGGAAAAAAAAGCCAATCCACTCTTTTTTCAAACCATGTCTAAATTAATCTGCTTCAAGGTCTTCAAATACCATTTATTTTAGGTTGATTTTTACTCTGGCTCTTCATCCGTCTCTGTGATGTGCCAGCATATGCAAGCTGACAGAGGGTGCCTGAATTAGCAGGCTCACCCATTTCCCAAGTTCAGATGCAAGATCACCAGGGTCTCGAGGCGGCAGAGAAGCTCTGGGTAAACATTTGGGGGAATCCACAGGTCATGAACCTTTCAAGGAGCACAGCGTTGTCTGCAATGACACCTTCGCTGGCCCTCACTTCCACCATTCATCATTCATGACAAGAGGAAGTCAAAATAGGAAACATGAAGGAACATCTGGGCTGTGTGGGAAGGAGTTAAATTTGACTTTAAAATAAATAAGGCATCAAAACTTCAAGTTTCATTTATTCAAAAACTGGAGATGAAAATGTTGGTCTGAAGAACTGTGGGATATTTTTGCGGACGGGCAAGGGTGGGAGGGGCTGCAGCCTCACGAGGAATTCCTCACTTGTAGGTACTCTCATTGCCCCACCCCCGGCTCTGTGCAAAGAGCTGAGGATAGCCCAGAGAAGGCAGGGGGGCCAGGAGGACAACTGGTGGCAGTGGGCCCCCTCCCAGCATCAGCAGGCCATGTACACCCTACCGTTCTTCATGTCCCCTGAGTCTGGGTAAGGGTGACATTCTGGGAGGAAACCTCTTCGAGCTGAAAACAACACGACTGTTTCTCTTTCAGGATCTTTGAGAATTGGTGTGAGAGTCTCAAGGATCATCAGAACACTTAATAACTGCCTTTGTAAATGGGAGAGTGGGAGAACCTGCCCAGGAAAAGGGAGGAACCCCAGAATCTGAAGCCTTTTCACTAAGATAAGAAACTGTAAAATGCCAAACCACCAAAAGCAAGGTGACATGCACAATGGTTGTCCTTAAGGTTTCAAGGGACCCAGCTCATGCTAAAGGACAGGGCAGGCCCCAGAGGGACCCTATAACCCCACCCTACACGTTTTCGAATGCAGGTTGAATCGGATTACACTGAATATGAGGAACCTCATTGGAAGGTGGGAAATTCAATTTTTTTTTTTTTTTTTTTTGTGGTACGCGGGCCTGTCACTGTTGCGGTCTCTCCTGTTGCAGAGCACAGGCTCTGGATGTGCAGGCTCAGTGGCCATGGCTCACGGGCCCAGCCTCTCGGCGGCATGTGGGATCTTCCCAGACCAGGGCACGAACCCGTGTCCCCTGCATCGGCAGGCGGACTCTCAACCACTGCGCCACCAGGGATGCCCCGGGAAATTCAATTTTTAATGCAGCTCGTGGGGATGCATGGAGAGGGAACAAAGCAGCCCTTCCCATGTGCCTTGGTATAATGAGGAGGCAGGTGAAAATGCACAGAGGCTACATATGAAAGCCTCAGGTAGTGGTAGATATTTGGGCGCCACGCTTCCTTGCTGCTTTTTTTTCTTTTTGATAACAGCATCTTACTTTCCTTTTGTAGCGTTAACGCCCCCTTTGCTGTGGTCTTGATGGGACCATAAATTAAGGTTGTTTGTCCTCCCCTAACCAAGAGGTAGACAGGTGACCCAAGCTAGACCAAAGTCTTCTTCCCAGAATCTTAAGGAGAAGGCTGTTCTCAGTAGTTGGCACTGATGCCTGAACAAAAGGAACATCACTGGATGTACCCTTGAAGGTACATCATTGTGATGTACCTTTACAGTGGCAAGCTGCTCTAGATGTAGACAGTAAAATACCTCTGTGCCCTAAAGCCTAGGATAACTGCCATTCTCCCCACCACACCCCTCGATCTTGCCTTGCCACATAGAGGGCCACAGGGGAATCAGAGGACAGGGACCCTTTCCTGTGGTTTCTGCATGGTCCTGAGGTTTCAGACACATGTAGGCAGTGCTGGATCTTCCGTGGCTTTTCTGAAGGTCTGTTTTGACTGTACATACAAATTCATCGAGCTTGCTCCGACATCCAGACTCTGCATGTGAGAGCATTAGGCTGAGTAACAACATTGTAAGCAGTCTCTGGGCCCTGAATGTGTTTAAACAAACATGACATTCTACATGGTTAATGGGACTCCATAGGTGCTCAATGTAGTTTTACTCTATAATGTTAAAAATGGAAATATATTATTCCCGGCATATCAGAGACCAAGCTGTCAGGTGAAGAGGCAAAATCTCAATATGTGCATTGTATTCAGAGATAGGGGGCCGTGGGGGGGCTTGAGTGCAGTGGGGAGGGATGGGGGCTTTAATAATATAGTCTCTCCCCTTGGCTAAGCCTCACTCTGGTTTAGTGTTAGGTTGACAAGAATTGTGGCACACTTCTAATGGCCACAAGAAAACAGATGTAAAATGTCTGTCAGGAAATCTGAAACTGATTCATTAGTGAGCAGACATTGATTGCACATCATGCTGCGTGTTGCTATTCTAGGGGCTGGAAAAGTGGGCAAGATCTGGTGATGTGGGACCCATTGAGAAATCAGAGGAGGGGTCCCTACCCAGACTGTGGGGCTAGAGGGGGCTTTCAGAAGCCTTCTTAGAGGACGTGGCCCTCAAGCTGCGTCTTAAAAGATGAGTAGGAATTAGCTGCATGAGTGGGGGTGATAGCTGGATCTGGGAGTAGGTGGCATACAGAGCTTTTTCCATGAGAAAGAAAGCATATATTAACAAAGGCCCAGCAGAATATGGCTCCTGTAGGAATTTGCAAGCACCCAAAGTCTTCAAATCTAAGACGGACACGTTTCTGCAGATGCTTAGGTCTTTGAAGTCAGCACACATGATAGATACAGTCAATATCTACACATAATACTGTCCTTTCATGGGCAGCCTCCTCCTCTTGTTCACACATACACACATTGTAATCACTGTTGACAATTTGACATGTGCCCTCACATACTTTCTGTTTTGCAGGATTCTTTTCAAATATGGAATCTATCTATATTTCCATGATCCATATATTGCTAATCACATTATTTGCATTAACCAGATATCCAAGTTAACCGTGGTATTGAACTTCACAATGTTTTAAACGTAGTAAATATGCAGCATTACGTATTTATAATAGTTGTTCCCATGTCAACAAGGCTATAATACATAAACTAGAAGCTATATCATTAAAAACTGAAATTATTTTTACTTATTAGATTCCCAGAAGTTGGATTAGTACTATTATAAAAGATGTGTATATTTCGGTATCAATGACTATTTCTGAAAATCACTCAAAAATGCTCCTATAATTCACAGTAATACCAATGTCTTAGCTTGGGCTGCTATAACAAGATATCAAAAACTGGGTGGCTTATAAATAACAGATCAGGTGCCAGTATGATCAGTTTCTGATGAGGAACCTCTTCCAGGCTGCGGACCGTCGGCTTCTTGTTGGAGCCTCACCTGGCAGAGCAGAGAGGGTGCAAGCTCTCTGGGAACTGTGACAAGGGCATGAATCCCACTGATGAGAGGATTCATGACCTCTTCTAACCGTAATCGCCTCCCAAAGGCCCATCTCCTAATACCATCACATTGTGCAGGTTAGGTTTTGACATATGAATTTTGGGGGGACACAAACGTTCAGTCCACAACAACCAATCACAGATGAAATTCTCCTTCTCCGTGACCACCCTTGAAGGGGCTCCATCTTTTTAAGTTGGGTCAATCTTATGGTCACAAAGGCTCATTGCTTTTAGTGTCCATGTCCCTGAATATTAGTAAAGTTACCTTTATAAGTGTATTATCCTTAGCAAATAATAAATCCTTTACATGAACGTTTCACAACCTCAACACTATTAACATTGGGTTAGAGAATTCTGTGTTATGTGAGGCTGTCCTGTGCATTGTAGGATGTCAGCAGCTCCCTGGCCTCTACCCGTTAGATACTAGTAGCACCTGCCCCTTAGTTGGGGCTACAAAACAAAACGTCGCCACACATTGCCAAATGTCCCTTGGGGCCAAATCGCCTCTATTCAGAACCGCCGCTCTGTATCATTGATAGTGGTTCCGCTTCTGTGATTGAACCCTGAGTGAGGTCATCACCTTTATCAGACACTGTCTCCAGACCGACCTGGATCCCTTTCCATATTCTCTTCCATTTATTAATTTTTGTACTTGTGTCAGTACTATGCCTTTTAAAAAAATTTTTTTTACTGGAGTATAGTTGCTTTACAATATTGTGCTAGTTTCTCCCATACAGCAAAGTGAATCAGCTCTATGTATACATATATCCCCCCTTTTTTGGATTTCCTTCCCATTTAGGTCACCACAGAGCACTGAGTAGAATTCCCTGTGCTATACAGTAGGTTCTCATTAGTTATCTATTTTAGACATAGTATCAATAGTGTATATACGTCAATCCCAATCCCCCAATTCATCCTACCCTTGCCTTGGTATCCATACATTTGTTCGCTACATCTGTGTCTATATTTCTGCTTTGGAAATAAGATCGGCTATACCAATTTTTTCAGATTCCACATATATGCGTTAATATACAATATCTGTGTTTCTCTTTCTGACTTACTTCACTATGTACGACAGTCTCTATGTCCATCCACATCTCTACAAATGACCCAATTTCGTGTAATATTCCATTGTATATATGTACCACATCTTTATCCATTTATCTGTCAATGGATAACAAGCAACTTAGGTTGCTTCCATGTCCTGGCTATTGTAAATAGAGCTGCAGTGAACATTGCGGTACATGTCTCTTTGTGAATTATGGTTTTCTCAGGGTATATGCCCACTAGCGGGATTGCTGGGTCATATGGTAGTTCTATTTTGAGTTTTTTAAGGAACCTCCATACTGTTCTCCATAGTGGCTGTATCGAATTACATTCCCACCAAGAGTGCAAGAGGGTTCCCTTTTCTCCACACCCTCTCCAGCATTTATTACTTGTAGATTTTTTGATGATGGCTATTCTGACCGGTGTGGGGTGTTACCTCATTGTAGTTTTGATTTGCATTTCTCTAATAATTAGTGATGTTGAGTATCTTTTCATGTGTTTGTTGGCCATCTGAGCACTATGCCTTTTTTAATTATGGTAGTTTTTTTTTTTTTTTTTGCGGTACGCGGTCCTCTCACCGTTGTTGCCTCTCCCATGGCGGAGCACAGTCTCCGGACGCGCAGGCTCAGCGGTCATGGCTCCCGGGCCCAGCCGCTCCGCGGGATGTGGGATCCTCCCGGACCGGGGCACAAGCCCGCGTCCCCTGCATCGGCAGGCGGACTCTCAACCACTGCGCCACCAGGGAAGCCCTAATTATGGTAGTTTTAAAGCAGGTAAAGCAAAACCATCATACTGTTCTGTTTTCAACATTTCCTTGGCATTTATCACATATTTATTCACCCACATATGATGTAGCTGTGATTAGGATGTAGCCATCCCTGACCAGGAACAGCATCCTATTTAAGCCATCTTATAGAGAATGGGTTTGTAAACCACAGCTCCCAACCCCTTGAAGGTGTATGTAAAATTGTGTGCATGTGTATATGTGTGCATGTGTACAGAGATGCTAATGAAAGGTGGTCACGCTGAGGCATAGTATTATTCTAATCACCCTACTTTTTCAGAATCTCCTACAAAGCACATGGCAGGCACGTCAGCGTGGTCCATCTACAATAAAGATGAATGCATTGCATGCACAGAACCCCTTCTCTGAAATCTGTGAGAGGTGCTCTAGAGAAGGACATAGTCAAAGGACTTTCTCCCCGGGCCCAGCTAGGGATGATATAAACAATGAGACTGCCTCGTGAGTGTGACCAAGTATCCAGGGTGTGCATTGGAGGAGGGCACCCTACACCCACAGACGGATTGGGAAACCTCTCGCATTAGCAGCAAGGCTTGTTGTGAAGCAACATAAGAGCACTGTATCATATGTTCATCTCTCATTTATTATTTATGTCCCACCTGCTTCCAGAAGGATGTGACACGGCTTTCAATGAAAAGCACAGATATGAAAGAACCATGCAACCTCTAAAACTAAAGTCAGAAGGCAAGAGCTAAGAAGGAGAAAAGGCGAAAGGGGGAGGAGGTTTGTAGAATAATTATACCAGGAAGCACTGGCTTCACCCCGAACTTCCTGTCCTCCAAGAAAGGAAAAAAGAAAGAAAGCAAACACAATGGTATATAGTTTCCTTTAGCTAGTAACAGGAAACAGACCATCAGGAGAGGCATTAGCGACCTCCCGGGAATTCTGGCCCCTTTGGCCAGCGGAGAGCCAGTTGAGGGGAGAATGGGTGTGAATCCTTCCCCAAACATCCGGTGCCTGCAGGGATGTGTGTCCATTTTAAAAGGGCTAATTTTCTGGTGTCTAAGGAAAAGTTGCCCTTGCAGAACTGTTCACTCTGCTCATCAAATATTTACTGGGCTCCAGCACTGGCTAGACCCCGTACTGAGGCTTGAAAGGTGAGAATAAGAACCTGGTGTCTTCAAGGAACTCACGGTCAAGGAAGGTAGACAACCGCAAATAATTAAAATGAACCTTGATAAGTGTCCCAGCGAGGGGATGCCCATCAGCACGGAAACACAGAAGGGAGACCCATGAACTTTACTTGGGAGAGATGCCACCATCCAGGAGACCAGGATGGGGGAAGAGGAGTGTTCCCAGCTGAGGGCCTCATATGGGAAGAGGAAGTACAGGGATGGGCAGTCAGTTTTAGAGGAAAGGAGTGGGGTTGCACGCCTGGGGTGTAGAGTGTCTGGTCATGGTAGAACAAGAGGAGGCTTGGGCTTCCCTGGTGGCGCAGTGGTTGAGAACCTGCCTGCTAATGCAGGGGACACGGGTTCGAGCCCTGGTCTGGGAGGATCCCACATGCCGCGGAGCAGCTGGGCCCGTGAGCCACAACTACTGAGCCTGCGCGTCTGGAGCCTGCGCTCCGCAACAAGAGAGGCCACGATAGTGAGAGGCCAGCGCACCGCGATGAAGAGTGGCCCCCGCTTGCCACAACTAGAGAAAACCCTCGCACAGAAACGAAGACCCAACACAGCAAAAATAAATTAATTAATTAATAAACTCTTACCCCCAACATCTTCTTTAAAAAAAAAAAAGGAAAAACAAGAAAGAAATTCACTAATCAAATAATAGAACTATTAAAAAAAAAAAAAAAGAGGAGGCTTGAATATTTGGCTGCAGTTAAATCGTGAAGGGCCTTTTATGTAGCCTTTTATGAAGAGCCTGAGCTTTGGCATGTGACCCAGCAAAGATGTTTAAGCAGGGAGTGATGAACTCAGATCGTGGGTTCGCGTATTTGCTTAAGATCATCAAAGCCCACAAGGCTTATGTAGAGAGTTTAAAATTGGCCAACAAAACCTCACCTGAAGCAACCAAGAGCTGAAACAAGGGCATTTCCTACAAGCTCGGTGTTCTTTTGTGAAGCAGAACAGCATCTTCCTCATCGTAAAACAGCTAACGAGGGACTCTGGCTCAACGATCCCACTTAGGCATAACCAAGAAGAGACGTCACATCAGCAGCAAGGGGCTGCTTCCAAGAATAAATCTAGGCATTTGGGGAAAAAAAAAAAAAAAAAAAGAAAAGCCTCACTGGGAACCAACTAAAAATGTTCCTTGGTGAAGGACACACAGGTACTTTCCGCTTCTCTGTGTGGTCGAAAGAACAAACACAGTGGCCTGTTCCCCTTAGTGCAGCAGCTTCTAGTGGGATAAAAAGCCAAGGGCAGCACAGCTGAATGAGGGACAGGAACCCAGAATGGATTAGGGACGAACATCAGTGGTTCTAGGCAGAGCCCAGTGGTTTCAGGGGGATGTGGACAGGAAATATACCTGTTCTAAAAGTGGGGGGGAGGGGAACCTCGGAAGCCAAGAAGAGGCAAGACCACCGAGCACTGGTCTTCCTGCTCTTTGCAGGGAGAACGATGGGGCCGCTCACCTCTGCTCAGCCTCTGACAAAAACCAAATGCCCTTCTCCTAGCTGGCAAGAGCCCGAGGTCCTTCACTGCGACAAGCACTCTACAGATTTGCTCATTGCATGTGTTCTGAGCCTGAGGAATCTGCTGGGAAAGGAACTATTTCCACAGTTTGACCATGCAAGTGACTTATGATCCCAGAAACCCTGAAGTTGGAGTACGTTGCAGTCCAGCAATGACACCTTCATTTTATGACTATCAAGGCCTTGTGGTGTAGATCCCGAGCATCCGTTGTGACCTGCTATTTGATACAGTAAGTCTTTCCACTGGACTCTGTGATATCAAATTGGTTTGCCTTTTTTTTTTTTTTAAGTTATTTTTGGCCGTGTTGGGTCTTCGTTGCTGCGCGCGGGCTTTCTCTAGTTGCGGCGAGCGGGGGTGTCTCTTCGTTGTGGTGCGCAGTCTTCTCACTGCGGTGGTTTCTCCTGTTGCGGAGCACAGGCTCTAGGCACGCGGGCTTCAGTATTTGTGGTATGTGGGCTCAGCAGTTGTGGCTCGCGGGCTCTAGAGTGCAGGCTCAATAGTTGTGGCGCACGGGCTTAGTTGCTCCGCGGCATGTGGGATCTTCCCGGACCAGGGCTCGAACCCGTGTCTCCTGCACTGGTAGGCGGATTCTTAACCACTGCACCACAAGGGAAGCCCCTGTTTGCCTTTTTAAAATCCAAAAGTGGTTTATTTGTCCTCTGCTCTTTCTGAGAAGCAACCTTTCATAGTTTCCTATGGCACTTATGAGTTCCCCACAAATATCTCCCAGGTGGCTTTGCCTCTGATCATTCAACACCTCAGAGCTCCCGGAATCCCTCGCAGAGATGTTGCTCAGAGCCTTAGACTCAGCTGGTAAAGACAAAATTGCTCTCTAATTGCTCTCTCCTCCGAGCTTGCCTCTTTTACTCTCTGATCCCCATTTGGGCTGAGATGCCTGGATACAGTTTTGAAAATGGCTACTGTAAAAGGATAGTGCTTTGTTATAGGAAAAACTTAAGAGTTCTACCGAGACAAACTGGTGAACTGAACACAGTTTCTGGTTAGGGCCCATCATCCTCCTTTTAGCAACCCCCATCTCATTTGGCACTAAACTCCAACACTCTCCAGGCCTCTCTAGGGCTCAGACTCTTCCCTTCCTCTTTGATCCTTCACCCAGGCTTGCCTCTTATCACTTTCCATGTTCCAGAACTTTCCCGAAGCCCAAATTTCCATCAAATCACCCTGTGTCCCATCTCCTCACGCCCTGGACTCTGTTAGTTAATCTCATGGTGAACTGACACTACTGCAAAAGCCTCTTCAGATGGCAGACTGTGAAACAAGGCGCTTCCACCTAGGGTATCCATTTAGTGCATGCGCCACCCTGCATCCCTCCCGCATTTTCTGTAGCAGCTCTCAGATTCCCCCCTTTGCAGAACCTCATCTCCTCATTTTATGCCATCTTGACAGGACCATCACTCAGCATGACCTGGTCTGTCATGAACAAGAGGTGGACACATGACCATAACCGGGCCAGTCAGGCTCTCCTTGAGAGAAGTGACAAAAGAATAACTCAACAGCTGGAAAAAACTGATCCAAAAGTAGGGCTCCAAACGCTGTGCACTGATTCTGGCTATCTAGAGCTCCACACCCGCCCTGGTTCCTTTCTTGCCCTTTCTGAGACCTGAATAATTATCCAGTAAAGTCTGCCCACGCCTTGGCTTTTCTATTCTCCCTTAGATTTGTTTGCAGGGCAAAAAGCCCGAATACATTTCTTACCTGAAAGAATGGTCAGCTGTGGACATTTTAAGAAAAGGAAGCCTTAGAAGAGACTGTTTTAGATAAAGTGGCCTTTGGGGAGGTTGGGTGTGCTCCTTGAGAAAATAGGAAAGGCCAGGAGATGTTTCTGGGACATCACAGCATCTCCCTGCTCTACCAGTAGGCTCCACCTAGGGGACAAAGGGCTGAGGGTGACATTCGACATGTGTCAAGACCTCTGCATGAGGATCCCACTCATTTTATGGTCTGGAGGGATGAATCAGCCCCAGCAGCCTGGCTAGGCCCTTTCTGGAGCCCTCCTGAGGGTGACACCACAGGACATGGCGAGCAGCCTTGTTTGCAGGGTACCCCTGCCTGGCGGTGCAGGCCGAGGACAAACTGAAGGACATTCCCACAGGGAGCCCAGGAGGAAGCTCGCTCCCCTGCCCCCCGAGGAGGCTCTGGCTCCTGGCTCCTACCCTCCTAGACAAAAGGGGGAGAAGTTAAATCAGCTGCAGTCAGAGGCTTACTACCATGAAGCAAAGAAAGCCCACGTTTCAGGACCACCCTGTTCTTTTACAGTTTTTCATAAAGCAGGCCCTTCACATTGTATAAGCACTGGGCCCTACAAAACTTGGATCTATCCCGAGTGTCATACAAACAGAGGAAAGAGAAATAAAACCAGAAAGCTCAGACGTAGGAGTTCTCTGAGCAACATTTTTACTTTTGAAATAGGATAGAATTTAAGCAGGGTGTATCAGGACCCTACCTTCTTTTTGCCTCACAGCGGGATGTCCCTCACTACTTAAAGGGGGAACCTGGGTAAACAGAGAAATATGCATGATGGTCCCTTGGGCTAAAGGAATTACAGGCCAAAGCGGAAGGGCCGGGCGCTGCCAGGTGATCAGGAAACAGGTGCTTCCCCTTTGGAAGAAGCACCACGGCCGTCCTCCTCAGAAGGAGCTCACTCTGAACTCAGCAGGACATTCTACTGAAGGTTCGAGAAGGTATTCTGCAGCAGACACAGTAGACGGGCCGGAAGAAATGGCTTTATTTAACTAACATTGTTTCTTGCTCCATACACACATTTGGAGCTGGGAGAACAAAACCTCAGAGCTTAGGCCTTCAGAGGATGTCCCACAGGGACAGTCCCACAGAAGCGGTGCTTTGTTCTTACCCAGAACAGCTGCCAGTTCATGCTGTGCTCCTGGGAGAATCAGAAAATAAAGCAAGTCCCCTCTATCATCTCCATGGTGTGCTAGGCAGACACAGCTCACGCCTGACCCCTGGCTTGGTAAGTGGAGCACATCTGGAATTCTCGTCCTCACTCGCCCACCAGCTCACTAATGCTCGACCCGCTCCGGGGGCCCCAACTCTGGTCTCCAAGGTCTCCCAACTCTGTCTCCAGCATGCCTCCATCCCTGTTCTCCTGTAGCCCCTCTCTGTGCTCTGCTCCTTCCCATTTCTTGCCCCCATCTGTCTGGATTCCACCCTCCCATGGGAGACGAGTCTGCAGACGAATGTGAACGATGTCTCCAGGACTTGTGTGCGGTGGTGCCCCTTCTCCTCTGCTTTCCTTCTCAGGCTGCAAAGCAGAGAGAGGGGGGCTCTGTCCCATACATGACAGGGACCCACTTTAGTTTCTCCACCATGATGGCTCGGGTTACCTTATGACTACCTAAGAGCAAACAACCTCACCCAGTAAGAATTAGTTTTCTTCTGAAGCCAATAGAATCTAGCTTCGTGCAAAATACGCTTATTTTTTCTATTAACAATAGTTTGGGTCTAGTCTCAGAGAAACAATAATCCTGGCATTATTATCTATAATCCAGATATTATCTATTATCCAAAAATGAAACTACTATCCATATAGTTTCATTTTGATATGAAATCCCTTACCCACAAATAAAGATGGACGGGAAGTTGCAGCTCCACTGATACTGGGCTTGGCTACTTGATTTGATCTTGGCCATGTGACTTGCTTTGGCCAAGTGACACCTACTAAATGTTTTTCAGGCTTAGCAGAAGAATAAAGCTCTAGTCCCTTTTATGCACCAGTGATTCACTCTGTGCTACTGCTTCCCTAGAAAAGTTACTCTCTCTGCTACTTAATGTATGCAGCATTTGTTATGGACGGTGAAAACTTTAAGGTAGTTATCAGTTAGCTATTGCTACAATAATGCTACTTAACTCAGAGACCTACAACCATAAGCACTTGTTTCTCCCTCTGAAGATCAGTTAGGGTTCAGTTGATCTAGGCTGGGTTCCACTGGGCTTGACTCCAAGCTGCAGGCCGGGTCCAGGTCTCTGCACTGGTTTCCCATCCTCCCCGGCCCAGCAGCTTTTTGAGGCCTGTTATTCTCATGGGAAAAAGTGGGGTTGCAAGTGAATAAGCTCAACCATAAAAACACATTTCAAGCCTCCACTTATGTCATACCTGCTAATATGCCAATGGCCAAAGCAAGTCACATGCCCAAGATCAAATCAAGTAGCCAAGACCAGTATCAGTGGGGCAGAAAAATATATTCTGCCTCTCGCTAGAAGGAACACGGGAAATGGTACACATCGAGGGGTGAAAAATTGAGAATAAGCCATCTACCATAAGGAGGGAGGATAAATGGAAGGATGGCAAAAACAATAATATTTTTAGAGATCTATTTTGTGCCAGGTATTGTACTATGTGTTTCAGGCACAAGAACCCTATATTATAAATGGAAAACTGACATCTAGATGGGAAAGCTGGTGAGCAACGGAGCCCAGATTCACACATGGGTCCAACAGACCCCAGACTTTGCCAATGGATAGAGAGCTGGAGATAGCAACCTCTATCTTACTCTTGCAGAGCTACAGATGGATGTTGAGCCAGGAAAGGGGTAAATAAACTGTGATCTTTTCAAACACAGGCTTCTCCCAAAGGGCCTGAAGCAGGGACATTATGTTTGAAGTAATAATTGGAGTCCAATGACCTGAGTCTTTCATCATCAGACTGCAGATTCACTGCTTGCTTATTCCAGCACTCTTGCAGGCACTGAAGTTAGTCTTGGACCGTATGAGTCATATAATCTTGTCCTAACATCTATGTTATAATGGGGTCAGGAGCCATTTTCAAGTCTTATATGACAAGTTCAGATTTTTACCCGTTCTGATCGCTTTCTTGCATTTGACTCATGTGTTCATGCAGAAGGTAAGTATGGGAGGAAAAAGATGATGTTATCAGGTGTAGCTGTGAATCCCTAGGATGCTCTTAGGAAGAACAAAGCAGAACACAGAAGTGTATGGATCTAGTGGTAAGTTAGTTGGTGCTGAATGAATATTTGTCAAAAGAATGAATCCATCAACAAGGATTTTCCACCTGTGCAATGCAGCTGTATTGTGCCATGGGTGCTGGGGACCAGAAGGATGATTAGAACACTTCTAAACCACCAATACTCCTCCATTCAGAGAAAAACACTACCTCTGAGGTTTTCTCCAACCTGCCCTCTCATGCTCCTCCTTTTAGACCTTGAGTGACATCCTGATGATTCCTCTATATTCACTGATGACTTGGGCTCATGTATTACAACCTGTCCTGATCCACTAGTCCCACCACCATCCTGGGGAACTTGGATACCACTGTGAGTGATCATATAGTACCTGAGCTTTGCAGCTCCCAACTCTGTCAACTCAAGCAGCCTTACTCTTCTGCCAACCCACCCACCTCCATGGCCCAGGCTTTTACCCTAGGGCATCACCCCCACCATGTTTTCAAACTGCCAGCCAGAGCCAGTGGTGAGTCATGAAGTTAATTTAGTGAGCTGCAGCATTTTTACAAAATAAAATAGAAAAGAAAATATCCACAATCACTGCATGTAATAAGGGTATTTTTTCATGAAACTTTTGCTTGAATTATAGGTAATATTTTATGGGGGTACAGGGCTGGGTGGGTGTCAGATTTTTTTCCTGAGAGTTATGGTCAAAAAAGTTTGAAAAATATTTCCCTTGGCTTCTTCATTCACAGAACATTCCATTTTTAAAATATCATTCTCTCATAGCCACCAACTATTACATCTGCTCATTCTCTACTCTTCATACACCCACTGTTGCCACACTTCAGTTTCCACACGGCCCATTAGCACAGCAGGTAAGAAATTTACGAACAGGAATAATGCCCCATTATAAATCTCCTACTCCATCCCAGTCCCCTCTGACACACACACACACACACACACCACACACACACACACACACACACACACACACACACACACACACACACTACCGTACTGCACACACATACAAACTGTCTAGTGCACATGGGGGGGGTGTGTGCCTACTCACACTTGAATGGAAATTGACACAGAAGGTGAGTTTTCACATATGAGCTGATATGGGACAGAACAGACACCACATGTGGTAACGGTAGATGATCAGAAGCTCATACATGGGAGTTTGAAGATATCTTAGGCAAGGAGGTATGGACTTGGAATTTGAATTAACTTCATGAAATTAATTCAAGATACAGGGAGATTTCAGCTGTTATCTGGATTACAAAGCCATAACCCAGAAAGAAAAACCCACTGTTAAAAACTCAAGCCATAACCTAAACTTTGATTCAATCTAGATTGTACATTCAAATTTTCCCTTGGGCAATAGGATATAGCAGGACTTCTAAACCTCAGTACTATAGATATTTTGGGTTGGATTATTTTTTTATTGGGGAAGAAGGGGGCAGTTCTCTTGTGACAACCAAAAACGTCTCAGACACGGCCAAATGTTCCTTGGGGGCAAATTTACCCCAACTGAGAACCACTGGGATATAGCAATGGTACCAAAAACAATGTCATGAAGTGTCTCATGGTTGAAAAGTTCCCCTCCAGCCATGATCTCCTTTGGTAGACACAGAAGACCTGTGGGGTAAGAAAGGCCCCATGGGAACTTTCGCTTGCCCCATTGCCCGGGGCATCTCAGTGCTCTTGAGAGTTCAGCCTTAGCCTTTGCCCTCTGAAGCAGAGAATCTGTGACTTCACGATGTTGGATCAATCACAAAATCAGCCACCTCTTACCCTATTCTCAGTCTTCTAGCAATGCTAAGATGAGAATCAAAATACCAGGAAACTACAAGTTTGGTGGGAATGTAAATTGGTACAACCACTATGGAGAACAGTACGGAGGTTCCTTAAAAAACTGGAAATAGAGTTACCATATGATCCAGAATCCCACTCCTGGGCATATATCCAGACAAAACTCTAATTTGAAAAGATATATGCACCACAATGTTCACAGCAGCACTATTTACAATAGCCAAGACATGGAAGCAATCTAAGTGTCCATCGACAGATGAATGGATAAAGAAGATGTGGTGTATATATATATACAGTGGAATATTACTCAGGCACAAAAAGAATGAAATTATGCCATTTGTAGCAATATGGATAGACCTAGAGATTATCATACTAAGTGAAGTAAGTCAGACAGATAAAGACAGATATCCTATGATATCACTTATATGTGGAATCTAAAAAAATGATATAAATGAACTTATTTACAAAACAGAAATAGACTCACAGACACGGAAAACAAACTTATGGTTACCAAAGGGGATGGCGGGGTAGAGATATATTAGGAGTTTGGGATTAACATATACACATTACTATATATAAAACAGATAAACCTACTGTATAGCACAGGGAACTATATTCAATATCTTGTAATAACCTATAATGGAAAACATCTGAAAAATTATATATATATATACATATATATGTATACATATATATATGTGTGTATATATATATGTATATATATATATATATATATCTGAATCACTTTGCTCTACAGCTGAAACTAACACAACATTGTAAACTAACTATACTTCAATTTAAAAATGGTTAAAAAATACCAGGAAACAAGAAAGTGCTTTGGGGAGCCACGTTTGTACACCACCATTCTGTAGTGAATCACAAGAATGTAGATTATTAATTAACATCATTCACCCTCCTCATTTACAGGAGGCTGAGGCCCAGAGAAAAGAAATAACTTCCTCTGTCTTGAACATGTATCAGGGTGTCCCCTGCTCTGGACCCAAAGTCCTCTCTCTGTAAACCCCAGCCAATAACAGTCTCCATCTATCTGCATCCCAATTCTAAATTCCTGGAGCGAGTCACAGCTCTCTGGATGGCGGCACTGAAAAACTCCAGGAGGCACTATTCACACATACCAAGGAACTCGTATGACACCTAGTTTTGCAGCATGTACAGGGCTTCAGGGGCCACCCCATGGATAAAGAGCGAATCTCAGAGAGGGTGGTAACAAATTGGACAGGCACCTCAGAAGGTGTCTACTGAAGTGATCTCAGGTAAGTCACTAGACTTCTTGGGGGTCTTCCCTCATCTCAATTTGGCAATTTTAAAACGTGGCCCCCAAACTCTTTGCCACTCCTCCCACTGAGAGGTGTAAGTCTCTGTGCCTTCCCCTGGAATCTTGGCTTTGTGACAGCTTGGCCAGTAGAATCTGGCACAAATTCTGCTATGTCAGTGTCCGGACCCAGGTCTTTAAAAAAAAAAAAAAAAAAAAGAAAGAAAAAAAAAGGTAAAATTTCACTTTATGTCTCTCAGGATGCTCACTCTTGGGACCCAACCACCATGCTGTGAGGAAACCCAGCTAGCCACTGGAGAAGCCCAGCTGGATGGCCAGCACCAATTTGCCAGCCAGGTGAGTGAGCCGTCTTGGAAGTTCATCCTGCAGCTTCCAGTCAGATTGTGTCTGCTTATCCCTCGTGGTGTTTATTGGTGTTCTCAGACACTGTGTTTTAGGCTGGGCTGTGGTGCAGCAACAATCCGGAGAGCTCATATTCTCAGCCTTCCTCGTGGAAGTGTTATGGCAATCTAATGAGATAGAGGGCATGAAAAGTGAAAACTCTTGGTAAACCCAAGAGAGTCAGGTCAGCTTTATTCTGTATTATTCCAAAGTAAACAGACGGCAGAGCCATGGTCCTCCCAGACAAGTCAGCTTTGGCCCACGTTCAGGGGAGAGGAGATGGCTGCTGCAGGCAGCTACCAGGGAAGGCAGGCTGAAGGAGAAGTGGGCATGAAGAAAGAGCAGCACAGAACAGGTTGCTGCAGTTTATCATCTCGGGGCTAAAGGTGACCCTGTGAGGCTGTCTGAGACCCTTCCTCCAGACAGATACACGAAGAATATCGATGTTATTATAAAGGTTCTATAAGGAAACAAATGTCAGTGTCTAGCAGTGAGTGTGAGTTATTCTGTATTCTCTGTTCAGGAAATTCTAAACCAAGTGCCTCTGGTTTCCTATTTGGCCCATACCTTTGGGTTATGGTGTCAGTTACATTAGGGAACAAAAGTAGAAAGTCTAAAGGGGAAATAATTCAGGGGGAGGGACCAGTCAAAGAGCCAGCCTGGTTCACTGGGCACCTGCGTGGGCGAAGACATCCTTGGCTGTGGTGAGCCCGGCCCAGAGAGCGTTTCCAAAAGTCTCAATCACTGCAAATGGTTGCTGTATTGCTGTCTTGTAAAAAATATTTTCCCCAGCTTTTTTAATGTCTATTTCATAAACTGAGCAGAAATCTGATAGTCCAAGTCCCACTTGGTTGATGGAAATCCATAACTTACTTTGTATATCAAGGCGCAAACACCACCAAAGAGATCTTTCTGAACTAAGTTCAATGCCTGGCCATTGCCCTTCAGGTTTTCTCCCTTGCAATTCAGAGCTAGACCCGAACTCAGTACAAAATGGCTTTTTACCTTCCTGCAATCCTGGATCTGCTGAGAAGCTGCAGAGGAGTGAGTTGCAGCTGAATATGTCCTGGAAACCAAAGACAGTGTAGGCACTGGTGCTCCTGCCGCCATGTTAGGACCGTGTAAAGTCAAGATGGAAGCAAACGAACTTATTTACAAAACGGAAACAGACTCACGGACATAGAAAACAAACTTACGGTTACCAAAGGGGAAAGGCGGGGGATAAATTAGGAGGTTGGGATTAATATATACACACTATTATTATAAAACAGATAATCAATAAGGACCTACTGTATAGCACAGGAAACTCTACTCAATACACTGTAATAATCTATATGGGCAAAGAATCTGAAAAAGAATGGATATGTGTATATGTATAACTGAATCACTTTGCTGTACACCTGAAACTAACAACATTGTAAATCAACTATACTCCAATATAAATCAAAAATTAAATTTAAAAACGATAAATGCTGGAGAGGGTGTGGAGAAAAGGGAACCCTTTTGCACTGTTGGTGGTAATGTAAATTGATACAGCCACTATGGAGAACAGTATGGAGGTTCCATAAAAAACTCAAAATAGGGCTTCTCTGGTGGCGCAGTGGTTGAGAGTCCGCCTGCCAATGCAGGGGACATGGGTTCGTGCCCCGGTCCGGGAAGATCCCACATGCCGTGGAGCAGCTAGGCCCGTGAGCCGTGGCCGCTGAGCCTGCATGTCCGGAGCCTGTGCTCCACAACGGAAGAGGCCACAACAGTGAGAGGCTCACGTACCGCAAAAATATAAATAAATAAATAAATAAATAAATAAATAAATAAAAACAGAACTACCATATGACCCAGCAATCCCACTCCTGGGCATATACCCAGAGAAAACCATAATTCAAAAAGACACATGCACCCCAATGTTCATTGCAGCACTATTTACAATAGCCAGGACATGGAAGCAATCTAAATGTCCATCGACAGACGAATGGATAAAGAAGATGTGGTATATTTATACAATGGAATATTACTCAACCATAAAAAGGAATGAAATAGTGCCATTTGCAGAGACTTGGATAGACCTAGAGACTGTCTTACAGAGAAGTAAGTCCAAAAGAGAAAAAAAAATATTGTATAATATCACTTATATGTGGAATCTAGAAAAATGGTACAGATGAACCTATTTGCAAAGCAGAAATAGAGACACAGATGTAGAGAACAAACGTATGGATACCAAGGGGGAAAGGAGTGGTGGGATGAACTGGGAGATTAGGACTGACATATATACACTACTATGTACAAAATAGATAACTAATGAGAACATACCGTATAGCACAGGGAACTCTACTCAGTGCTCTGTGATGACCTAAATGGGAAGGAAATCCAAAAAAGAGGGGATATATGTATACATATAGCTGATTCACTTTGCTGTACAGTAGAAACTAACACAGCAGTGTAAAGCAACTATGCTCCAATTAAAAAAAAAAAAAAGACAGAAGCCAACTTGGTAAAGAGAGCTGAAAAATGAAGAGAAAATTGAGTCCTGAGGACACTGCTGAGGTTCATGTCCAGCCATGCCTGAAACCAGTCCTACTCCTGTGCAATGCAGCCTACATGAATCAATGCATTCTGGTTTTGCTGAAGACGATTTGAGCTGGCTCTCCTGTCACTTGCAATCAAGAGTCCTAACCAATCAACACACACAAAGAAAATTGTCTGAGGTGACTGAGGCAGGAAAAGCACATGGTGAACGGTTCACTCTGCTCAAATATTATAAAGACACCCATCCCAGTGGGAGCTTTTATTTTCCTTTCCGGCAACCTTCTCTGGGCCAGAAAAGGGCACTGGCAGGGGACCCTTGGGCTTCCACATTATTTTCCATCTCAGTGCTGGGCCTCATACTCCTCTCATCACATCAACTGACCTGCTCTCATTCTCTCTCTCTCTCTCTCCAGTTAGTTTGGACCACAGCAATGCATGCTAGTGAAGGAGTCTGACTGTGTCAAGTAATACGATACAAGGAATTAAAGTTTTAGAAAATGTACAGCTACATTTACGCTAGCCCATAAAACCCAGTGAGGCAGCAAAGGGCACAAGCTGTCTCCAGGTGGGCCCACTTTCACCCTAAGCACCAGGCCCACAAAGGTGGGGGGATGAAGAGTCACCCCACCACCCTCTCCGGAAGCTCTGTAACTACAACCTCGCTCTCCATATTTTCTGGAACTGTTTCATTTAAAAATATTCTATCCTGTGACTGAACCATGTATCCTGATCTAGGGTTCTGAAAGTATGGCTACTGTTCACAAAGCGGCAGCCAAGCTAGTCTGGGTTCTCAGGAAACGCAGCTCCCATGGCAGAGGGTAGGCGCTGCCCAGATGTCACTCAGGGCCTGTCTGTGCTGTCGCTGTCCTTTCCAACACCAGGGACGGTGGGAGCCAAGCCGACAGCTTCCAGCTCTTAGAGCCCCAAGAACAGACAGCCCCGCGCAGAGGAAGAAAGCATTCTCGGTCCCCTTGCACCTTGATCACCAAAGTGCGCCCCTCAGATGATTTATAAATGCCACACAAACACTTTTTATTTCAATTATCCTAATTTAAGGGTGCTTTAGAAAAAGACATAACTGGTAAGTAATTTCATGGATATGATTGCCCGAGAGGGGGCCAAAGTACTTACAAAGAGAGTCGTTAAAATATAAAATAAATAACAGCTCAGTGGTCTATTGACAAAATTTGACAAAAATTATAAAGGTGGCAGAGAAAGGAAGGACATTTAGGAAACCCTGCCCTTGGTTCTCGCTCTAATGTCTTCAAAGGGGTCTGCTTCTCTGGGCCACGTTTCTTCAAAGTATTTCGTTTTGTTTTCCTTGCCTTCGGCTCCCTCTCTCTCTCTCTCTCTCTCTCTCACACTCACACACACACACACCCCGCTGAGCCCAGAAATGTCACATTTGGCTATGTAAAGACAGTGACCAGGCAGTTGGACTTACAAGGACCTCTCAACTATGCTGAAAGAACAATGAGTTACATGATTAAACGTGCCCCAGTGGTTAGGTGACTCTAATACACACTTCACAGGCAGACTTCACGCTGGGGCACATAATAAAAGGTGCATCTGGTCACAACTTTATTTTGACTGTGGTTCAACACTTTTCTAGCTTCTGCTATAGAGAAGAGCAGCGCTGGGTGCAGCAGTGGGAGAGGAGGGGCAGGGTGCCGGGCAGGGGACATGACACTCTCCATGCTCGGGGAGGTCCGGGTGCACGAGAGGAAGGATGGCAAGGCCACACAACCTGTTTTATCTGCAATTTTCTAGCCTAGTGTGGTCACCTTCCTGTTGTCTTGCAGGACAATACTCTAGGAACCATATATCTGCATCTCTGTATCTACGCATATCACAAAGCCAGGCAAAACAGCCTCTCAGCCCACAGAAGTAAATTTTTGGGAAAAAAGAAAATAGACTCGGAGTCTTAGAACTAGTTGTTAACCCTGCAGGATGCACCAGAAGTAAAGCCACGAGCCTGGATTTCAGAGTCAGAAAACCTGGAGTCAAATCTTGACTGTCTCTCTTATGGGCTACATGATGCTAGCTGACTCATTTCTTAGATCTTTAGCCCCAGTTTCCTCATTTTAAAAAGTAGATTACCACCCCAATCTCTCCGGGTCCTTGTGACAGTTCAGATGGATTATTTCACGTAGAGCAGTTGGCTCACAGTTGACAAATACTGACTGTTCATTCTCCAGTTCCTCGCCCTCGCTCCTTCCAATGCAAAGCCCGCAAGGGGAAAGAGAGTTTGCTGCCAGGAGGGGGTTGGCGGGACTCTTAGATGTGGATTTTCCAGGCAGAAAGCTGCAGTTCTACTCTCTCACCCCTGCGCCTCCAGGCCTCAAGACAGGAAAGCTTTGCTGCGCTCTCAGGCACCTTTCACGCCACCTGGCTTTGGGGAGCAGACCTCACGGAGGAGACAGGTCAGGCAAGGGCAGAGAACGCTGGGTGAAGACAGGCCGCCAAGGCTGTGCTTCACAGCCGGCTCTGCCCCGGTCCTCTCCTCTGCCACAGGCTACGTTTTGGATTTTCCCTCTTCTGGACGCTCTCTCCCACACTCAGGCTCGTTTGGCAATCCCACTCCAAGGGATGGGCTTGACTGTTGGCGGGCCACACAGCATGGATGCCATCCCAGACTCCATGCAGTTTGGTTCGATGGTCTGTCACAGCCATGAAGCAGGACATCTGACTCAACCAGAGAAAGGAGACATTTATATGCTTTGTCTCTTTTATTACTATTAGAAAATGAATGAAATGCTGCTACCAAAAATGGAGCAGAAAATTGAAAAGTTCCTGGTGACGACACCCCTTGGAGATAACCACTGTAAGCGAATCTTATCTGTAAGCATCTCAACTCTCCCTTGTTAAAAACTAAATTACTATCACTCTGATTCCTCATTAAACCGTTTTCTTTCAAGCGATTTCTATAAGGAACATTCCAAGACAATGCAAAGCAATAGGGTCTGGAGGTGAAGGTGGAGCCTCTCTGGAGGGCGGCGCTGGGCTACATCCACACGTGTCCCAGGTCCAAGTGTGCCCTTCAGAGGCCATTGCTGGTGAGGGGCATCGCAAACTGTCAGAAGCCAAAGAGCTTTCCCTTTCTTGGACCCAAAAACTCAGCAGAGAGGAGGAATGGGGATTGTGGCATGCACATTTCTGCAATCACCGGAGGACAGGCAAAGGCAGGTACAGAAATGAACTAAAGAGGCATCTCTCCACTGCCTCACATTAATACACTCTGGGCATTTTTCGCCAATGGCAAGGCATCGCAAGGGCAGTCCATTCTGCGCGCCTCTGCATTCTGAAAGGGGGTGGAGTGGGGTTCATAATGGCTCAATATTGTCATGAATTAAAGTAATATTCAGTTAGTACTTTGTGCATTTAAATGACTTCTTTATGATGCATAATTGATAAAGTTTTGTGTACACAGCTTTGCTGAGTCACTAAAAGTTTCAAGGCCTCAGATGACAACTAAGCTTTCTCTTGGCACTTGGTGTCCTGCCACCTGCTCTTTCCGGGCCTGTTCCACCCAAGGGGTAGTAATTCTGGTAGCTCCCAGGTTTGTGACTTTCAAAGCAAAAATGGTTGCCTCACAGCTGCTGAAAAGCCGGGGCAAGTCCTTGTATTCCTGCTGCCAACTCAGGAGGGAAAGACAGTCAACAGCAGGTGTGGAAAGCCGACCTCGTCCTCCAGGAGCTAACGGAGCAGAAAGGGGTGGCTGGCTGAAGTGCCACCGCAGCAGGGGTGAGGGGAGGGCTCCCCCCATGGCCTGTGCCTCCCCCTACAGTTTCAGGGAGAAGTGAACACCTGGATGGTCTGACTTCCTGTTGGGAAATCTCGTTGGCTGCCTTCATTAGTCCCAAGTCTGCAGCCCAGGCAGGCTGAGCAGACAGAAAAATTGAGCCTGGGGAAAGTTCATCTTTGAGGGCTGTGTTAGTTTGCTAGGGCTGCCATGAAAACGTACTGCAGCTGAGGTGTTAAACAACAGAAACTTATTTCCTAATGATTCTGGAGGTTAGAAGTCTGAGATCAAGATGTCAGCAAGGTTGGTTTCTTCTGAGGCCTCTCGCTTTCACTTGTAAATGGCCACCTTCCCCTGTGTCTTCACATGGTCTTCCCACTCTAAGTCTGCATCCTAATCTTTTTATAAGGCCACTAGTCATTTTGAATTAGGGCCTGCCTCATGACCTCATTTTATCTTAATTACCTCTTCAAAGACCCTGTCTCCAAACACAGTCACATTCAGGGGTCCTGGGGGTTATGATTTCAATGTATGAATTTGGGGAGAACGAAACTCAGCCCATAACAAGGGCCCTCTCTCCCCAGTGGCGTGATTTCCTCCTACTCTGTGTACACCTCACTTGAGCTTCTTTCCGTGCTTTGTCCAGAATCCAAACAACAACTGGATGCTGTTGGGACTGACAAAGAGAGCTGAAGGAAAAGCATGACATTAGCTGGGCCAGTATGATCCCCCCTCTCTCAGGAATATAAACAGGAAATCTGGAGAGAGGCTACCCATTGGTCATGCAAGGAGAAAGAAAACGCAGGAACAGGCTTTGGTGAACCACACAGATCGAAGATCGTTTCTAACCCTGTTGCTGGAGGCCTTTGAGCTACTGTGGACCCAGGAATACCTCCCAGATCCAGTCATCTGAGCGAAACCCACCCTGGGGTTTGGGTTCTGAGGTTTCTGAACAATTACACATGGATCCAGATAATAAAACCCCTTGTTTGAGCTGATCCTGCTATGTATCTACCTCTTGCAATGGAAACAAAAGATACCTCCAGGGCAGTATAGATATAATATAAAACACATATGTAATTTTTAATTATCTAGTAGCCATATTAAAAAAATTAAAAAGCCAGTAAAATTAATTTTAATAAATATTTTATCTAACCCAATAAATCTAAAATATTACCATTTCAACATGTAAGCAATATAAAAATGTTTAATGAGAATATATATGTGTGTATATATAATATATATATATATATATATATTATATATACACATAGAGATATACACACACATTAAACTGTGCAATTCTAAGGGACAATCCCAGTCAGGGTCTCCAGTCCCACCAAGTACATAGGTAAAGCCATTATCTGGATTGTTCAGGTCCTAAGCTCAGCTTTTTCTTTATTGTCTCAATTGAGTGACTCTGTTTCTCTAGAATCCCATCCAGAATGGAGCATAAGGATGTATTTACCTAGGAGATTATGGAGCACGCTTGCTTTTAGATTTGGAAATAAGGGAAAGATTGAGATGATTTGCCAGCCTGGGATAAAGTGCCAGGGATTCAGCATCATGTGAATTTACCCAGCTTGCACCGCGGAGGTAGAGCAACCCTGGAAGCATAAAAGAGTGTCCACGTCTGTCAAGACAGCCATGGCAGAGTGGACATCGTTATCCCCCTGCCCCTTACAAATATAACATATTTACAGATATAACAGTTCATGCATTGATAACAAAGAAGCAGCAATATGTTTGCCTTATGGTAGCCTAGTGTAATCGATATGATTGCTTCACAGTAGCCTAGCCTATACACTCATGAGCGATTCATTATAAAAGTTTTTATAAAATAAGCTGAGAGGTGATGTAACTTATTGGAGGTCACTCACTAGTGGGTAGTAAGAGCCGAGACTCAAGCTGGGGTCCCTTTAATTCCCAAAGTGGTGCTTTTCACGGTACCCAAGGTTCCAGGGACTTGGGTTTAAAAATAACTGTTTCAGAAAATAAAATCTAAGGTAAACTGGGAAGTGTTGTGGTTATTGTTGTAGCAGATTATTCAGGTCCCAACCTCAAGCACTTTGCACGTGAACCTACCCACCGCCATTGAGCAAGTGACCCCAGCACTGGGAGAAAC
Source organism: Lipotes vexillifer (assembly GCF_000442215.2). Lineage (NCBI taxonomy): Eukaryota > Metazoa > Chordata > Mammalia > Artiodactyla > Lipotidae > Lipotes > Lipotes vexillifer. The sequence continues at coordinate 5,808,630 of NW_006777583.1, read as the reverse complement.
TCTGAGTCCTTCACCCTCCTGCTCTGCTGAGAAGCCTGGGGTCAGGCCATCCTGGACCTTGCTGGCCAGGGTGTTGAATGGGAAGCAAAAGCCATTCTCCCTGATGGGTGGAGTCAGATGGATAAGATGATGTCTGTTAAGCAGGCAGAGTGTCTTGGAATAATGGCGCACTCCCAAGCTTTGTTATAGACTGGGATCTGCCCTCAGCATGCCATGCTGTCTGCAGGATGATCATTCACCCCTTCCAGTCTCCGGAATTGCTCCTGCCTCAGACCCAGCCCAGGCCTCCTGATCCCTAAAATGTATTAAAAGACTCACCTGTGTGGGTCTGAGTTTAATTATACTCATCTGGCAAGGGATTTGGGGAGCTTTAATTTAAGGCTGGTGTTGAATGCTTTTAAATTATGCTTTTAAAATTTTCTGAGGCACCCAGGTGCAACACACATCTTTATATAAATTACCGAGCAAATGCTGTGGTGGCTGGATGCACAGAAGGGCCAAGGATCAGAACAGATCCCCAAAGGACGAAATATATTTCTGGCAATGAGGAAGAGCTTAACGCACACCTCTCATTATTGTTAATGGGAGTGGGGTGTTCAGCTCACTCTCCGGGACGCCGCAGAATGCAAATTTAGCTCTTGGAATTCAGTTCCTCACTGCTCCCAGCCTGCCTGGTAGCACTGAGCCCTGGTGAAATGTGTGTCAAGTTCTTCAAAACAATTATTGCTGCTAGAGGAAAAATGATCAGTGAAGTACTCCGAAGTTAACACCTCCTCAGAGCTGGAAATGGAAATGGAAATGAATTCTGGAAATGTTTGCATTCTGTTTAAAATGAATCTGCAGACATCTCAGTGACTGTGTGCAAAACGGGAGAAGGGATTTTAACAGATGATAATGAGCTTAGGAAGGAGCTTGCAAGGTCTAGAGGCCAGAGTAAGGGGCTGAGGGTCACACTCCGAGATTTTGCCACGGCTCCGCTGCGTGACCTTGGGTGAGCTACTTAACCTCTCTGGTGTCCTTTTAGGAGTCTAACTCACAAAGACATTCAGACCAATAATTTATGTTAGAATCTAAATAATGATGCAAATTACTGGTAAGAGTGGTTGGAAGTCCCATCAGGTAGGACTGAAATCCCTCCAAATGACCAAAGCGTCAAGGCAGCTGAATGAACACTCCTGTGCAAAGGTAAGTTCCTTTCACTCCTGGGACCACTGTGGCCCAGATCCTATTGGCTCCTGGACAGAGAGATGATTTGGGGGAAGAGCCCAAGGATGGGATGGGAGACCCCTCTACCAAGAAGATTCCACTTACACTTAGAACTGGAACCAGAAAATTCTGACACAAACCCCAAGGCATGGACAGGATGTTAATATGGGACTCTTTATGTCTCAGTTTTAATTAAGGCCCCAGAGGCAGAGAGGTACCAGTGAACACTAAGAGCCAAGGAAGCCCCAATCTAAAGTGGGGTGCTCGGCCATTGTGAAGATTTGTCCACTAGCTGTCGTCTGCCTGGACACAAAAGGGCTGAAGTGAAGGAAGCTGCCAGACCTCCTTTGGAGAGAGGTGAGAGCGTGCTCTGAGTCTGCAGGTGCTCCGTCCTGCATTGGGGTCGTGAGGAGGGATGAGGCTTCCGCTTTTCTATTCAGCTGACATGGGCTTCAAAAGAATCACTTGGAGAGTCTGACCTGTGTCCCCTGGAGTATGTAGGGGACAGAGGCTGGGTCTGACTCACTTCTCAAGAAGTCCACAGGCAGAGGCTTGCTGAAGCTGCCTGATGGCAGAGCAGAGAAGTGTACTGAGGGCTGATTGCATATCTACAATGGCCATCTCCCCAGGATTAGATGTGGGACCCCAGGAAGGGACCTGGCTTGGCAAAATCTTAGACCTGGTCCATATGGGCCACCTGGAGGGAAATGGGACCCAACAGGGCCAGTGGACCGCAGGGGCTGAAGGAGAAAAGGTGATGCCCTTTGCAGTTGAAGGCTCCCAAGAATGGCCCCCACAAAACCCAACAGAATGGGCCCAGCTGGGAACCTGTCAAACCAGGAGGCAACAACATGGGTTACGGCGATGCCGACCAAATATGAGTTTATTACGCCTACCTTTCCTCCCTCACCGTCTCCAAGCCCTGGAGGAAGCCGAAGCAGCCTGGGGAAGTAAAGAGAAGGAGGAGATGGGGGGACCCGCAAAGAATCCAACCAACCATTATCCCTCTCTCCCACTGCTCAAACCTAAGCTGGGAGGACAGAGTTTTCCTTTTTTTTTTTTTTTTTTGCGGTACGCGGGCCTCTCACTGTTGTTGCCTCTCTCGTTGCAGAGCACAGGCTCCGGACGCGCAGGCTCAGTGGCCATGGCTCACGGGCCCAGCCGCTCCGCGGCATGAACCCACGTCCCCTGTATCGGCAGGCGCACTCTCAACCACTGCGCCACCAGGGAAGCCCAGAGTTTTCCTTTTTGAATTAAGTTTGAGGTTTTAATTATTACAGCAGACTGGGTATTTTAACTATGGAACTGAAATTATTCTTAAAAGTTAAAGCGACCGGAAGATTTTTTTTTTTTTTTTTTGGACCGCACTGCATGGATTGTGGGATCTTAGCTCCCCAACCAGGGATTGAACTCAGGGCCATGGCAGTGAAAGTGCAGATTCCTAACCACTGGGCTGCCAGGGAATTCCCAAGAATTTTAATTATGGATGGGTAAAAACTGGTCCACAGAACGGATCTCAAGAGTCAACAATGAGAAAGCGTAAAACTGTTCTCTACCTACACCCCACAGAGTTTGGGTCAGTCAATGTGCCAGTTACGTACGCTTCAGGGATTGTCGTGCACTAGCAAGGATCAAGTTATCACCCTCTGGACAGGTCTGACTTGGTGAGAGCGGTCAGTCCACTCACCAGCCCAGCAGGACAGATGAGATGGCCAGTAACACAATGAAGCCACTGCTCCCTGCAGCCAGAGCTTAGAAAGGTTTGGAGATGCATTGCCTCGTTCCAGTCCCTGAATGTTTAGTTGGTGTCCCAGAATAAACACATTTCCAAAAGTGCCTCACTGCCTCTACAGTGTATATTTGTGTCACAAATACTCTTAGATAAAAGGAATCTCATTTCATTTAATTGTATCAATTGTATACTAAAGCCCAGAGAGGTTAAGGCATTTGCTAAAGTCACTGTTCTTTTGGTGGCAAATGACAAAAACCAAGCTGGGAAGGAAGGAAGGAAGGAAGGAAGTGGGGGGGAGGGAGGGAGGGAGGAGAAAAAGGCAAATACATGGAACGTTTATTAGCTCTTGTATCTGAAAACTCCAGGCATTATTTGTGCAGGTAAGGCTGTATCCAGGTGCTCAATTAACGTTATCCCAAATGTATGTTTCTCCATTTCTTGGCAATGCATTTGCTTTCCTGTGAGCGAAAATGTCCACCAGAAGCTCTAGCATTGTAGTCTATCAACTGGGCAATCCCAGCAAAAATGAGTAGTTCTAGTAAAAGTCACAGCTTGAATTTCATTGACCTGGTTTAAATTGCATGCCCAATGCTGAACTAATCACCACGAGTCTGAATGTTCTGGCCTTGCACATTCCTTGGGGCTGGGATATGGGATCAGTCCCAGGGAAAACATGATGTGTGAGTGAGAAAGAGCTGCTGTTACTTGAAGACAGGGACATCGGTGATGGGCAGGCAAAAACAACAGATGTCCACTCTGGACAGAGAGCCAGTAAGTAAATGGCAAAGCAGGCATTAGAACTTACATGTTTTGATTCCTAAACCAGAGATTTTTGTAGGCCCAAAGAAATTTCATTGATGTGTCCCTCTTTTTATATTTTATTAAGCAGTCTTAACAGGTAAATTTGGGGTCAATTTATCCTGCACTCCTGAGTAAAAGACCTGTTAAAAATCAACCTATGTAAACAATATCATTTCATATACAAGACAGCAAATGAGACCATTGGCCTCATTTTATTAGTATGTTCAAGAAAATAATTTGTGTTCTAATTTACTCTGACACTAGAGAAAGCTCAAATTTGATAAACTCCTGATTCAGGATTACCGAGTGCTGTGGCTTTCACATGAGTGAGACAAAATTTACAGTAAGCTGGTAATAGAGCCAAATGTATTCTTCAATGCTCTCTGGAGTTCTGTCAGCCTATCACAATTAATTCCAAAAGTGAAGAGCTGAATATGGCTTGTGGAAGTGACAAAGTTGTTAATTTGTCAGACAAGATCAAGGGCATAAATAGGATGTCTAATGTGAAGTCTGGGGGATTTTCTTTTGTTTGTATTTACCTGTACATAAGAAAAGGAAGCTTTTCTTTTTTTCAGAGTAATGTCACCTAGACTTTTTAAAATCCTTATCCTTGCTACACAGAAGTTCAGACGCTTCAATGAAATGAGTGGACTCTTGCTGGTAGTCGGCCAGTCACTAATTCTAATCATGATCTGCTTTACCTGAAGCACAGAAGCATGGAAATGGGAGGAAGGTGGGCAATGGAGTGGTATTTCCATAATCTCTCAGTGACTCCCTGCTTCCTGGATATAAAACTTGGGACTGGAAGTCCAGACCCTGCTCTGCCACAACCTGAGTTGAAATGGGAGGTAGCTGGGTGCTGGAGGGTCCTACACCCTGAGTGCCTTCAAGGCCCTGAATGTGAGTTACGGTACCTGAAGCAGACAAACTGAAGGTGGTTTGTGTTGTTTCAGAGTGTGGGGATCAGTGGATATAATTTTCAGTGCATTTTAAAGAAATCACTGTGTGCACACAAAATTCCTGAAAAGATGGGCTTCTCTTGATTTCCCCAAGGAGAAGCCTGCCCCTTGGAGGGGCAAGGGACGTACGCATGGTCTGTCAATGACCAATTCGTACAAAAGTCTGGCCTATGGCCAAGCGCTCAATGAAGACCACTTTAAAGCTTGATAAACTTCCATCTGTCCACCCATCCATCTGTCCATCTATACATCCATCCATCTAACAAACATTCCCAAGTGCCCATGTGTGCCAGGCTGTGCATGTGAGACCCAGTCTCCAACATCTGGAAGCATCAAACATCACGGAAGGACACACTGAACAACAAATGGTTTCAAGGGTAATGAGTATGATAGGAGCGCGGAAGCAGGGGCCCCACCATGCCTCCGGGTCCTACTTTCAGGAAACTCTACTGCCCCGCGTGTGGGTCTCTAAGAGGGTCACAGCCAAAGTGGGCCAACAGCAGGAAGGGGGAGGATGCCCAGACGCCTCGCACAGAAGGCAGGCTTTGTGCTGGCTCAAAGTGGAAACTCTGACTCGGGGCAGTACAGGCTTTCAGATGGATTTCCTATCATTTATCTTCTTATCAAAAGGTTTAATCACTTCCCGCTCTCCTGACTGTATGTGAATAATGAGCTTATTCTATCCTTACCAATACAATGCACAATAGAAACAGTTCAGAGACTATTCGGCCTTCTAAAATGAATGTTTTTATTTTATGCACATCATTAAAACCACAGTAAAAGGCATGTTTTAAGAAGAAAAATAAATCTCAGGCATCCCATGCACGGTTATTGTGTATTGCCTGCTGTTCTTTGTGAAGATGAATTTTATGTGAAAATTAGTTGTCATGTCATTTCCCCCCAAAGCTGAATATATTCTGACATGTAAGGGGCCTGTGGCTTTTGGAGAAGAACACATATGCTCTTTCAGGACTGTCCACTTCTCGGTCGAGAATGAGAAGGTGCTTAGAAACTGAAAACTAATCGCGGTGGGTTTTGTGCAGAGTTGGGTTGCCTAAGTCTTGTTCTGGAAACAGTTAAAAATCACATTACACTCCTGGACAGCAAGGTCTATATCGTATACCTTGATGCCTCAGTTAGCTCACCCCCTAAGCAAAGCCCCTTTCTGTGAAGTCAGACGTAATAAATAGCCAAAGCAGCGTGGAGCCAGAGCCACACCGAGAGATGGTGGCTGCCAGGACTCCCTTGGCTTGCCCTGTGCAGAACAGTCAAGTCTTCAAAGTGATTCTGGCTTCCCCAGACTCCTGTTTCTGTCCTTTCTCCCGGGTCAAAGTCAGGGCCCTCATCCTCTCTCCACCATCAAAAGGCACATTAGTCATTTCGTCCTGTGGAAGAATTCATCACTGATACTGTCACTTCAGCTGTGTTTAACCTTTTCTCTAGTTGTATAATCAAGGTGGGTTTTAGGCACTTGCAAGTGGTGAAGAGGTATGAGGGAAGGGAACTGATGGGCCCTAAAAGAACCCAACAGCCTTGCGACTCAAAAGGTGGTCCCTGGGCTTCCCTGGTGGCTCAGTGGTTGAGAGTCCGCCTGCCGATGCAGGGGACGCGGGTTCGTGCCCCGGTCCGGGAAGATTCCACCTGCCGCGGAGCAGCTGGGCCCGTGGGCCATGGCCGCTGAGCCTGCGCATCCAGAGCCTGTGCTCCGCAACGGGAGATGCCACAACAGTGAGAGGCCCGCGTACCGCAAAAAAAAAAAAAAAAAAAAAAATGTGGTCCCTGGACCAGCAGCACCTGCATCCCCTGGGAGCCTGTTAGGAATGTAGGAGGCCAGGCCCCTGCAGCGTACTGGATCAGAATCTGCATTGTGACAAGACCCCCAGGTGGTGATGATGTTGCTGATCGGGGACCCCAGTTTAAGAACCACTACCCGAGAACTAGTCAGGTAATCTACACACGCAGAGTAGCCCCCAGGGTGTTTTCCAGTGGGGGTAGAAAAGGCAGTTAATGAGCTTTCATTCCCTCGCTGGCAGAGGTGACCAATTGGCAGGGCAACACACTTAGGGTGGAAAACTCACTTCCCATTCATCGCTACCAGCGGTCGCCCAGGTCCAGCCTCCCCTGTGCCCCACCTCCCCTCTACCTCCCCTCACAGCTGCTCAGGCCTGCCCCTCCGCCTACACGCTTTTCAGCCTAAGTTATCAGGCACAAGGGAGAGGGATCCCAGTTAGTTATCACAGCATAATCACGGCAAATCCAAACCAGGGGATATAAAGTAGTATGGACTCGACAGTCTCATGTTATACACAAAATTGGAATTAATATGAATCCTCCAAAAAAAAAAAATCCATCAAGAACTGCATCATTTCACATGGCACAGGGATATCAGCTCCGTGCTTTGTGACCGCCTGGAGGGGTGGGATAGGGAGGGTGGGAGGGAGGGAGACGCAAGAGGAAAGAGATATGGGAACATATGTATATGTATAACTGATTCACTTTGTTATAAAGCAGAAACTAGCACACCATTGTAAAGCAATTATACCCCAATGAAGATGTTAAAAAAAAAAAAAAACTGCATTATTTCAACACCAGGAGGGGTCCTTGGAAACAGTTTGTATTTTTCCCACATGTGTGGCCATAGAAATGCCTGCCATCCTCTTTCAAGATCTGTAATCTGTGAACCTTCTTATTGTTTATATATATGAGTTTGTTAGTATCTTGGTGACTATTTTGCTAATATTAATCATTATTGATATAATTTATTGTCTTTTAAAAATCTATTACAGCAGAATCACCTAAAAGACCCCTGAATGGGGATGCTAGTGCTAAGGCTGATAAAAGGGGCCCCCAAATCAAAATCTTGGCAAGAGAAGTTAGATGTGGTAAAATGCCAGGATGAAACCCGTCCATAAACCCGTCTGACATGCTGTTAATGTGGGAAAAGGCTCCGCCAGATATTAAAGATAATGCTGGGGGAAAGAGCAGCTTTAAAGCAAAAGGACAATATAGTAATTACAGATTTCTGCTCTCCTGGAACACGTCCCCCTGACTTTACATTTGCCGCTATGGGAAACGTTGTCTTGAATTATGCAAGATCTTCATAAAAGCATCCGTTGCATAAAATGTGACCATGACATATATGAGAATATTTGACTCCTTAGGCCAGCAAAGCCAAAAATGTATCCTGACGTGTCCAGCGTGATTTTTCCCCTTGATTCTGGAACCCATCCCCTCTGCTGGGAGAGGCCTCACAGTCTCCATCTGTCCCCTGGGACCCCAAACACCATATTGCATGCAATAGACACCCAATAACATGCTAATTATGCCATTACCAACAAGAGACCTGGTTTGTAATTCATTCTCTGTTTTTTTTTTTTTTTTTTTTAAATATATCCAGGCTAATATTTTTTGAGCTCTGGCTTTGAGTAGGATTCCTGTCTGCTCTGCTGGTTGGGTGTTTTACTGGTGTCTCAGCTTCCTGTCTTTGCAAAGAGATTTGCCCTCAGCCTGACAGTCATTGCTTGGAGGCAGCTGTACAAAGGACACAGGTGGTGCCCTTCAGAAGCAAGGAGGGCAGGGGCCTCGGCTGTGTCTCTAGCAGCGGGAAAGGGTATGCAAGTCCATCCACACTCCTGAGCCCGCTCTCGCTCCGGGGTGAGGGGGCCATCACAGATGGACAGAGCCATCACATTATCTTCCCCTCTGCAAGACTCATGCCCTCTAACTCCAGGAGTGGGATACATAGGGCTGTATCCCAGGGGACAGGGTGGGGTTTGTCCTGGGGTCCCTCTAGGAAGCGGCAAGTTGGAACTGTGAGTGATGAGCTCTGAGTATGAAGTAACAACGGATGGAGGCTGAAGGTGGGAGATACTGACCCTCAGGGGTCAACAGCAGGAGGAGAGGACGATGATGTGGGAGGTGGAGTGATAGCAGCCCGAATGGGACAGTCTTTTTGCCTGCTCTTACGCAAATTCCTCCTTGGTCCCCACCCCAAACGGAGGGTCACAGAGGCCAACAGAGACGTGTTGAGTTGAACCACACGAAACTGCCATTTTTAGGTAAAAAATGGTTGACCGTTGGCAATTGCATGTAGTTTAACTTGAAACTGCCTGATGGAAAGGCTTGAGAGGGAGGATACGGGAGCCTCTGAAATTTGCCTGTGGTAGGAGCTGGGCATGCGGAAGGTGGTGAAGAGTGAGGCCGAGCTGCAGGGGAGACCTCTGTCTGTCCCCTGCCGTGGGGAGGAGGCATAGAGGTGGGAGTGGACTTCAGAAGTGACCCTGTCCCTCTGAGTGGTCAGGGGGGATTATTCCTTTGAGTGGCCTCCATATCACCGTCGTCCTCAACACCCTGGCTTGTAATAATTTGTTTTCAGGTGTCTCCAGAGGGCAGGGATAGTGTCAGTCTCCTGTGCATTCCTAGCACCTCGCTTGGGTGCCTGACACCCAGTGGAGGCTCCAGTAAAGGGTGGCTGAATTAATGCAGAAGCCTACTCAATAATACAGCATCCCTCTGGAGGACTAGTAGCTGGGAATCTTAGAGAGAAAGGAACAGGATATGATATATCCTAAAAGTACTGGATGACAAAATATGTTGTTTTCATGGAACATCTCCCAGGACCGATGTTTCCTAGAATGTACTCTGGTCATTCAGACAGGAGTTGGGCTGAAATATATCTATGCACACCTATGAACAAGAAATTAATAGCGTAAACTAGATTTCAAGGTAGAAACAGTAAAATACTTAGGAGGAAAAAAACAATGTCTCCAAAGACCTGAAAAGTATTTCAGAAGCACCAAGTACATATAAATAATTGATATAATATTAATCATAATTCAATTATGCACTAAAATAGGTTCCCTAAAGATATCGATGATGCAAGACTAGATTAGCCTAGCTGGAGATATATACTTGAAAGTAATATGACTACATGGCTTCAAGTACATTCTAACTTTTCAATAATTCAAACTACTTCTAACATTTTCTTCCATACTTAAAATATTTTAATCTATTCATTCAATTCACTAATTCATTTGAAAATCTGTGAAAGATATTGTGCTTGGTATCATGGGGCTACCAAGATGAATCAGGAAGGGAATCTGCCTCCAAGGAGACTTCTATAAGAGGTGCTAAGCCAGGTAGATGAGATTAAATGAATATTCTTCAAAGGAGAACGTGATAAGTGGTATATGAAAGACAAAGACAGATGCTAGGGGCTTCTGAGGGAGGGAGGTTACTTCCAGCTGCCAGATGGGAGATGTCTTGGTCCAGGGAATTCTGTCTGGGGAGGAGGGCTGTTGGTGAGGAAGGCAATAGTTGGCAGGAGGAAAGAGCGTCCTCTACTGGGCACCCTGGGTCATGCTGAGACACTTGAGCGTGTTTGTACCGTCCAGCAGCCGAGATCTGGGATTGGCTGTGTAAGTGATAAGGAGCCACAAAGTGTGGGACCAGAGGAGTGACAGTGGGTGTGTCAGAGGGAGAACTGACAGCTGCAAACCCATTGAACAGGAGGTTGTAAGAGGCCTCAATGGAGAGTTCTGAGTTAAAAGAAATAATGTGTATGTTGCAAATGTGAAATCCTCAGCTTGGCTCTGTCTGCCCCGGTATTAACATGTTCCACATCCATATGTGAGAGTAACCAAGGAGATTCTGGCAAGTGCACCAAGCGATTTGCCAAGGGAATGAGAACGGAAAGTGCCCTTTGGATTCAAGCTATTTAAAACAGCATAGAAACAAAATTAATGAGCTGGGTCATTTCAGTGTAAGGACACTGGGAAATGTCCTGGCTGTGTTATGTCAGCCTCACATTGGGCCATAATTAATGGAAATTGGCTCTAAAGAGATGCCACTACGTGAGTGGTATGTGAGCTAGTGAAAAACAAAACACGGTGCGCTGGCTTTCCATAGGTTGTAGCCAGTATTTCCACCACGACTGAACACCTGCCACGCGTTCTCATTCAATTTTCCTATCAACCCCAGGCAGTATGTTATTCCCACTTAATACATTTTCTAAGGAAACTTAGGCTCAGAATGGTCCCCAAAACTAAAAGAGGCAAATGTGCAAGCCAGTAGCAGAGCCTCAATTTGAATCCAGGTCCTTTTGACCCCAAACCCAGGGTTCCACAGAAGTCACACTTTTGTTTAATAAACACCAACTCCCCACCTTCTCAGAATCTTGGGTCCCTTCTCTGTAAATCAGGGAGTGAGGCTGGGGCAGAGGTAAGTCTGCTCACTTCACAGGGCCATTCTGAAGCTCAAATGAGAAAGTACCTTTCCACCTCTGAAGGGAGGACTTTATTAACCGGCGTGCTTTGATTAAGAGATAAGGAAGCTGCACAAAACATAGGCTCTTCCCCCAAAAGCAGACTTGGCACCGCTGGGCCATGATGGGAGGAATACACCTTTAAGGGGGAGGCAGAAAGAAGTGACCTTGAAAGAAGCGGGAGGAGTAAAGAACAAACACCTCAGCCTCTCCAGTTTTGTCCAAGGCCATCTCTGGGTCTCACAGGACTCCAGAAACAAGGGTTTGGCCAGTGGCACCCCTCTCACACTGCCACCCTCACTGGCCTGGCCCCAGGCCTCTGGCCAGGCGCTGGTACTGACAGACAGCTCGGAGCCAAGGCCACCACCAGCCACCCTGCCGAGAAACGTGGTCTGGGTCCATGAGGTTGTCCTGCCAGTGAGAGAGAAACATACCCAAACCGATGAAGAATGGAGAAAGAAGCCTTCCTTTCTCCACTAGCTGAGGAACTCCGTGGCTCCCCCACAGTCTGCACAATAAATAGTCCCAATGCACCAGCTTCGAGGTCATGAGGGGCCCCTGTTATCATAAGCCAAACTCAGAGTCAGTGCTGCAGGATTTATTTTCTGGTTCACAAATCCTGGTTGATCAGAGCACGTCCTCCCAGCTTTGCTGAATCGTCTCTAGCAAGAGCTTTGCACAAAGCCACAGCCATGGGTCTCCACGCCAAGAGTCTAGGGCTGGCAGAGAAGGTACTACATACCTAGCAAACCACACGCTTTTGGTTTGACTTCCCCTTGTAAAGAAATACTGGGGGGACTTCCCTGGTGGCACAGTGGTTAAGACTCCACACTCCCAATGCAGGGGCCCTGGGTTTGATCCCTGGTCAGGGAACTAGATCCCACATGCATGCCGCAACTAAGGGTTCACATGCCACAACTAAGGAGCCGGCGAGCCACAACTAAGGAGCCCCCCTGCCGCAACTAAGACCCAGCACAACCAAATAAATAAATAAATAAATAAATAAATAAATAAATAAATATTATTTTTTTAAAAAAAGAAATACTGGGAAAAGGGAGGGAGGGGTTCTACCTAAATTTTCCAGAAAATTGTCTCTGCTCAGTTTGGGGGTGGAGAGTCGCTCTCCAGGGCTTTGGGCTTCCTCCACTAAAAGCTCTAACCAGACATTTTTCTTGGGCTTGACTCCCAGCAGGGCTCTGGCTGGGTGTTAGTGGGTCTGTGAACTTCCTGAAATTGTCTGTGATGTGTCTGTATTGTATGTGTACGTGGCAGTGAGGATCCCTGCTGTTCCCCTATCAGTCCCTCCTGGGGTCTTATTACTTATTTCTTGAGAGATCCATGATCCAAAAACAGTTAAGAACTGTTGCTCCAGGAAGGTAAACCTCCTCTGTTCTTCCTCCCCGAGAAGCAGGGCCCTTTGCTCCCAGACCTCCAGGAACTGTTTTTGCCTGCCTGGAGCATTAGCTGCAGACAGGGTCCACACCGTGGCTCTGAAATCGGTATTCGGCTCTTCAGAAATTGGCAGCTCTTTCTCCCTGACTCTTACGGAACACTGTTGCCCTCCTCAACCTCATCCTTCCTGGCTCTTCTTTCTCATAAAGCAGGCTTCTACAAGAGTGGAAACAGACACTCGTCACCTCCTGGAGAAGGTACCAACCGGATGGCTGCAGGGGCCTTCTTGGGGACAGAGTGCAGTCTGCCAAGAGACTCCAGAGCATCTCTGCATTCTGCCGCTGACTAGCCCCAGGAATAGAACGTACCAGTTTGCACTGAGCTGAGTGTGCTACATAATCCTGTGTTAAAAGAGAGAATACCCCCCAGAGGTAAACAAGAGCTATCAGAAGGCTGAAGCAGCAGCAGCTACCCTAGCCAAGAGAGACATGGTAACTGCAGAATGGTAAAGAGATGCTTGAAAACAGCACGAGGATGTATCTATAGATACAAAATATTTCCAGTGCACAAACAAAACCCCCAAACGAACAAACAAAATCAGAAGCCAGGAAGATTCAGGCAACAGACGCACAAAGAAGTCCTCGGAATGCATCTCCTTCTGTCTCTCCCGGAGAGAAGTCCTGAGTGTCCTGGGAAACCAGTAGGACTCTCCAGAGAGGCGGGAAGGCAGGATGCTGTGCTGCGTTCCAGTGCAAGCCCAGGAGCCCTGCAGCATCACTGCCCCGCTTGGGAATGCAAACCTGGAAAAGTTTGCCGTTAAGAAAAGCTTCGGGTCCACGTCATTCCTGGGTGACTCACATGTAACAGAGAAAATCTCTCTCCTTAGAAGTTCAGCACATCCTTATTGCAGTCATCTGCTTCTTTGGAGGAAGGGGAAAATGTGGAAAACCACTTTTTCTACCAGTTCCCTATCTTTTTGGAACACTGAGCTCTGCTCCCAGCTCTGTTTCTCGAGGGGCTGTGGGGCATGGGACACCTCTGCCAATAATAATGTATAAGAAATATGTTCATTACTGTGCAAGGTTGTTTGCAATATATTATCAGATTTTAGAAAAGGCAGAGAGTAGTTCACAAAATAGTATGTGCATTGTGATTCCATGTGTGTATAAAAGTAAAATGAACAAACAAAATTTTATAAACCTAGATATACACATATAAATATATATACACATATGCATATATCTATATTTCTCTATATACATGTATACACACATTATGCATATATGCAAATAAATACATAGATGTCTACACGCCTAGAGGTCAACATTCCATATCTCTTAAGTAGTAGGATTATGAGTAATGTCTTCTTCTGCATACATTTTACATTTATTTTAGAATTTTTCTACAATAAGCATATAGAGTAATGAAAATAAAAACAAAAATAAACAAATGGGACCTAATTAAACTTAAAAGCTTTTGCACAGCAAAGGAAACCATAAACAAGATGAAAAGACAACCCTCAGAATGAGAGAAAATATTTGCAAATGAAGCAACTGACAAAGGATTAATCTCCAAAATATACAAACAGCTCATGCAGCTCAATGTCGAAAAAACAAACAACCCAATCAAAAACTGGGCAGAAGATCTAAACATATATTTCACCAAAGAAGACATACAAATGGTCAAGAGGCACATGAAGAGATGCTCAAAATCACTAATTATTAGAGAAATGCAAATCAAAACTACGATGAGGTATCAGCTCACACCAGTCAAAATGGCCATCATCAAAAAGTCTACAAACAGGTCTTCCCTGGTGGCGCGGTTCTACAGTACGTAGCCTTTAGTATCTGGATCTTTGTCATTTAGTATACTGCCTTCGAGATTCATGTTTATTGTTGACTTTATTATTCCTTTGCACTGCTTAATGGTACTCTAATGTATGTATCCTGAATTTGTTTATCCAATAACCTCACACCAGTCAGAATGACCATCATTAAAAAATCTACAAACAATAAATGCTGGAGAGGGTGTGGAGAAAAGGGAGCCCTCTTGCACTGTTGTGGGAATGTAAATTGATACAGCCACTATGGAGAACAGTATGGAGGTTCCTTAAAAAACTAAAAATGGAACTACCATATGACCCAACAATCCCACTACTGGGCATATATCCTGAGAAAACCGTAATTCAAAAAGACACATGTACCCCAATGTTCATTGCAGCACTATTTACAATAGCCAGGACATGGAACCAACCTAAATGTCCATTGACATTTGAATGGGTAAAGAAGATGTGGCACATATATACAATGGAATATTACTCGGCCATATAAAGGAACGAAACTGGGTCATTTGTAGAGATGTGGATGGACCAAGAGTCTGTCATACAGAGTGAAATAAGTCAGAAAGAGTAAAACAAATATTGGATATTAACGCATATATGTGGAATCTAGAAAAATGGTACAGATGAACATATTTGCAGGGCAGGAATAGACACAGATGTAGAGAATGGACGTGTGGACACAGGTGATGAAGGGAGGGTGGGACAAATTGGGAGATTAGGATTGACATATATACACTGCCATGTGAAAAATAGATAGCTAGCAGGGAATCTATTAGAGGCAGCTCAGCTCGGTGCTCTGTGATGACCTAGATGGGTGGGATAGGGGGGAGAGGTGGGAGGGAGGTCCAAGAGGGGGCGATATATGTATACATATAGCTGATTCACTTCGTTGTACAGCAGAAACTAACGCAACATTGTAAAGCAACTATATTCCAGTAAAAAAATTTAAAAATAAAAGAGGCTCACTTACTTCTGCCAGGAATGCATGTTAGTAAGGTAGACAGGTGTTAGGGTAATTCACTATGATATAAAATGATACTGAGGGTCTAGGCAGTTCTGAGAGGAGCACCCTAATGTTCATAGTTTAGCACTGAGCACTGGCGTGGCCTGAGACAGCTTGCGTTTCCCAGTGGTTATTTCAAAGAGCAACACCCAGAGACAGAAAGAGGAGAGAAAACAGAAAAGTTAAGTGACAGACCCGAGGCCCCGCAGGGAGATGTGGTAAGAAGGTATAGAACTGAGCATCAAAAGCTGCCATTTTGCACACAACAGCCTGGCTATCTACACCATCCTCTCATACATGGCTTTTGAAAAAGTCGAGAAATGAATCCACATAACAGAAGGGAGATGTTTGTTCTAGAATCTCCTTCAGTGGAGCAGAGACATTTCAACTCAGCTCAACAAGTCTATTAAGTGTCCTCTATTGAGTTCTAAAAAGCAAGACTCCCTCCCTCTTCTAGAAATAGCAATGTCAACCATGACAAAATCTTACTCTCGTGAAACATTTCTTACATCAAATCGTTCACTCTCTACAACAGCATTATCATGTAGATGTGATTATTATTATTTACACATTCTACAGACAGGGAAACTGAGTCTGGGGGGCACAACCCAATGAAGTGACCTAAATGAACTGACTCTCTTCCCTAGGTACCATATTGGAGCATTTTAAAAACAAAACTCATTCAAAGGCGGCCACTTATTCCAAAAACGCATGGCAACGTTTGATATTTAAGCAAAAGAAAGGGCACAATCATGCACATCTTAGTTATCACCTCGCCTCATTACACAATCAAATTAAAGTTGCTGGTACCTTGAAGTGTGAGCCCAATTTTTTGTTTAGTTTTGTTTTGTTAAAATCCCACAGTGGAATTTCTGGTCTACTAATCAACCTTAAGCATGGTCTTTCCTCCTCCGAGCGATCTCTCTGGAAGGAGGAAACACACTGTTGGAGGAAGCTGACCCGGCCTTGGTCCGTGTGACGGGAACCAGAGCCGGCCCAGGATCTCTGCCCTTTTACGTCTCTCTCACGACCAGGGCTGCATGGCCCCAGCGCAGGCCCTTCCTGGCAAGAGCCTGTGTGGGCCATGGGAGGACGAGAGGGCACGGGTGATCTCCCCGTTCGTTTCACATTCTCTCCGAAAAGCTGGCTGGGAGTGCTACCCCCCAGCCCCTGTGCCGCCTCTTCCTCTGAATTTGAAACATCCTGACGCCTTTAAAGTAGAAGGTACGATCTTCAAAACTAACCCAAACAGCCCTTATAAGAGGGCAGACTATACTCTTGGGTTCCTTTTGTGCTAAAAAATAAACCTGGGAGGGGGCTTTCCTGGTGGCGCAGTGGTTAAGAATCCGCCTGCCGATGCAGGGGACACGGGTTTGAGCCTTGGTCCAGGAAAATCCCACATGCCGCGGAGCAACTAAGCCCATGCGCCACAACTACTGAGCCTGCGCTCTAGAGCCCACGGCCGCAACTACTGAAGCCCACGCGCCTAGAGCCCGTGCTCCGCAACAAGAGAAGCCACCGCATTGAGAAGCCCATGCACTGCAACAAAGAGTAGACCCGGCTCCATGCAACTAGAGAAAGCCCACGCGCAGCAACGAAGACCCAATGCAGCCAAAAATAAATAAATAAAATAAAATTTAAAATACATGAATAAATAAACCTGGGGGGACTGAAGTCCCTTGCTGAGGGGCGGAGGTCCCCGGCGGTACCGGATACACGGCTCTGCCAGAGGCAGCCTCCAGCCCGGCAGGACCTGCGTGGTTAAGAGAAGAGCCTTGGCAGAAGTGCACGTATTGCTTGCTTGTGTGTTTTGTTTGGCACTGCCTCAGACGTCCTTTATTTGTTTGTTTGTTTTACTTTAGAAAAAATGAATTCATGTCTTTCAATTTAATTTTTTAAACAGGCAATATATTTGCAAAGTTCAAAAACAAAAATAATATGAAAATGAATACCTGGAGAAATCTTACTCACACCTTGGCTCTCATCTCCCTATTCTCTCCCTTCCTTACAGGCAACTACTTTTATGAGTTTCTTATGTATCCTTCCAGTTTGTTACATGATATAATTATTTTCTCCCTTTCTTATTGAACAGGGATGATACAACCCCAAGGGGGTGAAAATTGATTTTGGAAGTGAAAAATTCATACTCTTTTTATGTGTAAATCACAGATATACATTATACATACAGCACATAAACAGATATACATGGTATTAAAATTTCATGGGGGGTGGCAATTAGAAAAAATGTCTTAAAAAGGCTTCTTGGGGGGTTATAATGAAAAAAGGATTGAGAAACTGTGACATGGAAAGTAGTATACAATAGACACTGTTCCTCACCTTGCTTTTTTCACTTTACGATACATCTTAGAGATCTTTCCATATCATCTGATACAGATTTACCTCATTCCTTTTTATTGTGGTGTAGTACGTCATTATGCAGATGTACCATTATTTGTTTGACTAGTTCCCTATTAATAAATACTTGAGTTGATTCTAATCTTTGGCTATTGTACTAGTATCACAGTGAATAGCCTTCTGTGTACACTGAATATATACACAGGTATATCTGTTTATAGATGCCCAAAAGTGGGGTTGCTAGGTCCAAGGGTAAATTCCTTTAAAATGCGGGTGGACGTTGCCAGATGCCTCTCCATTTTGCAGTTCAACTGAGTCTGTCATCCAGTAAGTAAGAAACACTTTAGCTACTCTTTCAATGGCTTTGTCTGCTACTCCCCAGAGGGTTGTGTGAATGGTTGCTGGGTTAGGGGCAAGGAGGCCACAGGGGTCTGGGGTCTTCTCTTGGTTGAACTGTGACCAGGGTGTCCTCAGGCCTGAAGAGGGCCAGTGTTCCCTTGGCTAAGCAGAGAGGGGGCTCTTTGTGACAGTGCTTCGGGCCAGGAAGGGAACCCTGCATCTTAGATGAGAAGCTTTCAGGCCATTAGAGGGATTATTACCTGAGATGACCTCAGGCCATGGTGTGGGACTCAGCACCCTCCCACCTCTAACCTGGAGCCTCCAACTTGTGAGTGGGCAGCTCCCAGCACAAGCTGAATACAATCCAACCTTGACTTCCTAGCCTGGGAGCAAAGGGCCTGCCCAGGGAGGTTATATGGAGTATTCAGACTGCCACACAGCTCAGCCCTGACACAATTCCCTTCCCACTGTCCCGACCAGGAAGGGAAGTCAAGCTACAGTGGCCTCATCTTCCCCAGACACTTTGGGGATCACACCTCCTCCATCACACATGCAAGCCCCGCTCCCACTTTAATCTACAGCTTGAGAGACATTTGTGCTTCACACCTCAACTGACTCTGTGAAGATGTTATTTGGTCCTTAAATTATTTAAACCAACGTAATCATATTTGCTTTCAACAGAAATCTGCTGTATTCACAGGTTTGAAAGTGGACTAAATGAAGCCCCTGGGGTGGCTGGTTCTATTTGGATCCCCTCCTGGAGACTGTCACCTCAGCAGGGGACACGCATCCCTGCTCTGCGATGCCTGGTGCCTGTTAACCGAGGTCGAATACATCACAAAATACCGAAATTTCTGCTGCATTACAATCACCTCTAAGCTATTGCTGGGCAGGATTTTGACTCTTCTAATTTATTCAAGACCTTCTCTTCTTCCTCATTTCCCAGTCAGATTCCTGAGTCAGCCTGGTCCTTCCTGCACAGTTCTGTAAGCAACTCGGGACTCCCATCCAGCTCCAAGATTACTTCTTGGTTGAGTGAATGAATTTAAATAAATAAACAAACATCTGCCATCAACATGACTTCAAGGATGGAGTGGGCACAGTGCCTCCCCCTCCCCCCTCTGCTGCTTCTCTCCATGAAGCTGAGTGTAATAAAGCTTGTGCCTGCGAGAAACATGATAGAAGTGTCAAACTGCATCAGTTGTGAATCGTAAGTCACTGTTCCATTTGCTTTGCCACAGAGTCAAACTTACACATTTTTCATCAAGAAAGAAAAGAAGAACTTTGAGCGCTTCAGTATACCTCAGCTGCCATGACATTTCCATCAGCTGATCTCACTCGCTGCCCACCTCCTCTGTCCCCACACAGCAGCCCGTCCGGGGCTGCACCTGCATCACCAGTCTGGGCACACACGTTCCTCACTCTCTTCCAGTTTCCACTGTTGTTTGATTCATGGTAACAACGGTGGAAAAAGATGTCAAAGTCGAAATCTCTCCTCCTCCCTGGTGATTTTCGCTGTGGTAATTCTCTCTCTCTCTCTCTCTCTCTCTCTCTCTCTCTCTCCTCTCTTTCCCCTCACCACATTTTCTCCCCCCTGCTCAAGAATCT
>NW_006777583.1:5782952-5788997 GCF_000442215.2 Lipotes vexillifer | reverse complement strand
CCTCTCTTTCCCTTCACCACATTTTCTCCCACCTGCTCAAGAATCTCAGAAAGAGGTGGGACAGAAACTAACAGGGCCCAGACTTAGGAAAAACCACCACGTCCTTTTACAAAATGATCCTGAGGCCCATGGACAACAGTACTTGCGTGGGGACACCTCTTAAAATTTGAGGGGCTCACTCTATGTCTATGAGAAAAATTCCATGGCTTCTCCAAGGCCTTCCTACATCCCAGGTGTGTCTGAATCTCCAACTTCTACTTCTAGGTTGTCACACCTCTGGCCTTCCTGAGCCCATCTCTGCATAGTGGGCCAGGGAATACTGCCAGATGCCAGGCAATCGTAGACAGGCCTCTGCCCAGTGGTGAGTTGCTTCTTAATGGTTTATTGCTGGAAGGCTTGTCTTGGGCTATGGACTCTTGACACTACCTCTGAGCAGTGACAGCGTGGGCTGACATGCCGAGATGGAAAGGATGCCCGTCTGATGTATTATGTTTAAGAAAATGTGTTAATACTGTCATCTGAAGCCTAAGTCAGTTCTATCAAGTCCCCTGTAACTTAAAATTAATGGAGGAAAATGGGATCACTTTGTTAGGGATGGAAGTCTTATTTATTCTTTGGCCATCTACTTGTTTGTAAATAAACATCTATCAATATACAAAGTAAATCGACATGTATCAATATGCAAAGTGCCACGTGGTGGAGCAGAAAGATAGACAAGATGGGCCCCTGCCATCAGAAAGTTTAAAGGAGAAGATATAATAATAATGATAATAGTAATAATTAATAATAATAATAAGCCAGCTAACATTGCCGAGCCCTGCCTGTCACTGTCATACACATTCAACATGGATTTGCTCATTTGATTTGCACAACAGTCCTACACGGTCCTTAATTATCATCCCATCTCATAGATGAAGAGACTGATGTGTAGAAAGGCTGGTTAATATGCCCAAAGCCACACAGCAAATGCCCAAACCAGGGTTTGCCCCCAGAAAAGCTGGCTCCTGAATCCACCTACTTAACCACTATACCAAGAAGCTAGGCAACCATTAAATGATGCAGAAATGAATGGGATCCGTAAAACAGGTCACAGTAAACAGCTATGGGAATCCAGAGGAGATGGAGATCACCTCTGGGTGGGGTCTCAGCCAAGGCTTCACCGAGGATTCGGCATTTGTGCTCACCTTTAAGAATGGATGAGTTTGAAAAACTAGTACTCCTAGTTTTCAGGCAGAAATGATGCGGTCTTAGAAGCAACAGAGAAACACAGAACAGTGAAACATCCAGCTAAAGAGTTAAATGAGAGTCGTCTGAGGTAGAATTGAAAATGGTTTAGAGAGAGGAGGTCATGCATTTTATATTGTAAAACAAACCTCCCAAGCATTACAGGGCTCATTGAGGTCTGATTCCCTCACAGAGAAGCATATAAATGGCAGGATGGAGGAGCATCTGCCTAGGGGTGCTAGGAAAATGAGGGGGGCTGGGGACACCTGTCAGTGGAGTATTGAACCCAGGCAGTCAGTCACCTTTCTGCTGTCACTGCAAAACTCTCCTAGGGCAACATAACTTTTTATTAGCACAGTTAGACTAGGCCCGAGCTGATGCCCCAGGCGGGCTCAGTTCCCTTTTGAAGGTGAAGTGTCATCAGTTCCAAGGAGAAATGGCTTGGTCTCCGCAGATGGCTACTTAGGCTGACTGGTGACTGGTCTCTGGCCACGTCCTGTGCCCCGAGTCTCAGGGAACGCATGCCCTGCTGGAGGTGGCTCGTAGCTTCTTTCCTGAAGTTTAACGGCTTGTCCGACTGCTAGGAATACTGTTCTCAAAGTAACATGGCCTCTGGTGTGCTGCTTGTGGCTGTCCCAGCCCCAGGGTTACAGGCAGAGAGATTTACTTCAAGGACAGCTGGCCCCTCACTGGCCCGGAAAATGCAGGTCGAGAGGTAACGCAACACCAGGGCCTGCCTAGGCCCAGCTCACAGCTCTGCCCTCACCCAGAGCGGGAAGATGGACACAAGTGATGAGGGTTTCTGCCGTCCTGAAACTGAGGAGGCCTGGCCAGAAAGGGCAGTGAGGGAAGGAGTGGGATGACTGAGGGCGACTGCCAGCCTCCTGGTTTATACAGGCTCTCAACTGTTCATTTGATTAAATAGCTAACTTAGGTGAACAGATGGTACGAAGATAACATCAAATGCTTCCACTTCCTCTGGCGTCTCCTTCCTTGTCCTCAAAAGAGTTCCAAGTTTTTTTTTGTTTCTTTCTTTTGTTTGTTTGTTTGGTTTTGGTTTTGTCTTGCTTTGTTTTTTAACGAAGGAAATTAGACAAACCTTTGGCACACGGCGCGTAAGGGAGAGGGGTGGTATGTGGTCTTTGCAAAAGGGCGGCTGGCATTCTTTTCTCTTCTGCTTGGATCCCGGCTAAGCAAAGGAATCTTACTAGCAAACAGGGCCTCAGATCCTGGGCACAAGACGGGCCGCCAGAAGCCCTCTGTTCTCAGCAGGAATCTTCGGCAGGGCAGAGCCTGACAGCACAGAGGAGCAGGTGGCCATCCTGTAATAAATCCTCCATCCGAGCTGGGGAAAATAAAGCATTTTCTTACACATTCGTTTGTCAGGCAACTCGGGCATACTGAGGTGAGAGAGGGGGAAAAAAATAACAGAACCCAAAATAGCACAGCACTGCGTGGGAAGGATGATAAAATGACGGCACTCTGAACAGTGACAGACAGCGAGGCTTCGGTTCATCACTCAATAAAAGCGCGCCCCGGGGAAGCTCCCTGTTTCCACTCCGTTTCCTTCTCCATGTCCCCATGTTTTCCTCACGTGAATGTGTACACTGTCGCCTATTTGACTTCAAATTTGGATATATTGCTCATCTCGTGCCACATCATTCAAAGACCAGGTATGGCTGAGGCCCCTCTGAAGGCAAATGCATCCTGCGAATCTGGGAAATGGGATTTCCTGGTACCTCTTCCCACCACCAGCTGGCAGAAGCCAAGCAATAATCTGCTGGACTGAAAGAAAGCTGCTGCATCTCTAGCTTCCAGTGACGCAATCCAAAGCTGCTCTGCGTCTCCATCGTGCCAGTTTCGTGGTGAACAGTTGTTCCTCCAATGGTGTCATGTGCACAGATTCTATCTCCTCTCCATTAACCCCAAGGCCAGCCTGAACAGCCCAGGAGAGGGGAATGGTGGGTGCCTCTCCCCCTGAGATGGGGGTTTTAAGGCTCCCTGCCACATCATTTGCATGTAAACTCTCTTAGGCGAGGGACGACCACTGGACCTGCATGCAATGAGACTCCACAAATGTTACGTGCTGTACTCATTGGATCGGGCAGGGTTTGATTAGAGAAGCAGGACCATTCTGGATGACTTAGATTCGGATCTGTTAGAGCTGACGGGAGTTAGACCTTCCTCAGTGGACTGATATAGTCTGTGCAGCCTTCTGCCTCTATGTCTAGCGTTGGATCTGCAGTTACTCCGGGTCAGCCAGACCGTCCGCTGAGAAGGGACCAGATGTGGGTGGCAGCAAGGACAGATTGGGACCTACGATATGAACTGAGACTCACACGACATCTGGAAGCGGGGGGATGCTGCTCTGTGTCTCGGCACCTCGACGTGGTGGGTGACGTGCAAGAGAAGTAGGGGTTCTATCCTACGGAGCTGCACGCACACCTGGCCCAGGCCTTGGAGAGGCCGAAGGAGATCTGGTGGGGATGGGAAGATCTGCAGAGCCAAGTGCTTCCCTGTACCACCTGGGTGAGCCAGCACATCAGCATCAGTGCATGTAAGCTGCTACCTTGCTTGCACCTCGTACCCACATTCAGAGCTTAAGAACTGTGGCTCCTAGAAAAGGGAACCCCCCCCTACACTGTTGGTGGGAATGTAAACTGGTGCGGCCACTATGGAAAACAGTATGGAGGTTCCTCAAAAAACTAAAAATAGAGCTGCCATATGATCTAGTAATCCCACTCATGGGCATATATCTGGACAAAACTATAATTCAAAAAGATACATGCACCCCAGGGACTTCCCTGGTTGTCCAGTGGTTAAGACTTCGCCTTCCAATGCAGGGGGTGTGGGTTCGATCCCTGGTTGGGGAGCTGAGATCCCACATGCCTCTCAGCCAAAAAACCAAAACATAAAACAAAAGTAATATTGTAACAAATTCAATAAAGACTAAAAATGGTCCACGTTAAAAAAAGAATACATTTACCCCAATGTTCATTGCAGCAATATTCATAATAGCCAGGACATGGAAAAAACCTAAATGTCCACTGACAGATGAATGGATAAAGAATATGTAGTACATATATACCATGGAATACTACTCAGCCATAAAAAAGAATGAAATAATGCCATTTGCAGCAAAATGGATGGAGCTAGAGATTATCATACTAAGTGAAGTAAGTCAGAAAGAGAAAGACAAATACCATTATTGTATCACTTATACATGGAATCTAAAATATAGCACAAATTAATTTATCTACCAAACAGAAACAGACTCAGACATAGAGAACAGACCTGTGGTTGCCAAGAGAGAGGGAGGGGGGGTGGATTGGGAGTTTGGGATTATCAGATTCAAACTAGTATATACAGAATGGATAAACAACAAGGTCCTACTGTATAGCACAGGGAACTCTATTCAGTATGCTGAGATAAACCATAATGGAAAAGAATATGAAAGAGAATATATATGCTTTATATATATGTATATATATATATAAAACTGAATCACTTTGATATACAGTAGAAATCAACATTGTAAATCAACTATACTTCAATAAAATAAATTAAAAAAAAAAAGGGGGCTTCCCTGGTGGCGCAGTGGTTGAGAGTCTGCCTGCCGATGCAGGGGACACGGGTTCGTGCCCCGGTCCAGGAAGATCCCACATGCCGCGGAGCGGCTGGGCCTGTGAGCCGTGGCCTCTGAAACTGCACATCCGGAGCCTGTGCTCTGCAACGGGAGAGGCCGCATCAGTGAGAGGGCCGCGCACCGAACAAAAAAAAAAAAAAAAAAAAAAAAAAAAAAAAAGAACTGTGGCCCCTGCTTTACCTCCACCTTCCAAATTTTACTCAAAATGTCTCACGTGGCCAATGCTCACCTAGAA
Organism: Lipotes vexillifer; assembly: GCF_000442215.2. Lineage (NCBI taxonomy): Eukaryota > Metazoa > Chordata > Mammalia > Artiodactyla > Lipotidae > Lipotes > Lipotes vexillifer. The sequence continues at coordinate 5,783,892 of NW_006777583.1, read as the reverse complement.
CTATACGGCACAGGGAATGCAGGAGGCCGTGGCTCCAGTTAGCTAAGTTGGTACAGTACAAACAACCATAATACTTGTTAAGAGAGCCGTGATCTTCCACCCCCACATCCCTCTCCCACACCTGTGGGAGAAATAGCAATCCCAATGCAGTGCATTAGTTCTCAACAACACCTATTTGTGTTTTGCTCACCGCCATATCCCTGGGCCTAGAAGGTTCTCAGTCAAACTTGGTTGAATGAATCAACACCAGAGATAATCAAAACAAACACTGATCTTTGCACAAGTCTTCAGCCCTCTTTGTATTTTTACAAGAGTCTAAACAAGCATTTGCTAAGCACCTATTCTGAGCCCGTCACTAAGCTAGTGGAAAATGCAAGGAAAGAGAAAGCCACTCCTGACCTCAAAATTGTAACCAGCTGGATGAAGAGGTGACAGGGGTCCATCTAAAGCTAATTAATATCACAGCATTACATTCAGTAAGAGGCATTCTTTTGTCATTTAATTTCAGTTATGATTAGGGAAGGAAACAGGCCAGAACTTAAACTGGGTAAATTATAAGAAAATTCTGCTGCCTAAGAAAGAGGCTTTCTCTACCCAGGAGGGCAGATTGGGGAGAGAGCCTGCATCGTGGTACCACACATATTTAACTTGGAGTGAGGCTTGGTACCTCTTTGCTTTTTAGTTTACAGGGGCTTTCCCTTGTAGATGACAGGTTTCTTTTGTGGAACATGTTTTCAGTTTATAAGCTGAAAAGCACTCGGTAATGTTGGTAATGAAACTGGGCTCGCACACATGAATCGTCAGCTAAGTGCCCAGCCTGTGACAGCCCTCCAGAGAGCTCAGAGCCGCCTCCAGCCTCGGGGGTGAGGCTGCGGGAGTGGAGGAGACCCCCATCCCCCATCTCCAACCGCATGGCCAGAACTGCTCCAGCAAGGAGTGG
>NW_006777583.1:5762741-5782942 GCF_000442215.2 Lipotes vexillifer | reverse complement strand
GGCAACGAAGCAGGAATGGAAAAGCCGCTCGAGCTAGTAAGTGTGTCCATTTACTTGGACTCCCTGCAATTTAGAAGCTGATTTCAAAGAAAAATTGCTTCAGGCCTCAGACTCCTTCTGTTGTTGCCAACTGTGGCCCATTTTTACAGCTGACTGACCACCACTGCTAGAAAGGCAGGTCTCTGGTAGTCCCAGCAGGCCTTGCTGGCTCCTTGCTGTCCCGGAGCACAAGTCATGAGCGTAATTACAGCTAATGGAGACAGGCTGGGGCAGGCTGTAGCCCACACGTCCCCACCACCTGCTTCCCCAGGGACTGGGCTGCGGCTTGCACGCGCAGCTGTTTGTTGTGAATCCCCCGTCAACAGCTGATGTAATCCATGAGAACGTCACACTCCTCCACTGCAATCCCCTCACGCCTCTGGAACCTTCTCTGCTATCCGTCGGGCACAACCCTGGTCCCTAGCTTCACGTTCCTGGCTTTCCCTCTCTCCCACCCTCGCCCCACTTGACCTTTAAGGTTAATTTTGCTGCCTCTGGACCTGCACCCAGTAGGAAAATCAACAGTCTGATTTCGCTGGGAGTGACTGGCCAGGGGGGCAAGAAATCCACTCCCCACACACATAAGTCATAGCAGAGTCCTTTCTCTTCAGCAGCTTAAATCTGAGTACCTCTCATTTAAAATCCATCTCTCTCCCATCGCCAGCCTGAGATTAGGGATAAGGGGTTATCAGACGCCTCTACGGTAATAAGGAACACATTAATCTCAGCTGAGTTTCCAGAGAGATTTTTTTTTTTTTTTTTTTTTTTTTTTTTTTGGTTCAGAAAGGGCAGTTATTAAATAGAGTTGTTTGGAGGGTGAAGCATTAATACGCTGTCCCCTCAACAAACCCTTTAAGAACCTATTAACAGAGCCTTGGTTGTTCAGAGGGGTGATTCCTCTGCATGGCCTATCTCAGGGCGATTGGAGGATGTATTACATCTGCTCAAAGAGAGCCTGTTCTGAGGAAACAGGCGATCTGGGGGAAACAGCAGCAAGACGCCTCAGCCAGCAGGGTTATTCTAGCTGACGTAAAACGTGGGAGGCCAGAAGCAAACAGAAGCCGCCACCTGCAGATGCGGCCCAGTGGGCTGAGGGGTGTAGACCAGATGACCCTTCTCCTCGGCTGCACCCCAGCTCCGGGTTCCGTGCCTGAACTTTCTGCCTTTGTGAAGACAGCCATCTAGACAAATGTAGATAACCTTTCCAAACCAATCACAACCTTTCGCTCGGACGTTTGCATGCAATTCTTATGTAAAGGTCACTGAGAAAACTCCGTGGTCAAACAGCATCCTTCCATACAACAAATGTGACAATTAAAACAAAGCACCCTTCTCATTGCATGGCTCGGAAGCAGCTGGGCTGGCCCAGGCCTGTGGCATTTGTTACCTGAGGGAAACGATAGCAGCTCTGTAGGCATTTCTGGCCTAAAGGACAGGAGCTGCTGGCTTCTCAGTTCGGGCCAACAAGAGAGGGGCACCAGGAGACTTCCCAACAAGACCGCAGGGGAGTTTCACATCTTTCGCAGCACCTGCCTCTGCCTCCCAGTGTGCACGTGCCAGTGATGAAGACTTATTCTGATTCCAGAGCCGGGCTTAGAGCTGGGAGCACAGGGTAGCCCTAGAGGCTCTGGGTGTGGCTCTTTCATTCCACTCTGAAATAGCCAGATCGTCCATGGCTTTGCCTTTAAATGGAAAATGTGTGTTGGACTGTTAGAGCCAAAGACACATTTTTCACCTTCTCCCAGCTTTTTCCGCTCTCCTGTGGAACCAAGTTTTACATGGGAGTGGTAGTTTATGACTAGTCAATGGCTCCTCTAAAAAGACTCTCCAATGCCCATAAATGCTGGCTATGTTGGTGGGTAGTTGATGCCTGCTTGGACCACACTGTTCAAAGGGAAGCTGGTCCACGTAAAGCCCTTGCTGCTTAGGTGTGTACTTTTGAACCACTTCTCTCCATCCATACTCCTCCCGCACAGCTCGTTGGACCAGGGCTTGGAGACCTGACCCACAAAAAGAACCAATAATTACCTTTCCAGTGACCTATGACCCATATATTTCAAAAAACACAGAGAAGGAGGAAGTAATGATTAAATTCTCTCTCTCTCTTTTCCTCTCTCTCTAATATGAACCATGAATCAGACAAGACTTTCCTGCTGGCAGGAGAAATTACTTCTGAAGAGTCATGAAGTAAACACAGAGCTAAAGAAATCAAAAGTAAGGGTGAGCTAGGGCCATAGGCAAGCCAAGGAGCCACTAATTGTTGGGAGACAGAGAGAAAGAGGACACACAGTGAATGTAGGTACAGTCGTCCCTTGGTATCGTGGGGCACTGATTCCAGGACCCCCCAGATCCCATAGCCGGCCCTCAGCCTCCAGGGATTCCGCCTCTGCGGATACGGAGGGCGGACTGTATTTCATCCTAGCGGAGGAGTGCTTGAGTGAGGACACCGCTGGAGCCCCTTTGAATCCTCTGTACCATTTCCAGGCGACCGAGCTATGCCTTGTTTTCTGTCCTAGGTTTCTGGCCTTCCTTGTTACTGCACACATACCTCAACATCAGTTCCCCTTTCCTGAGGCTCTATTCCTTCCCTGAAAACTAGCCTGGAAAAACACAACTGACATCTTGGGAGACTTGTTTCCCAGGGCCCAACAAGAAAAGGGTGATTATATTAAGAACACATTTAATTGTTGCGGTTCTGTTTGATTAAACCAAGGAAGACAAAAGCCCTGATTTATGAGGCAATCACCAGACCCAGAGAGGATGATCCAGGCAGGCAAAGGCAGTGCCATTTATACAGATTGAGTAAACCTGATTGCCTCAGAGGGCGAAACATGGCATCTGATCTCTCCTGCCAGAACGGCTGTCCATTTGGAAACTCAAAACACTGAAGTCATACCAGGCAGCTCTCACGTCCCCTCCAGGCAGGGGCAGCACGGGCACCACAGCAGATGTGGCCTGAGAAGAGGTCAGAACCCTGTTCTGCTTGATTCCTTTAGCCTCTTAGAACCTGACAGATGAGAAGCTACAGGAAGTTTGGGTAGATTCATATTCTAGGCTGGCTGTCAATCACTTCAGTGTTTTATCTTTTTTTCTATTTGATTTACAATGAACATGCTCTAGGCTAGGAAGAATGCACAGTATTTTTATAAACTTCAAGAAGTTTCTATGCCATGAAATGTTCTTCACAACTTGTCTGAGGAGGCCGGCAGGACAAAGGTAGAGCAGACCATATAGTATAAAAAGACCTCAACTAACCAGAATTCAACTAACCCAAACTTTTCAATCAATCAGACATTTTACTTTCTACTTTTATAGACACAAAAGGCCATATGGCCAAAAAAAAAAATCAATTGAAAAATGTTAAACTAGGTTGTGTCTTGGAAGCTACGCTTATAGAGCTCTAGGATGGTGACCTTGAGATACTGTAGCATCTTGAGTCATGTGAAAATGTGTGTTATACTCATCAAACTCTTTCTATCTCTCTGACCCTTAATCCCAGGCCACACTCAGGAGTTCTTCCAAATCCATTTGGAAGTGAGGAAGTGGGAGGCTTCATTTGGGGAAATGACGAGGGGCTTCCTTCCTCTTGGAGCTGAGTGAGCTCCCGCTTCAGGACTCCCACGGCCTCCCAGAGGCCAGGGTCAGGGCCCTGAGAAAGAGGGCAGAATCAGGTTTCCCTTTAGACCACAGACAACAGGTCTGATTCCTCCCTCTGGACCGGGCCCCAACTTGCATGACGGGCAGTACAGTCCCAAGAGACGCCCAATCCAACACACTATGATCCACAGGTGTCTGCCTGGGAAGAAGCAGGAGTCAGTAGAGCAGAGACCACTTTCACTTGATTCCTGCTTGAGATCACGTGCTCCCAGAGCGAGTTCACAGCCAGCTGGAATGTGGTGGGGACTTGATGACTCAGGGGGATGGGAGATCTGATAAGATACACAGAAAAGCCTCTTCCTTCTCTCTCTCCCTTGACTACCTACAGTTCCTCTAGGGGAACTTCCCATCCCCCCCTCTGATGTCCTTCAACTCGTAGTCACAGCGTATCCTACCTAGAATTACTGTTTAATTTTTTTTTTACTAGTAAACTTTTAGTCATTAATAGCATGGGCTCGTCTCAGACCACCTGAGTTTATTTATTTATTTATTTTTAAAAAGACTTTTTGAGGTGGACCATTTTTAAAGTCTTTATTGAATTTGTTACAATATTCCTTCTGTTTTTTATGTTTTGGTTTTTTGGCCCCGAGGCCTGTGGGATCTTAGCTCCCCAACCAGAGATCGAACCCACCCCCCTGCATTGGAAGGTGAAGTCCTAACCACTGGACTGCCAGGGAAGTCCCACTACCTGAGTTTAGGTGCTGCTCTCCCAATTACTATGTATGTGGCTTTCACCAAGTTACTTAATCTTTCTGTGCCTCAGTTTCTGCTACCATAAAATGGGGAGAATAACGGCTCCTCCTTTATGGTGTTACTGTGAGGATGAAATGAGTTTATGCATGTAGAGCACTCAGAACAGTGTCTGGACCATAATAAACACAGCCACCCTGCTGTTGACTGCTTTATTGTTGCTTTCTTATGCCTCAGTAACATCTCATCGTTAGCAGGGTTCTTCAGAGGTTTCCTCTCAGGAGAGAACGAGTAGAGAATGCCCAGTCAGCTCTCTACTCAGAGTTAATCCATCACATTTTGACACACAGTCGGACTCTCTCTGCCTGCTTATTGTGATCCCAGAGTGGCTTACTCCTTCCTGTTCTTGGGACAGTTCCTCTTTCTCCAGAACGATCTGTTTACTCACGTTTCTGTATACCCGCCCTGCCCCACTTAACCGGAGAGAAATATATATCTATATTTTATAAACAGATACATACTTAATTTTAGAAAAATGAAAAGACCCAAATATGTCAACCTCACCACCACCACACTCAGCCCTACGCCATGGCCCAAGATGGGAAAAACAGGCAGCTCTGCTATGTTCCTAACTCTCCCTAAATGTAGGAGACACACAGGAGACTGTTTCGATTTTTCTTAGCCATTTCCCCCTCTGAATATAACGGCTATCTTTTTTTTTAAGGCTACGACAGAGGAGTAGAATTAAAAGAGAATTCTCTAAGGTAAACCTGTCTTCTTTTGGCCACTTGGGTAGCAGTTCTGCAAATAGCGTTCCCAAGCCCCACATCACATGCTCTCCCTGCCCAGAGCCCCCAACCTCACAGCCCACAGGGCAGGTGGGAACAAAGACCATCTCCACAGAAGGCGCTGGTGGAGGGCCTGGGTGGAGGAAGCTACCTTGGATTTGCCCATATGTCTGTCTCCCCCCAGGTACCTCTGAGCACTCCTCACGATTTTTCCCAATCCGTGTGGCACAAGACACTCCAGACATTTCCAAATAGTTGCCCACCAGCTTCCCAGGAAAACACAAAGAAAGTAGTTGGCACTTTCTTTTCTTTGTCCACCCAAGCTGTTCATGGAGGAAAAAAAAATTTTTTTTTAAAGTCTACAAGTTGAAAACGGCTTTTAAAAAAGCCAGTACCCACATTAAAGGAAGACCGTTTAATTCTAGATCTACAGCTAGAAGATCAAAAATAGGAATAATTAAAACCTGAGATGTAACTGTTAAGAAAGGTGTTTTTATCCTCTTTGCCAAGTCCTTAAACAGGTAGACCACATAGTTAAAGAAAGCAATAAGACCTGAAAATCCCAATGGGAATTTTTTTTTTCTTGTTTAACACATAATGAATTCAGTCTTCAGAGACCACGGAGCAGGGTCTGTTAAGCTCTCTGAACTGTCAGCTGAATAATTATCTAGCAAAGCCTGTGTGTAGGTGCCTCCCTGTGATTCAGCTTCTTTCCTGTTTTGAAACAGAAGGTTACTAACCTCTGGAACAAAATTTGGCAAAGCCAGGGAATGTCAGCCTTATGCAAACAATATTTCCTTTTTGTGGCCTTCCTTTTCATCCTATGATATTTGACTTTTAAAAGTCTTATACATATACTGAACTCCACTCAAGTACACTATCCAAATGCTCCAGAGAGAAGTGTAAAACTTAAAAACGGAAAACAAACAAACAAACCCTCCCTTTTCCAGAGCGGCTGGAGCCAGATAAACTTTATGTCAAATCCTATGAACAGCCTGACAATGTATATTCCGAGGAGAAGGTGAAGCAGACACATGAAGGGTCAAACACAAAACAAGAATTCTGAAAAAAATCTCATCACTGCCAAACCTGTTGCTTTTATATATGATTATAAGTTTAAATTGTGGCTTTCAAGTATCTGTCTGAGGGCTTGGATGTTATTGTTACAAACTCTCCACTTGGGAGCTTGTGGCTGTGGCCTCCTTTTCACCTACAAGGAACCTGAGCAGCTGAAGAACAGGCTCATCCTTCTGCTGCGTGGAGCTCATCATCATAGTTTGAAACTAGCTCATTCAACCTCCTTCCCCACAGGATGCAAGGAACCTTCCAGCCAAGACCATATAAGTCATTATCGTAACTTGACTGAAGGAATGAACTCGAGATCAGGTGCCTAACCCGAAGTGGAGCAGAGATTGTGTTGGGCTTGCTGGTGTCCCCAAAAGAACTCTGTCGGGCAGGGATGTTGGCTACACCTGACCAGGCCGGAGATGTGGGATTTTCGGAACAGAACACAAAAACTCAGTTCATTGTTGTCAAGGAGAAAAATCAACAGTCCACCTGTTCCAGAGCTGGCCAGCTTCCCTCAACTTCGTCAAACAGGATATTTTGTTGTTCTTTGCTCTAAAACCAGAAAACAACCTACTACTCTTGCAGCTGCTGCTGCCTGTGTCATCCAAATGGGCCTGAACTAGTCAGGTGATTTCCTGCTTCGCTCGGGCGGGAGTGGAGTTGAGAGCAGGGCAGCGATCAGCTGTGCTCTCTGGATTCCTGCCGCCAGCAGGAAATCACTTACTACAGTCTCCATTATCCGCGGAGAGAAAGGCAGTTGGGAAAAATGGGCAAGTGCCCAAAGCAGTTGTAATTGTTCCTGATGGGACCTGATTTCTAGACTCATCCACCTGGACTGTGCTCCAGGAACTGGAACCTGGGAGCTACGCTGTCAGCATTCACTGGGCGAACTGACACGTGAAGAAACAAGCCTACAGGAGCCATGTGCCACCATGTTTCCCCCTGGAATCAGAAGCTGTTAGAATGTTTTAATTTAATTTTCTTCAGGTCATACCAGCCCTAGAAAGGCGTATGTTCTTATGACTCCCCGACAACTCAAGACAAGCGACCAGCTTCTTGGGAAAAGTCTCTATCCTGACAAGCGTGCCTCCGAAGTTCAGGGTTGGCATTCATCTGCTCTTTACCCAGGTTGCTTGATTATCCGTGTTCCAAGAACCTTAAAAGTCAAAGTCTCTTTCACTGTTTCTCCCCCAGCATTTCAGCTGACCCCCACGGCGGGCCCTGTTGTCTTGGAGTTCCCAGCTCGGATGTGAAGATTAGGCCTTGATTAGTCTGCAGGGCCACTTTCAAATGTGTGGCACACACATATAAACCCATGAGAGCTTGACAGCTGCCGTTCTTGATGCCAGCCCACCTCTGTAAGGAGGAAAACGGCACGTGAACTCAGTCCTCAAGAGATGCTGAGAAAATATCTCAGTGTGACCAGAGGATGGATGTTCCTCTAAACCCCCTGCATTCTTGGATGAGGTTAACTCCACGGCTCCGTGATCACTGGTCTTTCCAAATCATGTTGCAGCCAATTCATCTTCCCCTGCTGCCTAAAAATCAGCCAAGGGCTATCTTCACCCCTACAACACCTTTCTAGAAACTACAACCATTGTATGACATGTTTGAACCGAACAGTGAATAAATGGCCAGAGGTCATTTTGAGGATTAGCTTTCAGTTCTCCAAAACCTATAAATCAAATTAAAACCCAGAAAATACAACAGCTTGGATTCATCAGGGAAAGGGGTTAAAATAATATCTAATTTTGACAGGTGGATGGAATTGTTACTTTCAATTGTGCAAAATCTATACAAGAAAAAGCAAACCCATGGTCTTGATGAGAATTCACTGGTCAAATATGACAGTGTGGACCCATCTCACCCAGACATGTCCCATCATAACTCCCTCTACACAGATATCTAAGCAATTCATCAGTGAGGTTTCCCTAAGCCTTTAGGAAATTGTTTCAGCATTTTTTCCCCATGTACATCTTACACATTTTTTATTCAGTTTATTTCTGGGTGGCTTAAAGTTTCAAAAAGGTCATCTTTTTTCCTCATGACATTTTCACAGTTGCTTATTAATGGGGTATAGTCTCTGGCCAACTGGCTGAATTCTCTTATTAGTTCAAATCATTTTTCAGTTGATTTGCATTGATTTTCTAAATAGACAATTATATTATCTGCAAGTAAAAATAATTTTGTCCCTTTTTCAATATTTATGTTTTCTTTTTACTGTTTTATTCCATTAGCTAGGATGTTGAATAATAATTGTGTAAATGTTATGTCTTTTCTTCTGATTCCAAACTAGTGATTCACCATTGAATATGATGTTTGTAGAGGGGTTTCTTTCCTTCATTAAAATGGGGCTGTTTTATTTTAATTTCTATTTTGTTAAGTGGTTTTTAAAATCATAAGTGGGTCTTTGTTGAATTCATTAATTTTTTTTAATCTATCAAGATGATGTTATCATTTTGCTCTCTTAATCCTTGATCAAATGAATTACATTAATAGATTTCCTCATGTTGAAATATGCTGGCATTCCAAAGATCGGTCCTACTTAGTTCAGATGTATTATTCTTTTAGTACACCAATGGATTTAATTTGCTAATGTTTTATTTAGGATTTTTGTATCTTTGTTCATAAAAGTGATTGATCTATAGTTTTCTATTCCCACGATAGCTTTGTTTAGTCTTGGTATATGGTTATGCAAGCCTTACAGATGAATTGACAAGCTTCCAAGTTTATTCTATGTTCCAAAAGAAGTGATATAACCCCTAAATTATCTGTTCCTTCATGATCTGAGCTTTATGACTAACTTCGACTAACTGGTAGATGTTTCTGTAATTATTTCTCTCTCTTTAGTTAATTTTTTTTTTTCTTCAGTACGCGGGCCTCTCACTGTTGTGGCCTGTCCCGTTGAGGAGCACAGGCTCCGGACGCACAGGCTCAGTGGCCATGGCTCACGGGCCCAGCTGCTCCGCGGCATGTGGGATCTTCCTGGACTGGGGCACGAACCCACGTCCCCTGCATCGGCAGGTGGACTATCAACCACTGTGCCACCAGGGAAGCCCTCTTTAGTTAATTTTAGAATTTATATTTACCAGGAAACCACCCATTTTTTTAATCCAGTTTTTCAAATTTATTTAATGAGGTTGAGCATGGTATGCTTTTATGTTTCAAATCTCCTAAGAGAATATATGTGCTTTCTTATTTCTAATGTTTCATTAATTTCTTCCTTTTCATAATTGGAAGGGCAAAGCCTTGATTAGTTTTTCTTTTTTGCTTTTACTCTATTAACCCCTGTACTTTCACATGTTTATTAATTCTTTCCTTTTTTACTTTTTTGGGGAGTTACCTTATCATTTTTTATCTAACTTCTTGATTCATAAATTTAGTTCATTGAAAAAAATCTTTCTCATTGTCTAGTTCAGACATTTAAAGCTATAAAATGTTTTCTGATATCATTTTGCATGCATCCCACAAACTTTTTGTTTAATGCTGTGCTCACATTTTCATTTATTCCCAAGTTGCTTGTAATTTTAATACGATTTTCTCTTTAACCGAGGAGTGACTTAAAAGTCTGTGCTAAAATTTCCTGGTAGATGTATCTAGAATATTTAAAGAACTCCTACAAATCAATAATAAAAAGACAACCCCTTATAAAACAGGCAAAATTTGAACAGGCAACTCACAAAAGGAGATATCTGAATGGCCAATAAACATGTAAGAGGTATTCAGCGTCATCAGGGAAATGCAAATTCAAACTGAAATGACATACCACTTGACATCCACCAAATGGCTGCCATTTAAAAGATGTAAAGTATCAAATGCTGGTGCAAAAGTGGAGCAAAAACCCTTGTACATAAAAGCAAGTATAAAATGGCACCACCACTTTGGAAAAGAGTGGTTGTTTTGGGCAGTTTCTAATAAAATTAAACATACCCCTACCCTACAAACCAGAGATTCTATTATTAGGAATATATACAAGAGAAGTGAATGCATGGGTTTGGAAAAATTCTTGTAGAAGAATGTTTATATTACCTTTGTTTACAATAACCCCAAACTGAAAACCAGATTAGCAAACAATAATATATTCACACAAAGAGATACTATATATAGGAAATGAATAAATCAGTAAGGAATGAACTGCTGCTATACACAACAAACAACATGGATACATCTCAAAAACATTATGCTGAGTAAAAGGAGCCAGACACAAAAGAGTACAAGCTGCATGATGCCACTTACATCAAGTTGAAGAACAGACAGTCATCGTCTCTGGGTTGAGGAATGACTGGAAAGGGGCGTGAGTAGTCTTTTGGGAGTGGTGGAAATGTTCTAGATCTTGATCTGAATGATGGTTACTTAGGTGTACACATCAAAATTCTTTGAGCTGTACACTGAATACTTATGCATTTAACTGTGTAAATTAAACTTAGAAGAACAAGGACAACAATAAAAATGTGTTTTTTGCCCTCCTTCTATTATCAGTTTATACTATTATTGCATTTAGCCAGTAAACTTATTTAAATACAATCAGCTTATTAATATTTATTCAGATTCTTTGAATCCTATTAAATAGTACATTTTTGTTACTGCTCCATGAATATTTGAAAGAATATGTTATTCTGTTGGAAATAATGTTTTTAGATACAGCTTGTAGTTTGTTATTCAAATATACTATTTTTCTTTTAAAAATGTTATTTCTATTTCTGATAGAACCATGCTAAAATTGTAGATTTGTCACTCATTTCATCCAGGAAACATTTGCTGAGTTCCTACCCTTTGAGGGACTATATGTTAAAGGTTGAGAGCAGAGGGTGTGGAGCCAGACAACCTGGGGTTGAATCCTGGATCTGCTATCTACTAGCTTTGTGACATTGAATATGCTACTCGACTTCTCTGTGCCCCAGTTTTTATGTCATTAAAATGTGGCTAATGTAGTAACTGCCTCATGTGTTTGTCCTGAGTATTAAATGAGTACATGTAAAGTCCTAGAAAAATGTTTGCATACAGTAAGAACTTAACAAATTTCAGCTATTATATGACAGGAACTATGTTAAGTCCTGGAGATACTGTAATGAAAGGGAGAATATAAGACATGATCTGAGACCTCATGGAAATTACCTTGTAGTGGAGGATTCAGACTTTTTGTCAATAACACAAATAAATGTGTAATTAATTACAGCTGAGGTAAGTGTAATCAAAGAGAGAAAACAGTATCATAAGAGCATATAACAATGGGACATGATTTATTTTGAGGGAGTGGAGAAGACTTTCCTAAAGGAGTAATATTTGGGCTGATTGGAATCTCGTTATGCCTTTAGGGTACAAAAGGACTTTTTAACAAGTTACAATAAGTATAATCTATAGAATACGATTGCATTAAAATTTAAAACTTGAATAGTTCAAAAGTACCATAAACAAAATGAAAAGACAAATCAAAGACAAGGAGAAGATATTACTATCCAAATTTATAAAGAAATCCTACAAACCAATAAGAACAAGCCAAAATGTATAAATGTGTGGCCAGATGACAGGAACAAGCCATTCAAATAATAAACTGGAATAGCAAAAAAAACCCCCCAAAACAGAAAACCCCACACATATAAAGATGCTCAACCTCATGAGTAAGCAAAGTAACATCAAATAAAATAATAATGAGATAAAATTTATACCCGATACACTGGCAAAAATTTTAAAGTCTAACAATATCAGATTTGGCAATGGGAACGCTAACACGACTCTAAAGGTAAATTAATACAATTAATTTGGAGAGCAGTGAGGCAGTATCTAGTAAAACCAAATAGGCACATACTCTTTGACTCGGAAATTTCACTCCTGGGTATATATACCCTAGAAGTAGTGCTTTCCAACCTTTTCATATCATGACCCACAATGGATTTTATTTTACCCAATCTGTGAATCTCTGTCTTTCAATGGGGGAAATTTGATTCATTTACAAGTATCATGATTACTAATATGACTGGATGTATTTCTACAATCTTATGTTTTCCATGTATCCTACTTTAAAAAAAATCTGTTAGTTTTCCCTTTTTTTTTTACCATCTGTTTTAATTGATTTTGAATACTTTGAATTTTTTCCTCCAGTAGTTTGGACATTATAGATCCTATTTCTATTTTTCTGTTGATTATCCTTGTATTTAACACACATTCAAGTATATGTTTTTCTAGGAATCTATGGTTATGTTAATGTCTCTATACCTCCCCTGAAAATTTACCTATTGATTTGATACAATTCCAATATTAGTCTGCTATCACTTTTTTCTCCATTCAAAAGGCACCATCTCGAAATCATTTGGGACTTTAGTTTTAGTTTAGTTATAGTAATAATTTTTTACTTTGTTCTGTCAAAACGTTTTTAGATTTAACTATAATTTTACAGGTTTATGTATTTACACTTCCCTGTTACTTGTTGATACTTAAATTCATTTTTCTTCTTACTAGAAATATTCAAGTACATCTGCTCAGAGAAGGTCTGTAGGTGGTAATCTCTCAAGTCCTTGCATGTCAGTGATTTTATTTTGTCCTTCAACTTTAATGCTAGCTTGACTCAGCATAAATTTGTACTTATCTGAAGCCATTCTCTTTCCTGCAGTTGAAAACCAATGAATTCCCCTAAACTGCTAGGTGAATTTTTTTGGTCTACTATTGCTTTTCCTTAGATTTGAGTTGAACAGGTATTTGTTGAGTCCCTACTATGTGCTGAGTACATCTCTACATGCTGTGGATAAAGGTGACTAAGTGTGCTGGGTTCACTCCCCACCACTGGGCCCATATCTCCTGTGCTTCCCCCGCTTACTGGCTAAGGGGCCACCCTCCTCAAGGATAACCAATGCCTAGGCTAGTCAAGAGCATGGTGTGGCCTGATATTAAACAAAAAACCAAAAACAACAGCAACAAAACTGAGCTATGCTGATTCAGTTCTCATTCTTATGCATGTGAATGGGGAACTGCCCGAAGAAAAAGCTGTAAAAATAATGCTGCCTGCTCTTTGGCCATCTGCCCACCAAGGGCAGAGCTCAGGGCATCTGGTGCCTCTGATAAATGCTCCTACCCAGCTCTGACTGACTAACCACGTCTTTCTCACTATCACTTGCTGAGCGATGACATTTGGGAGAGGAAAGACTAGCTTCTTGGCAAAGCGATTCCCCAAAGAAAGAAAATAGGGTTGGGGGTGGGCACTTATTAAATCACCCAGAGGGCTTTTTCAAAATGCACATTCTGTGTCTCTACCCTAGAAAATGAGATGCGTGACCTCTTGGGGACAGGGGGAGGAGAGAGCAAATACACATGTTTTAAGAAGGTGTTTCATAAAATTAGCATCTATTTTTTATGCATGAGCACTCTGCCACCATGGAGTTGACAACCAGTGATGCTGTCTAACCTTGTCATTTTATAGATGGAGGAGCCATGATCCAGAGAGAGGAGGTGATTGATTTGTCTAAGGCCACACAGTTAGTTAGTAGTCGAGCCAGGATGAGACTTAAGACACTCGATTCCTAGACCAGTGCTTCTTCTGACATTCCCTATAATTCAGCTTTGACACCTGCTCTTCTGGCGATCACCGCCAACACCAGCACCATCATCATCATCTTTGCCCAACCCCCTACTGGCCACTTTACACAAAGTTACCTCTCAAATTTGCAGAAATCCTACAAGGCAAGTATTAGTTCTGTTTCTCACTCCCTGTCGTCCATGTTCCCAACCTTTACATATTATGTACCCTGACACTTGGGATCTGTCATCAGCAAGTACCCTGTATCTTTCATACTTTTTTTTAAGGTTGCTTCATATCTTGCCCTAATGGAAATTTGGCTTTCCCCTGCAAATACCACCTCATCTACAGCCTCTTGAGTGGAGGCCATTCAGGCCCCACCTCCATTCTCGTTTCTAAATGCTGGGGTGTAGGGGTGACTATATCCCAGAGGGCTCAAGGGTGGGGTGGGTGTCCCATTGTACTTGCAATTCAGTTATCTTCCCTCCTCCTTCAAAACCCCCAGACCCTCTGAAATTCATGCCAGCCTTTAACACCTACCACCTGTCCTTGCTACTATTGCCTCCTAACCTACCCTCCTTCTTTCCTTAATGACTTAGCACCTGGCTCTCAACCCGTCCCTGTCACCATTCTTAGTGATTTAACAACCTTGTAGAATAGTGACCCATTCAATACTTTGCCTTCTGAGTCCCACGACCTCCTCACCTCCAACAGTCTTTAATCCCTATGCCATTTGATCCACACTCTCATGCTTGTGTCCCCTTACCCTGGCATCACCACACTCTGATATCAATCCATTGACCCTACCATCCACCTTTTTATCTTTGTAAAGGTACAAGATGTATACAAAGACTATATCTATCTATATCTGTCTATCTACCTATCTTCTCTTTATATCCTCACTTGCCTCCTTGTTCTGCTTAATTCCATGGTTTAACATTATAATTACTGCTTTGTGAACTCCCTTGTTTTTCCTGCCTTTCCCTTTTCATCAAATTCATCTGGCAAAAAGTTATTCAAGATTAAATTCATATCCACACATTTTGTGATGACACTGAGATGCTCAAGGCTGTGGTAGAAAACACAAAAGAGCTGTAGGGCGTTTACCTTGAGCACACACCCAGATAGGAACCCAGCACCCTTGGCAGTTTCATGCTACTTTGGTAACGCTCCTTTCCAGCCTGTGAAGCTTGTTTCACACCTTCTTCTTCCTCTTGAAACTTTATACATGGCTGTCTTAGCCTGAGATCCCCTAAAAGCTGTGCCTGAGATACAGGCTTACCTGAAGGTAGTGTATATGGGAAGTGATCTCAGGGATCCAGAGACTGGCCCTGAAGAGTGAAACAGGAAAAGTGGGGAAAGCAAAGACACATCACTGGGTTGGCTGCCCCCACGGGCAACAGATGATCAATCCTGTGGGAACTGCTGTGGAGCCTGATGGGATGTAGCTCAGATTTCTCTGCTCAGGGAATGAAATGGGTAAGCATTTATCCATAGGCTCCTGTCTTCTATTGGTCAAGGGTGGCGCCTCACACTAACTGCCCCACATCTCCGGTTATCACTGGGTTAGCGCCCAGTGAGTTCGGGGACATTCGCACAGCAGCTCCAGGGAAGCCCTGGGGCGGGACACTGTCACACTGCCACTGAGCTGAGCTGTTCTGAAGCCTGTACAGACCTGTTCCCTGCAACAGTCAGCAAAGTAAGGAGCAAGGCTGAGAGGATTTGAAAAAAAGGCACAAGGAATGTCCCTCACATCTCATATCTGTCACGGACCCTCTAAGCCCAAATGGGTCTTTATTTAAGTCTGCAACCTCTGACAGGACTTAATGCAAGAGAGTGAGTGAAACAAGTTCAGGTTCCCTGCCCCAGCTGATCTCAAGACCATGATTGATACTCATCATCTATTTCTCCCACCCATTTTCCATTTCCCTCACTCTCTGCCAGCACTTCACTGGTGTAAGTTGATTGCTTTAGGCAGTGACAAACACCTTTATCCCCCAGGAGGTCTGATCCTCAATGCCTTGCCCTTACCAGGTCGTGGTTGCTGAGTTGCCTGTTCACCATAGTTGTTAAGTAAGAAAGCACTGAAAGTCACTTCCGTATATGACCTAGCTGCAGACATAGACCCCCCTGCCCTCCCTGGCTGGCTAGCAGTCATCCAGCCTCACGGCAACGGGGGCCTAGAGCAGCATGAATACGAGGGCATCAGCCCTGGGGAGAAGGTAAGAGGGTAGAAGGTGAGAGGCTCCAAAAGTTCTCCACAGGAGTGGGATGGGTGCCAAAGCCCTTCCTCATTGACTTCGAAAAGAAGGGCCTGTCTTTTCCTGAGCACCTACTGTGGGTCAGGTGTTTTAGGTGACTTGTTTTCATGTGAGGGTGATTTTATGATTTCCGTTTTCATAGGGGCAATAGGAGCTCAGAGCAGGGGACTAACTTGCTGAGCCAGAGCGCATAGCCAGGACTGACTGCAAAGCCCCCCACTCCGTCAGCCCTGTGCCTCCGCTCTGGGGGCCTGAGGCCTATGGGGCGACGTATGGGCAAACTCCTTCCAAAAAACAGGGAGGTCACCCTGATTGACGCGGGTAAAATTGGTGAGACGCGGCCAGCCACAAGCTCGCTCCCTGAGGCTTCTCTCCCTCCATCCTTTCTCCACCACGGTTTTTTTCTTTGCTCACTGTTCTTTTGGGAGTAGGGTGTCTTGGGCAGACCAGCTAGTGTGATTCCTTCTAACCCATCCAGGGAACACACCTTTCTCCTTCAAGTCACTTTCTTCCCGCGAGCTTCCCCGTCTAAAACACCCAGCCTGGGGCACCCTTCGCAAGGCTGGATGAAGTCCAGAGGGGTGGCCAGAGAGTGCTGTGGCCACCTCCTTACGTGAGGGAACCTTGGTGTGTGCTGGGAGCAGTGACACCACAGCAAGGACAGCGGGCGGGCAGGGCAGGGAGGGCTGCAGGCAGGACCCCAATGACAGACTCGCTCTCATCAGGGAGAGGCAGGGACGGCAGCCGAGTCTCGTGAAAGCGGCTGGGGCAGGAGCAATCGGCTGGAGGGGCCCTGAATCTGGAGATGTTTAGAGAAGACAGCAGCCGCCGCCAGGGCAAGCTGTCAGGTCTGACCTCGCCAACTCCTCAGAGCTGGTCAGAAATAGAACATGTGGATTTCAAGAGCATCCGTGAGGGAACGGGCCAGGGCGGCCCCAGTTCCTGCGTCCCCTCCTCCGCCCCTCGGGCTCCCCACTGACCTTGCTTGTGTCAGCGCCTCGCGTGTCCTTCCTGACCCAGCAGCCTCCTCTCCTCACGTTCATTCTTGTACTGTTTGGTAGCCCCCATGTCGCTGTCCTTCCAGAGAGCAGCCAGAACAACTCCCTGAGCAGCTCCGGCAGCCGCAAGGCAATAAGAGGGAGGGCCAGTATTCAGCGTGTGCTTTCCCCCGCCAGGCACCAGGAGCTTCCCCGCTTTCCTAGAGGCAGGATTGCACAGGCTAGGCGTGCAGGCTCTGGGTCAGACTCCTTGCGTGGAGTCTGGGCTCTGCCACTTCCGCCACTTCCTGGATGGTGAGACCATGGACAAGGCATTAGCTTCTCTCTGTTACCAGCCTGGGTCCTTGGACTCTTTAATCAATAGAAATTGGTAAAAAGGCCAGATGAGAATTTCAGGCAAGACTTTACTGGGGCTTGTGCTGCAGCACAGGAAGCAAAAACAAGAAACAGGTGCCCTTGCTCGCTCCTGGAGAGGAGCCGCTTAGGTCCTTAAATGAGGTAACAACGGGGGGTGGGTCCGTGGGTAGGACAGGAGGCGTAGCTTAGGTGGTCTCCCCACCCCCTTGGTGGTACCATGCGCAGTACCCTACTTTTGCTCCTGGCACCTAAGAGACGGTGGTTGGCTTGTGGCCTATTGTTCATAACTGCCCCAACTGTGCAGGCGTGGAGTTATTTTTAGCCCCTTATGGTTTCTTTGTATTCTGTTGCTGGAGAAGGCTTTGTCCAGGTGCAGGCAGTCTGGTAGCGGGTCCCAGGCCCCAGCCTATGTCGTCTCTGCCTCAGTTTCTTCCTCCATAAAACAGGGATGCTGATGGCGATGATGACCCTACTTCCTCCTAGGGTTGTGTGGATCGAATGAAGTCATACGTGTGGAGTCTTAAGAGAGGTGCAGAGCTGATATGTGTTTTCAATCATTTCATTTACTCTTCGGAACAATGTGATTTGTCATGTTTTATAGAGGGGAAACTGAGGCTCCAAAATGAATAGGCACTTACTGGTTGACATACATCAAGTAGGAGCCCAACTTGAAACCCAAACTTTGTGACTCTAATGCCTATGCTCATTTCGGTCTCTCAAAGTCAGAGACACAGACAGGCAAGTAAACAGGCCGAAGTCCCCCTGGTGTGGCTGGGCTGGCCCTGGACCCTTGCCAGGAACGGGGATTCCAAGTGTTACTACTCCACTTTTACTTCTGCCTGGCATTCTGGATCCAGACCAGGGTCTGGAGCCAAAATTCCTGCAGCAGAACCAGAGGCCTGACTGCAAACTAGATGAAAGCAAGAACAGAGACACAGGTGATCTTTCCTAGCCCTTTCTTTCTCCCTTCCTGGCAAGCAGAGCCTCTGGTACCCTGGCCACCTGCCCAGAAGCCATGGCCCCTGTGAAAGAAAGGCCACTTGTGAGGCTTCCCCTGAAGTAGGAGTTGCAATCTAGTTTCAGAATCACATCAAAGCCCCTCCCTCGGCCTTCTCGAGGCTCTGTTTCTGGACAGAAACCAAGTACAAGGATGGAGGTTGTGGAATTTCTGCTCTGTGCAAAGGCTCCAGCCAACCACATTCTTCACGCTCTCCCTGATCTTGTCTTTCTCCTCAGTTTACTTCTTGCAGCCCTATGCTAAGCATTCACTTAACGACCCTGCTTCTGTTCCCTCCCCGGCCAAATGGGTGCCAGATGCACCTTGGACAAAACGGGGAAAAGAAACTTTACTCAGACAAATCAGCAGAGAAAAAAAACAATTAGGCAAAGCAAACAGAGTTGAAGAGGCCGTAGGCAAGCCAAGTGCCCAGGAGCCCACCTGCAACACATTTCCAGGAGCTCCACGAAACCATCCTCTTCTACCGAGGACCGTATGGAAGCCCCTGGCCAGTGAAGGGAGGCTGCGAGCATAGCAAATCAAGACAGCCGCCTGACAAGGGCTGGGAAAGTGGGAAGAGGTGAGTTTGCCTGTGTTTCCCTAGAGTCTCCAGGAAGGACGTAGGGCCCGTAGCTGCTGTAAAAACATGAGCACTCGGTGCCAAGAAGTGACCAGAAAATTGGCCCAGGTCTTTCCTTATCTTGCCTTCTAGACCTCCAGCTAGAGCCGGGAGTTGCCATCACTGGAACAGGGAGGGGTAAAGGCCAGGTTTGCAATAATTCTTTCTTTGGGAGGCCTGCTCAAACCACGGAGCTGGAAATAGCAGCTGCCTCCCTGGGGTGGGGGGAGGGGGGAGGATCCCTGACAGCCTGCTCAGAGCATCAGGCATGCCTGAAGGAACTTCTGCCGAAAGCAAACACCTGGAGCCCTCAGTGGTGTGGGAGCAGAGCTGAAGGCAGCGTTCGTTCCCCCTCCACCAACATCACAGATACGAAAGACAGGTTTGAAGAGCCGCCTCTTATCTCACAAGGCAGGACAGTGCCAGGAGGCAGCGCCCAGAGCACAGCCTTTGGGATGAGACAGACCTAAGTGCAAATCCCAGTTCCACCACTTATAAGAAGCTGTGCAACCTTGAGCAAGTTGCTGAACCTCTCTGGGTTTGTTTTCTCATTTGTAAATTAGAGATGTACACCTAAAGTTGCTAGAAATATTAAATGACCTAAGTGCATATATGATGTTGAACACACACCTGGCACAGAGCTGGGGCTCAATCAACGGCAGTAGGTTTGTGCTGAGATTTTTAGAAGGACCTAAACACCTACTGAAACAAGGAGGTGGGCAAGAGAGGAGTGAATATGAAGGATAACTCTGCAGTTGTGAGGTGTGAGGAGACGAAAAAGCTACAGTTGAAAAAACACAGGAAAGTGCTGATAGAACTACGTCATCCGTGCCCTCTTATAAAGAGAGGAACAGAACTTTGCTAGCTTATTAGTAGGGGAAGTGTTCTATTTAAAAAACCAAAGCAGCCCAAAGTAGACATCAACTGTACTGCATTTACATGGTGGAAATGATCACCTAGCTCTGGTTCTTTTCCATCTCCAAAGACTTGCATGACCCCTGAGCTGGCTTCCCACCCCTTTCTCAAACCTTTGACCCACAAGGGCTGCTGCCTTTCCTCTTTCCTGTTCACCCCCCCTTTGTTACAGAGATGATGCCTCATGGAAGTGGTGGATTCCACCTGGAAAGGAAGGTGTCCCCGGGTCCTGCAGGAGGCTCAGTCTCATGGCTCAGTCTCAGGAGCTGGTCTTGACAGCCCAAAGACGTGGCTGATCCATGGTG
>NW_006777583.1:5754489-5762504 GCF_000442215.2 Lipotes vexillifer | reverse complement strand
CCTGCCCCCCCCCCCCAGCCCTCGAGTGTGGCCAGCATCCTCTGTGAACCACTCCTCAGGACCGACCAGAGCTGTGGACCTCAAGCACTCACAGGGAGAGATGGAGGGGGGCAGCCACATTGCTGAAATCTAGGCAAACCAGGCCAAGTGACAGCACTTGTATTGGAGGATTTAACAGTGTAACAGTGAACCTCAATCTGGAAAAGTTAGCTTTTCCCATGCACCTATATAGTCCTATAATGGTCCAAGGGCAAGGGAATGAATGGGCTGGCTGAGTTGCCAGAAAATCGCCAGGAGATGAGTCAATACAAATTGACAGCCAGACACTAGCCCCTGAATGACAGAAAGGCAGCAGGGAGTCCAGCCTTCGTCCTCTGTGTCCTAGGACCACAGCACTGGTATTGCTCCTGATGGCATGTGATCAGGCGCTCTTCTCCACCCAGAGGGCCTGGGGTGGTGCAGAGGGTACCAGCTTTGGAATCAGGAGGCCCAAGCTTGAATTTGAGGTTAGCATCTTCTGTGTGGCCTCAGGAATGGGACTTAGTCTCTTTGGCTTCAGTTCCTCATACTTCTCAACTTTCTGCAAGAAGTAAGTAGCGTAAAGTATATACAGAGCCTGGCTCAAGAAGTGCACATTCCCTTCTCTTTGGTTTGGGTTCACAGACCAAGCTTGCAGGGTCTGGCCAGACTTACTGTTCTGTCCTTTCATTCCTCAAGCCCCCTGTGCTCAAACACCATCCCTGATTGCCCCTTTTGCCCTCCCAACCTACATATGCAGCTCCTGCTTCCACCTGCAATTGCCTCTGCCTAGCTCCTTGGTCTCCACAGCAATGGGCTGCCCAAACCACACTCCAGTGGACAGCCTGACAGAATTTACCCTCTTCATCCCATTCTGAATCACCCAAAAGCAGCTACTTAGAAATCAGGAACAAAATATTATCTCTGGCCAGGAGCAAAATGGAGCTAAAGTCTTTTTCTGCAAGAACCTGAACAGGATAGTATGAAGGAACAGCATGTCCATTTTTCAGGAAATGTAGAGCATCACACTGCTCTGAGAGACAAACTGGACTTCAGATCTCCCAGACAGTGGCTCGGGTTCAGTGGGAAAGAAAAACTGACAGGGTAAATCTGCAGGGAAATAAAAGTTGGCTTCTCTGATGAACAATAATCCAGAAGCTCTGTCTTCCTTGTTTTCTCTTTTTGCCAAAGGAGAAGTCACTTCCTACCATGTAGAAAAGAGTCCTGCATTGGGCAGACCCTAAGAAGGGCTCTCAGGTCCTAAACCACTTGGGCCTCTAACACCTACGTCACTCACCCTAAGCCGACTGGATGAAGCACAGTCACATTTGTATTTGAAACTGGCACATCCTTCTAAATCCTTAAGTTACTCCAGCGCTCAAGGCAGAATTTTACCAAACCTCTTGTAAAGCCCGCCACCTGTTTCACAACAACAGCTGATGAAGACAAGCTCCGTGACATCAGGGAGCACTCCTTGTCTGGGATCATGTGTCCAGCATCTGCCCCAGTGCCTGGCACCTTGGAGGTGCTTAGTGAATTCTTGCGAGACTGAGCTCCCCTGGTCTGCGGTGGATCCGACTGTGAGGCAGACAGTTCCGGGAAAAGAGATAACACAGGTAGACATTTTCAGCTCTGCTCCGTGGGGCTTCACATCCAGAATGACAGGCTGTGTCCCAGAAGGGGTGTAGAGGTAGGGGACTGAATAAATGCAAGGAGGGGAGAGGAGATCTCAACTACTGGAGTGTTCACTTGTTTAGAACCAGAAGTCCTTGAAAGCCCTACATGGAAAGAGAAACACTTGATAGCTTTATAAAGACAAAAAGAAACAGTCATGCCTCAGACAATGGGTTTTAGATTCTTTCCATGCATAATAAAAAGAGAAAGGATGATCTCAAATTTTAGAATTTCCAGTAGAATTACCTATCAACCTAGCCTATCCCAGCTCTACCAATCTAGCTGCTAAGAACGAAGAACAGCAGCCTGCCCCTTCCATGAGACGTGGGACGCTACCCACAGGCACCCAGCATGGCAGCATATTGGACCTGCCCACCCTACTGGTGAGGGGAGCCAGTTCCTGCGCTAGGAAAAGCTGAGTCCCGAGGCCTAAGTGCAGCCTCCCTTCCTGATGCCAGGCACGCAGCCAGTTTCCCAACTGGCCCTCCACTTCGGTTTCTGATTGGGACTTTAATTCTCTGCTGATCCCAAGTTAGCTAGCTGGGGCTCCTACCTCTTATTAAGAGTTACCTGCACTAGGACATGTGTTTGACAACATGTATTTGTGAGCAGCATGTGTTACAAGGAAATTCTCGCCGACTAAAACTGTGTGGAAGGTGGAATGTCTCTGTTCTTAAAAGCTACGAAATAATACCACCCTAACTTGGCAGGGGGAGGCAGACAGCAGGTGATGAGGGAAGAAACACAAGCTACAGAGCCAAGGCATGCATACCATGTCTCAGCAATAAACTCTACAAGAAAGTCTCTATCAAATGCCCAACATGGGCGACATGCCTGCAGACTGAGTAGCTGCCATTAAGGGAACACGGGGCTAAAATGAGATTGATTTTATCCTGACTCCCATCTAGTGCAACATTTTCCAGACTTACCTAACTCTTCCTAACAACTATGTTATAAATTAGTGCTAATTTTAACCCCTAAGAAGTCAACATGGATATCTAGCAAGATTTTAGTACCTAAGAATGCATAGCTACAAATGAATGCTTTCTAACATCAACTGTTCCTCTTAATTTATGTTTTTCCATGTATCATCTCAGAAACCCTTACATTTTAAAATCCAGTTCTCGTTTCTCCATAACTATCCACAGACGACTTGTGGCTTCAGTATTGAGAGTTCTCTGTAACATCCAGAGGCTCCCTTAGCCTGTTTTTTCTGCCCCCATGAAATGTAGGTGGCAAAACAAAAAACAAAAACTACACCAACAACAACCCAGAAAAATGAGCCTCGAATCAACTCCAACCAGTTGCTGTTCAACTGCTTTGATCTCCCCCTGATCAGCGAGTGTCACCTGCCTCCACTCCCTGGTTTCTGCTCTGTTTCTGCAGCTTAGTTTTAATAGCCTAACCTCACCCTTAGACACAGTTCTCTAGCTTGGCCCCGCTGCTTCCCTCTGATTTGGCAGAACAGTTAGGACCTGAACTGGCTGAGGCAAAAACGTAAATCTTTTGGAACAGAAGGGAAAGGGAGGGAAGAAGCTGACCCTCAGGGCTGATGGAACAAAGAACTTGAATACTTCCAAGTTTTTCCTTCTCCAGTTCCCTCTCTGATCCCCGCTGGTGTTTAGTTCATTTTCTAAGATCAGCTTCCTTCACATGGTTGGAAATTGGCCATCTGCCACTCCCACAATTCACATCTTTCCATCAGAGAGGGATTAACCTCATTCTATAGCACCAATTTAAAAAAAAACACTGGGGAAGGATTCCGATTGACTTGTTTTAGTGCTGTGGTCTGAATATTTGTGTTCTCGCCCACCAAATTCATATGGTGAAATCTGAACCTCCAAAGGTGATGGTATTAGTAGGTGGGGCCGTTGGGAGGTGCTTAAGTCATGAGGGAGGAACCCTCATGAATGGCATTATACCTTACAAAAAGAGGCTCCAGAGAGATCCTTAGCCCCTCCCACCATGTGAGGATAAAAGAAGTCCGCATCTTGGAAGAAGCCCCTCATTCAACCATGCTGGCTCTCTGATCTCAGACTGCTACCCTCCAGAATGGTAAGAAATACATTTCTATTGTTTATAAGATACCCAGTCTGGTATTTTGATACACCTCCCCAAACAGACTAAGACACTCAGGTATGTGCCCATCTCCGTGACTACTGGGTATTATGATTGAAAGTACCAATAAAAGCATATAGATGGAGTAGAGGATAAATTCTCCCAAAGAAATGGGAAGTGTTATTCCAAGATGAAAGGAAGGGTGATTACAGGCAAAAGAAAAGTGACGTCCACTATACCTTCCTTGGTGACAGTCTGGTATCTCTCTAAATATACTGCCTAAGACTGTTGTGGCTCAAAGTATACCTCAGACAACTTTCCTGCGCCTACTCTTCCCACATTGACAAATGACATTCTCACCATACTGTCTCAGTGCTCACAAGAAGGATGTTTTACATAAGCAGAACACTCTTTGACAAAAATTGTAGCAATATTTTTTTGGATCTGTCTCCTAAAGCAAAGACAATAAAAGCAAAAATAAACAAATGAGACGTAATTAAACATAAATGCTTTTGCACAGTAAAGGAAACCATTGACAAAATGAAGAGACAACCTACAGAGTGCGAGAAAATATTTGCAAATGATATGACCAATAAGGGGTTAATATCCAAAATATACCAACAGCGCATACACTTCAACATCAAAAAAACAATCTGATTAAAAAACGGGCAGAAGACCTGAACAGACATTTCTCCAAAAAGGAAATGTAGATAGCCAACAGGCACATGAAAAGATGGTCATCATGACTAATCATCAAAACACTAAAATTAGAACTACCATATGATCCAGCAATTCCACTCTTGGGTATGTACCCAAATAAATCAAAACCAATAATTTTAAAAAATACATGCACCCCAATGTTCATAGCAGCATTATTTACAACAGCCAAGATATGGAAGGAACTTAAGTGTCCATCAAGAGATGAATGGTCCCAACAAGGACCTCCTGTATAGCACAGGGAACCCTGCTCAATATTCCGTAATAATCTAAATGGGAAAATAACTTGAAAAAGAATAAATACATGTATATGTATAACTGAATCACTTTGCTGTACACCTGAAACTAACACAACACTGTTAATCAACTATACTCCAATATAATATAAATTTTTTTTTATAAATAATTTTAAAAAAGAGATGAATGGATAAAGAAGATATGGTATGTATAGACAATGGAATACTACTCAGCTATAAAAAGGAATGAAATTTTGCCATTTGCAACAACATGGATGGACTTGGAGGGCATTATGGTAAGTGAAATAAATCAGACAGAAAGACAAATACTGTATGATATCACTTACATGTGAAATCTAAAAAATACAACAAACTAGTGAATATAACAAAAAGGAAGCAGACTCACAGATATAGAGAACAAATTAGTGGTTACCAGTGGTGAAAGGGAAGGGGATAGGGGCAATAGAGGGATAGGAGATTAAGAGATACAAACTATTATGTATAAAATAAGCTACAAAGCTATATTGTACAACACAGGAAATACAGCCAATATTTTACAATAACTATAAATGGAGTATATAACCTTTAAAAACTGTGAATCACTACAATGTACACCTTTAACTTTTATAATTACTTACTATACTTCAATAAAACTATACTTCAATGAAAAAAGGATGTTTTCAAGCCCTCAGTTGTTCATTATGTATGTGCGCACACACACACACACACACACACACACACACACAGAGTTGTATTTTAATGCTGTATTATATGCTGTATGTATTATAGAAACACCACAAGATATTATTATTGTTTATACAAAGTTCATTTAGGTTCACATATTTTCCCCTTTATTTCCTCTTTATTCCTTCTTAGACTTTCCACCTGGGATCACTATCTTCCTGCCTAAAGTATGTCCTTTAGAATTTTCCTTGGTGTGAGTATACCAGTGTCAAAATCCCTTCATCTTTTTGTTTCAGTTCTAGATTTTATGTTTGCCCTTATTTCATCTTTATTCTTGAAGAATATTTTAGGTGGGTATAGAATTCTATGTTGGTAGATTTTTGTTCTTTTAACATATTGACTTAATCATTTTACTGCTTGTTAGCTTCCAGGTGGCCACCAAAAGTCAGATGTCAGTCTGTTGTTCCTTTGATATTAATCTGTCTTTTTTCTCTGCCTGTTTTTTAAGATTTTCTCTTTGGTTTGATTTTCTGTAGTTTCATTATGATGGGGTGGATTTCCTTTTATTTATACTGTTTGGCATGTGATGAGCTCCTTGAATATGTGGGTTTGGTTCTGGAAAATTATCAGCAATTATCTCTTTAAATTTGCCTCTATCCCATTCTTTCCCTCCTCTCCTTCTGAGATTCA
The DNA here is from genome assembly GCF_000442215.2 of Lipotes vexillifer. Lineage (NCBI taxonomy): Eukaryota > Metazoa > Chordata > Mammalia > Artiodactyla > Lipotidae > Lipotes > Lipotes vexillifer. Next base: position 5,756,427 of record NW_006777583.1, on the reverse strand, counting down.
CTTTTACCTTATTTTAGGTCTTCTTACTCTATCACTCATGTCTCTCATCCTTTCTTTAATTAATTTGTTTTTTGGTCTTTCTGTGCTGTAGTTTAGATAATTTCTTTCAATCTATTTTCCAATTTACCAATTCTCTCTTCAGTTGGGTCTAGTTTCCTAATAAACCCATTTATTAAATTGTTAATTTAAGTTATACCATTCTTAGTTCTAGACATTCTATCTGGTTCTTTTAAATATCTACTGTATTGCTTTTTATAGTTTCCTGTTTCCTGTAGATCAAACTGACTTTACTACTAAGCCTAAGAGTTTTATATTCTGTGTTTGATAATTCTAATGTTTTAAATCTGTTTATGTCTTTGAGCTGGTTCTTGCTCAAGGTATCTTGTTTCCTTGTATGTTTGTTTATATTTGAAGAATGCTGGCCATTGTGTTTGAAAATAAAGTTGTTAGAAATAATTTGAAGCCAACTTAGATGAAGTCACCTTCCTTCCAGAAAGGATTTTTGTTTGCTCTTGCTCATCACCAGTCTGGAACCACCGTAATCTGAATTCAGGGCTTTAAGGTGTCTTGGATTATACAGGTGATGTTAAGCCAGGCTGCCAATCTGAGAAGAAAAGAAAGCGGCGGGGGGAAGGAATGAAGGAACAAAGGAAGGAAGGAAGGGAGGAAGGAAGGAAAAAGAAAACAAAAGAGAAAAGAAGAGAAGGAAGGAAGGAAAGAAACTGAATAAAGACAGAATTACTGTTAGTGCATCCTTACTCTGAGGATAAAGCCAATCAGGACACCAGCTTAACAGGTATATGGAAGAATGAGTGTTAGACTCCCATTTTGAGCTGCAAACCCTTGTCTTTAACTTCCCTTCCCCTTGTCACATGTGGTCATCAAAACTACAGCTCAGTTAGCAGTTGTTTCTTAACATATCAGCAAATGCCCTCAGAATCAAAGTTGCTTTGAGTGAGTCACTTAACTTCTTCCAAGATTTTGGATTGGTAATTCCTCCCTGTCTAGTTGGCTCCTTATGGCTTTAAAACTGTGATTTTTATATTTTATCCAGAGTTTTTGTTTTCCCAGTAGAAAAGCTGATTCACATTTCCTAGCTTGCCATTTCAGGAGTTATTATATGTTAATAAAAAACATCAAATCAGAAAATGGGGAAAAAGAAAATAAATAATCTGAAATACCACTCTCAGAGATAGCCAGCATTAAAATTGGAGTAAACATCTTTTCAGAATTCTATGCATACAGTCAAACATAAATTATTCTACATAAACATAAACCTATATTACTAGCTAGTCTGTAACTTTTGCTTGACATGATCATTTTCCATTGTGATATTATCATCTATAATGTTTATGTAATAATATCTAACACTTATTGAGTACTTATTATGTGCACGGGCTTTCAATGTATTAATTCATTCAGTCTTTGTCACACTTTCTGAAATAGCTTTTACAGATTATGAAGCTATTTTAGAGGTTTTAAAAACATTTTATATATTAGGAAACTTAGGCAAAGAGATGTTAAATGATGTGATCAAAATCATAATAGTAGAGCCAGATTTAAACTCAGACAATCTGACTCCAGAGCCTATGCTTGCTTATAAGAGATACACAGTGCATGGTATTCCACTGTATGGATGTACTTAATTTATTAAACCAAACACCTCCTCATGGATATTAAATTATTCACAGGGCTTTTCTTTTTTTTACTATTATATAAAAATTGCTTTTAAAAAATCCTTGCCAGGCTTCCCTGGTGGCGCGGTGGTTGAGAGTCTGCCTGCCGATGCAGGGGACACAGGTTCGTGCCCCAGTCTGGGAAGATCCCACATGCTGCGGAGCGGCTAGGCCCCTGAGCCATGGCCGCTGAGCCTGCGAGTCCGGAGCCTGTGCTCCGCAACGGGAGAGGCCACAACAGTGAGAGGCCCGCGTACAGCAA
>NW_006777583.1:5737640-5754479 GCF_000442215.2 Lipotes vexillifer | reverse complement strand
TAAAAAAAAAAAAAAAAAAAAAAAAAAATCCTTGCCGTACATCTTAATGTACTTGTTTATTTATGTCCTCAGAGAAAATTCCTACAAAGAGATTGCCCTATCAAGGTTATATACATCTAAAATTTTAAATTTTGGTACATATTGCCAGACTGCATTCCAGAAAGGTTTACCAATTCACAGTCCCTCCACAGTTTATAAAACTGCCTTATGCATTGTCATCCTTTTTAGCACTGAGTTTTGTCAATATTTTCCTTCTTTGATGTGATGAGCATTATTATTTTCATTTCTTTTCAAACTGTGCTATTGAACTCTTACTGTCTAGTGAGCTATCTGGATCCCCTTTTGTTGATTTCCTCTATACAGCCTTGGCTTTGTCCTGCTTTTTTTCTCTTCATCAGTTTGTTCCATGGAAAATTCAAAAATTCTTTTTGGTTATGTTTCCTTTCAGAACAGAAAGCAATCTTTCAGGATGCAGGATTATTCAGAATCTCTCCTAAACCATATTTTCTGATTAGGATACAGCTATCTGAGTGACTAAGATGCTAATTTCAGAGTGTAATTCTTTTCCCTCTTCATGCTCCAGAATCTGCTCACTTCACTTCCTTTCTCTTCTTTCTAGTCAAAGAAGCTGAGTGATTGGCAGGATCTCGACAGTTTTTTTTCCAAGCCCATACAATCTTCTATTTACAGTGTGCAGGCTTTAGAGAATGCAGATTCAAACCTGTTACACTATTAAAGGTGACTAGCATAGTCCATCTGTTGGGCTTCACCCTGCAGGCCTGCAAGCCCTGTGCTTGCCCAGCCTCAAGACCAAAGAAAGAGCCTGGAGTCAGCTACAGAGACATCAGTGGTTTAATAGATGAGGGGAGCTTACATGTCTGAAGCAACATCCTGGAGCAACACTCCACCGTGTGTGGCAGACAGTGGGCAGGATACAGCAGTAGTCTTTACAACCGGGGGAGAGGGAGGTTACCAACTATAGGGGGAACTGACATCAGGTTGGCTCATCAGTTACCAGGGAAACCAGCAGAGGAGCATGTCCCTCACCACCCCTTTAATAAACTATCAGATAGAGGGGAGATGGCTCTGATCTAAAGATTAGAACGATCACTAGCTGGGGCAAGTATGTAGGCATTTACTGATTAGGCTCAATGATTTAGGGGGAAGGTCAGCCATGTGAGTGGGGTGTAGGTGAAGCAGGGACTGGTCTGCAGGGGATGTTCAGAGAGCAAGAAAACAGCAATCTTGGGTGGCCTGATCATACACCATCTAAGAGCTATGTTACAATCAACGAGTTTCAGCTTAGCAACCAAAACAGAATTTTCAAGGTAGCCTACTGGACTTCCTTCCTTCCTTCCTTCTTTCCATCCACACACATTTATCATTTCTTGAACACTACCAAGACAATACATATTTCAAAAGATTAATCCTTAAAATCCCACTTTGTCTTCCTTCTACTTCTCTTATATATTCCATATCCCTCCCCCTTGTACCTCTCTTCCAAAATTCCTCCCAACATCTTGCCTGTCACTTCTTTCCCCTAAATCTGCATCTCTAAAGCCCAAAGAATACTTCTAGAAATGGCAGAGACTGCACTGGAGAGCAAGGAAGAGGAAAGAACCGAGCAGAGGAAACTGAAAAAACAGATTCCTCTTCTAAAGGAAATGGAAATGCTGGGAAATGGGAAAAAATTATGTGCTAGTAATTTTTGTCCTATCGGAAAGACAAGTGCACAGTGTTTTAGTATGTGTCCAAGTACTTTCTGGTCCTTTCTTTCTGACATGCTGATGGGCAGGAATGATGATGTACAGCTAAACTCTGCTTCGGGGGTGGGAGTGCTCAGGACAATGAAGTGATCAGGTGCGATTTCTTGCCTTGGGGAAGAGAGGAGAGTCAGCACAGCTCTCACACTAGTTGTCACTGCTGTTACAGGGAGCAAATGCCATGGAAACAAACAAAAATTAGAGATCGGAGAAAGGGGTCTCCAAAATTCCTGAGCTCATCATGTTCTAAACTATGTCCTTTGGAACACTAGGTCCACATTTAGGTATTTAGAGAGGGGGGAGGGAGGAGGAGGAGAAAGAAACTATAAAGAGTTAATTTTCCTTACTGCAGGATCACTCAGAAACGTTAATATTAATTACATATCTCTAAGAGGAAGAGACTATGAAATACAGCTTAATGTTTCTTTAATTTATTTGACCACAGAACTCTTCTCTTTCTGGAACCCCTAGTTTTAACAAGATACTTTCGTAAGAGGGGATATATTTGTATTTTTGCCTTCATTTTTATAGATGAGATGTGTTGTAGTGCCACATGTTTTATTTAGTAACAATGTACAGCGTGACTGTACAATAGGATGCAAGGTATGTCTTGTTTGATACTGTAAAACATTAAAATTTAAAAATTTTCTAACAGATTATTTCTGACAATTATTCTTACAGAAAATTATCAAGAAGATACTGAAACTCATATCAAGATGAGAGTGAAATTCCATAATATTGTTATCATCCAGAGATAATCCTCTTAACATGCCGCATATCTTTTCCCTGTATGTGTATGTGTACGTAAGCATGTGAATGTGTACACATTGCTTTTCAGAAAAATTAGGGTCATACCTTGTGTGAAACTCTGCATCTTACTTTTCTATTTATAATGTTTTGACTATGCTATTAAAATTTTTCAAAGCTTTATTTTATTATTATTATTATTATTTTTGTGGGACGCGGGCCTCTCACTGTTGTGGCCTCTCCCGTTGCGAAGCACAGGCTCCGAACGCGCAGGCTCAGCGGCCATGGCTCACGGGCCCAGCCGCTCCGCGGCATGTGGGATCTTCCCGGACTGGGGCACGAACCCGTGTGCCCTGCATCGGCAGGCAGACTCTCAACCACTGCGCCACCAGGGAAGCCCCAAAGCTTTATTTTAAATGGCTATTCCATCTAGGTTATTTCTAACTTTTCACTATTATAAATAACACCATGATGAGCATCATGTGTATAAATCTTTGTTTTCATCTCTGCTTATTTTCTCAGGATAGATACCGAAAAGTGTAATTGCTCTATTAAAGGTAAGAACTACTTAAAGGTTTTGATTACATATTACCAAATTGCTTTTGATAAGGACTATTCTAGCTCAGTATTATCAATAGTGTATAAAATAGCCTGTCTCACAACACCTCAGTAAGTGTTTTTATGGCATTTAAATTTAAATTTATTTATTTAATAAATTTAATAAATTTAAATAAAATTTAAATTAAATTTAAATTAAAATAAATTTTAATAAATTTTAAATTTTAATAAATTTTTAAATAAATTTAATAAATTTTGCATAAAGCAAAATTAAAAAAAAATTTTAAACACAGTGAAATTTCCCTCCCAGCCCTGTCTTCCAGGCATCCTCCTCCCCAGAGGCAACTGGTATTCCTTGTGAATAGGACTTTGTTAGCAAATATATGTAAATACATTCTCTTCTCTCTCTCAAAATCTTATTTCAGTTAACAATATTGCATGGATCTCATTCCACGTTAGGACATAAAGGATGTTCTCATCTATTTTAACAGCTGCTTTACATTCCATTGTATGAGATGTACTACATTTTAAAAAACCAATCCTCTATTGACAGACATGTGCTAATACAAAAAAAAAAAAAGCGTACAATTTCACGTGTGTAAAAATAACTAGGCCATGTACCTAGAAGTAGGATTGTTGCTTCAAAAGGTGCAGGTAATAACTTTGCGGTAAGGGTAAAGGTAAGTGTTAACGTTAGGTTTAGGGGTAGGGTCAGGGAATGGGGACAGTTTAGGGTACAGGTTAGGGTACGACTACGGTTTAGTCCCTACACTCTTACCTGGTGGTGTGTTGGTAAATGATTACCAACTGACTTTCAGGGAAGAAAAAGCTTGATTTGTAGCATATGCCAATTTCCATGATATAAATAATACTTTCATCATCGCTGATTTTAAGCTATCAACATGAAGTCACTATATGAGGAGTTGGGAAGAGATGTCCATTATCAGCTCTTACGCTGTCCTCACCCACACAGCATGTTAGCAAACATTTCAATCTTCATCATCTGACAGTGAAAATTAATATTGTGTATGAGATTGAGTATACTTTCATATATTTAAGAACATTTCTTCTTCTAGAAGCTACTTATGTCTTTTGTTTATTTTTCTATTGGGTTAGGGTCCTTTTCTTGCTTATTTGTAGAAGCACTTTAAATATAATGGTTATCAGTTTCTTGTATGGTTGGAGTAGCAAATATTTTCCTTGGTTTATTTACAGTTTGAATTTACTTATGATGTTTTTGCATGAAGAAATTTTTACTTTCCTATAGTTATATTTACCTCTTTTTTTAAATCTCCACAAGTTGCATGTTGCACTTAGGTTTTCTCTATCCTAAGATTAAAAACACAGTAAAACACATATGATTTCTTCTCACATTTTTATAATTTTATTTTTTATACATAAAATCATAGAAACTTTTTCTTTCCTCTGTTTCACTTTGGGTGGCACATCATCTACGTGTCCATTAGGTCAAGTTGGCTGATAGTACTGTTCAAGTCTCCTCTATATTTACTGAATTTCTTTTGTGTCTTAGTTCTATTAATTGAAATCTTCAACTTCATCTGTGGATTTGTCTTTTTCTCTTTTTGGTTCTATCAATTTTTGCTTCATTTTTTTTAAAGGTCTGTGATTAGGTACATATACATATAAGACTGTTACTTCTTGTTGATATTTTGAATCCTTGATCATAATGCAATAAGCCTTCTTCATTCCTGGAATAGTACTTGTCCTGAAGCCTACTTTATCCTATATTAACATAGCCCCTCTAGCTTTCTTTTCATTTGTGTTTATATGGGATATCTTGTCTCTCCTTTTACTTTTAATCCATCTCTGTCTTTATATTGAAAGTGTGTTTCTTGTAAACTGTTACCAAGTTGACTTTTATTTTATAATCTGTTTTTTAATTTCAATGCTTAGACCACTGATATTTAATGCAATTATCAATACAGCTGGGTTTATATCTACAATATTCCTGTTTGTTTTCTATTTGTCACATTTGTTCTTTGTTTCTTTGTCCTTTTTCCTGCCCTCTTTTGGATTAATTGAATATTTTTTTAGTATTTGCTCTAAGGTGTACCATCTATATCTCTAATTTATCACAGTCTACCTTCACATAACATTGTACAAATTGGTATATGATTAAAGAATCTTACACCAGTACGCTTCCATCTCCCTCTTCCTATCCTTTGTTCCCATACATTTTACTACTACATATATTATAAGCCCTACAGCCCACTGTTACTATTTTTGTTTTAAACAGTTATATTTACAAGACAGTAAAAATTAGAAAAAAAAATTTCTTTTATATTTACTCACATACCCATATTTACCATTTCCAGTGCCCTTCATTTGTGTGTGTGTGTATGGCAGGGGGGTTTCAAATTTCCATCAGAAACCACTTCACTTCTGAAAAGCTTCCTTCAACAGTGTTTTCTAGAGCAGATCTGGTAGCAATGAATTTTCTTAGCTTTCATTTGTCTGAAATTCTTTATTTTACTTTCATCTTTTAATGATGTTTTCATTAGGTTTAGAATTCTAAGTTGACAGCTCTCTCCCTCACTTTAAAGGTATCATTTGAGTGTATTTTCGACAAGTCTGCTGTCATATTTTATTTCTCTATATGTAATGTGTATTTTTACTCTGGATGCTTTTTACCTTCATTTATTTATTCCTTTTCTAATGGAATTCCTTCTCTAATTCCTTCAATTATTTACCCTTCTCTAATGTTCTTCCTTTCTTTATGTAAATTCAAGCTTCTGACCTATACCATATTCCTTCTCTCCAAAGAACTTATTTTAACACCTCGTGCAAGGCAGGTCCACTGGCAGCAAATTCCGTCAATTTTTGTTTGTCTGAGAAAGCCTTTATTTCTTCGTTTTGAAGATATTTTCACAGGACACAATTCTAGGTTGGTGTTTTATTTCTCTCAACACTTTAAATATTTCACTTCATTTTCTTCTTGCTCACATAGTTTCTGAGGAAAAGTTGGATATAATTTTTACCTTTGCACATCTATAAGGTGTTTTTTTCCCTCTGCTTTCTTTCAAGATTACTTTATCTTTTAAATTCTGCAGTTTGAAGATGATTTGCCTAGGTGTAGTCTTTTTGTTTGTTTTTTTGAATGTGTGGATTTGGGGTGGGGGTTGTTTTGTTTTGCATTTATCCTGCTTGGTGTTCTGTGAACTTTGGATCTGTGGCTTGGTGTCTGACATTAATCTGGGAGAAATTCTCAATCATTATTACTTCAAATATTGCTTCTGCTCTTTTCTCTCTTTCTTTTCCTTTTGTAGTCATCCCACAGTTCCTGGATATTGTTTCATTTTTTCAGTCATTTTTATCTTTGCTTTTTAGTTTCGTGAGGTTCTATTCATACATCCTTAAGCTCAGAGAGTTTTTTCTTCAGCTGTCCCAGTCTACTAATGAGCCCAGGAAAGGCACTGTTCATTCCATTACAGTGTCTTTGAATTCTATCATTTATTTTGATTCTTACTGAGAATTTCTATATCTCTGCTTATATTACTCACCTGTTCTTGTATGTTGTCTCCTTTTTCCATGAGAGTCCTTAGCATATTAATCATAGTCATTTTAAATTTCCAGTCCGCTTATTCCAACATTCCTTCCATAACTGAATCTGGTTCTAACATTGCTTTGTCTCTTCAAACTGTGTTTTTTGTCTTTTATATGCCCTGCAATCTTTTGTTGAAAGCCAGACATGCTGTACTGGCCAAAAAAAACCTCTGGTAAACAGGCCTTTAATTATGATGTGGTAAGACATGAGGAAAGGGGAAGAATCCTATAGTTCTGTGATTAGGTCTCAGTCTTTTCGTGGGCCTGTGACTGTGAACTTCACAAGGGCTTCTCAGTTGTTTTCCCCTCCTAGGTGGGACAGGATGGCTAGAGGGGGCTGGAGTTGGGTGTTTTTCTCCCCCCAGGCTGGTTAAGCTCTAATAAAGCCCCAATAATTTAGGCTCTGGTAAAATATTTTATCTTAAGGGCAGACTTTGTTGAGAAGAGAATGTTCTGGCATATCTGAAAATGGTTACTTATCTACTCCCCTTACCAGAAGCATGAGGGATTTGTCTCCAATATTCACCATGAGAACCTGGTAGGGCTCCTGGAGGTAAAACCCAACCTGTATGTTTCTTCTGGTCGAGGTTTATTGAGCTTCTTGGATCTGTGGGTTCAACATTTTTTCCAAATTTGAAAAAAAATTGACAATTTCTTGAATTTTTTTTTTTCTGGCAGGTAATTCAGTTACTCTCACATTAATTTGACCTGTTTGAAGTACCTTTTAGAAGTTCTTTTTAAGAGGGCTTAGAAGAGCCCTTGTTTTGAGCTCTTCTGCCCCCCTTCTAAGGCTTGGCCCTTTTGAGGTCTCTATTCTTTTTTTTTTTTTAACACTTTTTTTTTTTTTTTGCGGTATTAAATGTCTTTTAATTCAACAATGTCTCTTTACTCCTGCTGGATATTAGTCAACACTCTTCAGTCCTGTGTGAGCTCTGGGAATTGCTTATTTTACAGTTTCCTTGTAATTACTTTACTTTGTCCAACTTTGTGGGGTGTTTTCCGTTTCTCTCCTCTTACATTCATGTTTCTCCTTAATTCTTTGAACAGAGCATGCACAGACTGCTAATCAACCAAAGATTCACAAAATCCCTATGTGCACTTCTATAGCAATTAATCCTTCAGGGACAGAAGCAGAAGCAGCTTTATCTATGTTTAATGTGGATAGAAGGAGATGCAGAACTGTCCTTGCCCTCAACTTCACATTTCTCTAAGATTCAAGGGACCAAGGGTTATTTTTAATAAATGTTCTCCAAAATATTTATGTCTTGAAGATTTAGACCTAATTCATAAAAACAAGCCATTCAGGGCCATATCTAAGTTGCTTTATATCCAACATTAGTTCTCTGGCCTTTGCTCTACATAAAGCAATGATTACATGGTGAAGGGGGTTAGTAGTTGAGCACAATAAATAGCCCAGCTTTTTAAAGTTATGTAAAATCTATTGTGCACTCTATGCCTTTGTGAATAGGGCTTAGACTTTAACCTCTATAATGTAGTTGGGTCAATTCCCACCACTGCGTGACAACGAAAATATTTAGGGGTAACAAAACAACACTGCTCATCCCCTTCCCTTGCCTCCTATCACTCAGAACAGAAATGCTCACAAGGACTATATTATTACAAAGGCCTCTTTCCACATCTCCAAATGTCTCTTGGGTTATCCAAATCTTCTTATGTCAACAACCCAACAGCCTACTCTCCTCTGACCTGTGAACAGCTCTGGCCAGGGCATATCAGGATTTTGGAAAGAGAATCCACTGCCAGAGATACCTCAGCAGCAATTCTTAAAGCTATTTTGTCTAATAAATGGCACAGAGCCAAATCCTGATAGCATACTCAGTCCTGATCTCCTTTTTGCTGAAGATAGAGAAATTGGGAAAATAGTTTTTCATGAAATGAGATAGTGGAAAGGAAACAGATTATACATTATCACTTTAAATGTTGGTATCAGCAGAGCTGGAAAAATCCCCTGGCTAAATCCCATGGTGAAAATCTGCTAATTTTGAGGGGATTAAATCAACTGAATAATTTTGGATGGGCAGATAATGGAAGTATCCATTCTTACAGTTAAACTACTCCAGGGAAGGAAACTTAATTTTTAAGTCTCTGGCAAAGAGTGTGAGTAGAATTTAGTATTTTTTAAGCTACACAGTTGGGACTGATACAGTTTACATTTCTATAACCTCTGCATGCCAGTCGTGTTAACATTTTATTTGGATACAAATTCATAACTTATTATCCAGAAACCATTAGATGGTAATCTCCCATCTGCCTTATCAAAAAAGAATCCAGGCATGACTGTATCTGGTTGATATAATAATCCCTATAAAAGATTTCCTTTCCAATTTTCAACACAGTGGCAAAACTCTGAGAATAGTATTAATGTTTAGCAGAGGATAGTGGCCTGTGGGGTCAGTTTCAAGCTATGAGAAGTACAAAACTTTCTCATTTCTCTTGCTTACAAGTTTATGCCTGCTTAGCTGGAGAGATAGAAAATTGGCAGAAGATACCGGTAGGGAGGAGAAACAAAGGATATCTCACTGAGCATATTACTAAAACTCTTCCCTTAGCAACTGCTAGTAAGGGCCTCAAAAATGCAGAAAAAGCTGTGATGAGGAGTTGGGAGCTCCTTTTGGGGCAGAGAGTTCTGTTTCATTTTTACTCTGTATCCTCAGTGCCTAGGGCACTGCTGGGTAGAGCAGAAGCACAACACGTGATACATGATCAGTGGTAGAGCCCTGGGCAGCCCCCTCTCTGAGAAAAAGTGTGCTGCTCCCTGTTTCCTTGCTGAAGTGATGGACGAGAGACAAAAATGGACCCAGATGGGTCACTCACTCTTCCTCTTCTGAAAGACACGTTTTCCCTCATAGACTTATCCTTTACCTTTATGGTCAAATTGTGAAGTCTTAATTGTTTTTACCTGACTTCATGTCTTGTGTGAGAACTGGGATATTTCCCAGAAGAAGGAACAGCATGAAGTAGGGAGACATGAGATTATGTAGAATGTTTGTGACAGTATTGTATATCTCTCTCTTTCTCTTTTCTTTCCTGTTTCGGCTGTCAAGTGTGAGTGCAGAGGTTAGAGTGAATCATAGTCCTATGTTCATGGCATACTATCATAATTGGTCTGTTCAGGTTTCTCTTGTTTCATTTATAAATCTATTACTTTTTTCCCATAGACTGGCTTTTAGCTTGTGACATACTAAGCCTCCCACTGATAACAGATAACCCCTGTAACAGAAGGCCACATACTTTTTTTTTTTTTGGAAATCATTTGTATAAAGACATCTGAGGGGATTACAAGGGTTAAGATTCTGGAGAAAGACTGAAGAGAAATGAACTAACCTTCTGTAACTTCTTTTTCTCTGGAAGCATTTGTTGATTTTGGCCAAAGGGCAAGCACCTGATTCAGGCTTTACCTGAGCAGAGTGAGAGAAACCAGAAGAATTTTTTGGCAGTTGCACAGGGCTGAAAATCTGAGTGGCCTCAAAACACCTCCAGTTTTTCCTAAAGACTTCTGCCAAATTCTGGAGTTTGTGAGCCAAAAAGCCTAAGCAGAAAGGTTTTGTAAAGCAGAATGGACTTTGGGGTGCTCTCACAGTGATGAAGAAACAAAGAATAGAGCCCAAGACTTACCACGATGGGGGAGGGGGATCAATGACCACACCAGAAAAGATTTAGAGAACAATACCCTAGGAGTAGGGATGAACCAGAGGTAGACTGAGACTGACAAAAATCTCAAGTAAGCATTTTCTTAGCTCAGTCCCTGATTGGATTAAGCCATCAATCCCCATTCTGTAAGTCTCACAAAGGAAAAAGTAAATTAATTCTAGTGAAAGATAATATCATTTGAAGCCTCAAAAATGTTTAAAATCTACAATGTCTAGTGTACAATAAAATAAAACTAGAGTTGAGAAACAGGGAAGTGACTGACAATCAAGAGATAAAACAGTCATTAGAAGCAGACTGAAAAATGAACCAGACACTGAAGTTTGTAGACAAGGGTTTAAAAATAAATAAGATTAATATAAAGATAAAATGGGAAGAAGGATGGAACTACTGAATGGAAACAATGAAGCATTATAACAAAGAATTTGAATCTCTATTTAAAAAGACTCAAATTGGCATTCTAGAACTGCAAAAAAATATCTCAGAGGCTCTGTTTTTAGTTTAGAAGGACTGAGCTACTAATAAACCCCATCCTCCATCAAATAACAGCTATACTCCCTGAAAAAAAAAATAAAACAAAGGGGAAAAAAACCTATCTGAAGGCTCTGAAGATTGAAAAACACAGGCCTGTTATAAAGGAGTTGAAACTTAGAAAAGTGGTCGGCACAGAATGAATTCCATTTGCGTCACTTTACCCTGAGGGCAGACCACAGACATGGTGGCAACATTGCCGGGTCACTAAAACTCCAATAGGAAAAGCCATCAACATAGTGTTGAGAGAAAGCAGGGCTAGATGCATGGGAAAACCACAGCCACTGAAGAACGAAGAGGGAACCTTAGAAAGGAGAGAGTTGGAGAGAATTACACCTAAGTTCTGTGTGTAAACTTAGCCCAAGTCTATGACTGATCAATGTATCATGTATGCTGGGGAGAACTGGTAGGAGCTTGTAGATAAAACTTAAGAGAACTAAATTGAGAACCAAGTCACCACCCACCCCAGGCAAGACAGTATGCAATTTGAGTCTAATTATTAATGAGTATGATGCCCTTTGTTCCAGCTCTTGAGGTCAGAATGAGCTCAAAATCATGCTTCAACTGGGGCTATCAGGATTATCACAGGATCTGAATCATTAACAAGAGTCTGTTGAGACTCGCATGAATTTAACTACCACCAGTTGTGGAAAGAGGGTTCAGAAATACAGCTTTAGTCATTAACTGATCTGTCATTTCCCAAACCCTTACTACTTTTCACACTGATCTGGCTCTCTGTACTCACCCACATGCCCATTTCTTACCTTAGCAGGATATAAATATGCAATAGAGACTTGTCCTGGGCTTGTAGAAAACACTATTTCAGTTCCTGGACTGTGGGAGGGAGATATCCCACAGAGTCTTGAGACGGGCACCATGCTTTGTGTGCTGCCAGATCCCCAGTAGCTAACACAATGCCTGACCCAGGGTAAGCGTTTGCTTAATAAATGACTACTGAATTGAATTTATCTGAGGCCTTTGGAGTAAGGTTCAGTGATTTCACCCCAGTTCCCTCCAAGGACATATTTTTCCTGCTATCTGTCACCCATAATTCCTGACGGGGAATCCCTCAGGCTTATGTATGTAGATGAATAGTGGCTATATGGAAACTAGGGCCTTCAAATACTTTATACATATAAAGGAGGAGCTCCAATTATTTTCAATCCTTGCGCAAGATTCAAAATTCTTGCTGGAATCCACGTAAATTGTGCTCCTGGGTTCAGGCCACATCTAATTTCCAACAAGTGGACAACAGTATGTATAATCAAAGTTATGCCTACCGGATTTTCCTGCAATTTGTCTTTCAAGGTACCTTGAGTGGGACCATTATACTGTAGCTGATCTATCCAGCATTTGCAGCTGCCAACGTATCAAGCAAAACCATCTGCAACTGGGTCTGAATTTTAATTTTCCCTCTCAGGTACCTGGTCACAGGGAACTTTCCATGAGGCTTCATGGATGTGGTGGGCTCTGGCCTCATAAACATCCCTTCCATCCAATAATGGAATGCTTCTTGGCCTGCTCACCATTACAGATAGAGCAGATAGTATTCATGGAGGGGGGTGATTTGGATCATATGGTCACTTAGTGCCCTAGGTCCAAAATCCACCAAAGCCCAGCAAAGAGCCAGGAGCAATGTTTCAAAGGAGAACAGTTACCTGTTAAAGGCTTTGCTCTAAAATCTTAACGGCCTCACCACAGAATCGAAACAATACTCCAAGTTGCTGCAGATACCACAAGCCCTTCTGGAATCTGCTGGGTCATAAGCACCAGTGCCTGGACCCACTGGAGAGCCCCTTTTTCCTTAAGATCTACTCAAACCCACAGCTTTTTTGCCACATTGGAAATGAAGGCTAGATTATCCACTAAGTAGAATAAGAATGTGCTTAGGGGGAGAAAGAGAGAGACAGAGGAAGAGAGGGCTATTGATTTACTCACCTTCAAAGAACTTATCTTGATATTTTGAAATCTGAAAATTTACAAAGAATTCTTAATTTTAACAAACATCCTAATTGTTCCTTTTCATTAACTGGAATTTTATTTTGGATTACTTAGTAGGGAAGCAAAATCTTCTCAGTATTTAGGTCATCTAAAGGTCTTAATCAGATAGCTATTGAATGGGCTAGAGCAGCCACCCTAATGAGAAAAATTTTACTTGCAGAATCCAAAGAAGCCCAGCAAGCACTGAGCTCCCTCTTTGATGGATTGGAACACAAGATTCAGCAACTTATTTGGCAGGTACCTGACAACTAACCAGCTTCCCACGTATTTAACTGTGATGAAAACTCCCTATACTTTCATGGATGTAGCTCTTTCCCACTGACGTGTGCATCTTTTCAACTTTTCAAGCAGTAAGCAACCTAGTTGAGGGTTCACAAATCCTCTACAGTTTACTCCAATAGACAAGTATTTTCTGTGTGCAGCAGGATGTGAAAAAAAGTTTGGGAGGCACTGAGGTAAGTGATGTATTTTAACAAACAGCAACGTCTGGTAAAAAGAGTTAATATTTTGTCAGGGGATATGTTGAATTTTGCTCTAGCATGCTCTGATCAGGGAAAATTATGTATTTCCAAAAACACATTCTGAGTAAATAGTAAACAATTTTGTAGAAAATACTTTAATAATAGTTAATCTAGGGACTTCCCTGGTGGTCCAGTGGGTAAGACTCCGTGCTCCCAATGCAGGGGGCCCGGGTTCAATCCCTGGTCACAGAACTAGATTCTGCATGCAGCAACTAAAGATCCCATGCAGCCTAAATAAATAAATATATTTTTTAAAATAGCTGATCTAATTCTTAAGGAAAGCCTAAGCCCTGTGCCTATTCGGCCACCACAGCCATCACCATTCAGTGGGGAGAGTCACCAATCCTAAAGCACAGGAACAGTTAATCAGGCTCTAGAAAGTTTGTCCCTATGACTTAAAGCTTTTAATGATAGAGAATGTCACTTAAGGAGAAAAGAAATCTAAACTATACTCCTTAAGTCCTCTAGTCATGCAGCCTTGTATTTTGGACCCAAAGTGTCTTGCCACTTGACTGAGAGGCCAGAGGGTGGGGAGAGTCATTTTACCTCTGAACTCCCAGAACAGTGTCTAGAACCACGATGTTTACAGAATCCTTGATCAAACCATAAACAGACGTTTGGCCTTTTCGTCCTGGGATTCACTTTCTGGATCTTTAAGATTCAGTTTTCAGTTTCATCTTTTCAGTTATCTCACCAGCACCGACACATAAAAGGTGTGTTCTTTTCTCTTTGAGCATTCTCTAATGCAAAGAATCATAGGGGAGAAAGATCACAGTGAGATTTACAGTGCTAAAGCAAAACAGCCAAATAATAAGTGACTGCACACACCCGTTAAAAATGTGACCTCTGGGGGTTGGGGGAACATAGTCACACAGGCCCTTCCCATCCCTCTGTGTGATTCCCACAATGCAGGGAGAGCCTGGCAACCTCATGGAGGTCAGAGAAAGGAGACACCAAAGTGCCTTCAGTCTCATTTCTTCCTCCTGGTTCCCCTCATTGGAAGGAGCTGAGAAGATATTCTGCTGAGCACTTTCTTCCAAAGTGGTACCTTTTCAAGCCTTCAAGTGGTCATAGAGTAGTGGCTTCTTTATGTTCTTATACTCTCAACTGTAGGACCTGGTCAGCCCTGGGTACCTTTTGCTATGGGGAACAGGCCCCAGAATCCTTTTAGCTGTATTCAAATGAAAGCTAATAGAAAATCTTTAAAAACAGTACACTATACCTAGCTTAGCCTTCACTCACAGACTCTGGGAGACAGGGGAATAAAACTTTATGAGGCCCTTCTGTGAGAAGTCAGCGAGGCACACATTTCCTTGATCTAAGAGCTCTGGTGGAGTGTGTGCTTTACTGCTTTTTTGTCTAAAATAGAAATTTTCAGAATGTTTTTCATCCTAAAATCCCTCTGCATTGATATTAGGGTTACTTATTTCAATGTAAATTATTAAAATTTCAATTTTTTCAGCTTCAAGATATAGAGAGCAAAAGTCCTTGGACTGAGGTAGCTGAGTGAAGCATTTTCCTCAGGCACAAAATTTAAGGGGACTCTGCAATCAAGGTAAATCATATTATAATGCATTATTTAAAAAAATCAAAATTAATGCAAAAATTTCATGATGAATAAAATATCAAAATTTTAAATAAAGACACATCAGTAATAGTGCCATTCTGAGCTACATTGGAATGTGAAGCAAATGAAAACTCAGCAATATTTTCTTCATCATGAACACGTGACGTCTCTTCACAATGTACCAAGAGAAAGTAATGGTTGGAACCAGACTCAAGTATGACACATGCTGGAACTATCAGACAGGAAATTTAAAACATCTATGGTTAATACTGTTAAATGCTGTAATAAAAAATGTAGACACTATAAAAGATCAGATAGATAATTTCAACAGACAAATGGAAACTATAAGAAAGAATAAATGGAACTTTAAGAAATAAAAAACACAGTAAAAGAGATGAAGAATGCTTCCAATAAACTTATCAGTAGACTTGAGACAACTGAGGGGAAAAAAAAAATCAGTGAACTTGAAGATAAGTAAATAGAATTTATCCAAACTGAAACACAAAGACAAAAGAGAATGGAAAACAAAAACAAAAATCTAGAACAGACATCAAAGAGCTGTGGGACACTATTAAATGGTGCAAGATTAGAATCCCTTGAGAAGAAGAGAATGGGTCAAAGTAAATATCTGAAGAAATAATGGCAGGATTTTCCAAAATTAATGACAGACACCAAACCCAGATCCAAGAAGCTCAGAGAAGACTAAGCAGGATTAAAATAAAAACTAAAAGTCCCAGACCCAAGCATGTCATAGTCAAACTGCTGAAAACCAAACACCAAAGAGAAAATCTTGAAGGCAGCCAGAGGAAAAAAGACACATTATCAATAAGGAAATGAGGATAAGAATTAGAGTCAATGTCTTATCAGGAACCAGGCAAACAAGAAGACAATGGAGTAAGATCTTAAGTGGGCTGAAAGAGAAAACTGTCAACCCAAAATGTTCTATGAATTGAGCACTATATAGTAATCCTATACACTACACAGTGACAAAGTTGGGTTTGTCCCAGAAATGTACATTAGGTTGAACATTCAAAAATCAATCAATGTAATCCATAATATCAACAGAATAAGGGAGAAATAAAAACATATTTTCCTCTTAATAAATGCAGAAAAAGCACCTGTCAAAATTGAACATTCATTCATGATAAAAATTCTCAGCAAAGAACTTTCTCAGTCTCATGAACGGCATATACCAAAATTTAAAGTTAACATCATAGTTAATGATTGAAAGATAAGAAAAAAGGCAATGCTGTTTGTTCTCATCATTTCTAGCTAATACTGTCTTGGAGGTCATAGCTAGTACAATTAGAAAAAAATTGTGGAGATCAGAAAGGAGGAAGTAAAACTGTCATTTTCCCCAGACTACATGATCACATGTGCAGAAAACACAAAGGTATACTCAAAAAGCTACTAGAACTAAGAAGTGAGTTTATCAAGGTTACAGGATGCAAGATTAAAATACAAATATCAGTTGTATTCTTATATATTAGCAGTTAACAATCAGAAAATGGAATACAAAAAACACCATTTAATATAAAAGTAAAGCACTTCCCAGGTGGCGCAGTGGTTGTGAGTCCGCCTGCAGATGCAGGGTACACGGGTTCGTGCCCCGGTCCGGGAAGATCCCCCATGCCGCGGAGCAGCTGGGCTCGTGAGCCATGGCGGCTGAGCCTGCGCGTCCGGAGCCTGTGCTCCGCAACGGGAGAGGCCACAACAGTGAGAGGCCCGCGTACCGCAAACAGAACAAAACAAACAAACAAACAAACAAATATAGAAGTAAAAATGAAATCCTAAGGAATAAATTTAATAAAACAAATATAAAACTTGTACTTTTTTTTTTTTTTTTTTTTTTTGGTTGCGGTACGCGGGCCTCTCACTGTTGTGGCCTCTCCCGCTGCGGAGCACAGGCTCCGGACGC